>NC_079560.1:16322500-16648628 GCF_015846415.1 Triplophysa dalaica | reverse complement strand
TGTTTACTAAATCACTATACAGAAGATAGAAATACTTCAGTGTTTTAATATCCGGATGCTTTTTTACTTCGGGTAATTTTTTTTGTCCCAGGAGTTGCTTTTTATTGATATCCTTTATACAGTGTATGTGTGTGTGTGTGTAATGTAAAGATTATATTGTTTTTCCCTTGTCAAAGGCCAATCGATGTTTATATTTCTGAAATTAAAACAAGAGTTTAACACATTCAAAGTACTGCATTTGTAACAAAATTAATCCAGGCAGGAAGCGGATCCAAGTGAAGCGTAGATTATATTAAACAAAGTGCAAAGTAATAAAAGACCAACGAAACAAGGAACAAAAATAATCCAAAGCAAAAACAAGGAACAAATCTAAACATTCAACAACTCAAACCAGACAAATAACTCACTGGGGTTTAAATACACTGAGAACTAATAAGTTGACAAGCAACACCTGGGAGAACCAAGTAACACGAAAAACAACATAGGACTACAAAACAAGGCACAGGACAGGAATTAACTGAGGCAAACATAGGCCCTGTCCGTAATGGTGCACTACTGTCATGTGGCCACCTCAGAGTCCTTACTTGATGACGTCAGGAAGTGCAGACCTATAGGGCACTAGGCACAAGAACACAAGGGTACATGGGAGTGCATTTTGCTACAGACCTGAGGTCATCGCGCCGGAAAGAGCAAGCAGTGCTTTCTAACCACTCTCGTGGTTCTTTGTTGTCATATGCTGATCACAAACTCCGTGTGGAGTTGACCACACTTGTTGACCAATTGTTGTTATTTGGGACTGGACCTGCAGGTTTGTATAGTTCTGCATTTCACATGTTGATATGCCATTCGAGCATTATGCAATAGATACTTATGCTTGTAATGCATTTGTCATAACGTAAATGCAACTGTTTATGTACATTTATTTATTTGTATACACTATCCTTCTGTATACACTTCTTAACATGCATATATGTTGTTATTTAATATTTCTCTATAATACAGAACCTGTGTGGTTCAGCTTTACAGAGCCCAGAGAGTGTATCCGTCATTTTTATGTATATGTCTAACATCCACCGACAGTCCTCCCATCTGATTGTGATTGGGCGTTCGCAAGGATTCCTGGGTAGGGGACTTCACTTGAATCTGCATCAATGTGGGCTTCGCCGAAGACCACATCGAGGGCACAAAGGAGGCGCTCGCAAGCAGACTTCTGAGCACTAAATAGAAAAATTTAACACACTACGGACTCGTAGACTTGGCAAGCAAGCGCAATTTAAGTCCACGAGACAGCAAGTCCACATTAACTGCGCCATTTGGGACAGGGCCAATGTCATAAAAACACCAAAGTGCAGTGCCCTAAACACACAATAAACCCACACTATCTTCAAAAACTTCTGAGCGGTATTCAGAGCTAAGCGTAACCCATCATACATCACATTCTGGATATAAATCTAAATTTAAATATAAAAGAGACTTTTTGCTTGGCAAGATGTTTTGCTGAAAGCTTTCCAGTGTACTTTTTAAGGTTATATCTTTGTTTATTCTATGTTTGGCTAACATGTGTTTTTCTTTTCTTTTAGTTTTGTGGATTACATCTGCTTTACAATACAATACAAATAAATCTGACTTGACTAGATATTAAATATAATCCGTAGTACGTAAAGTGTTGCACATTTGATTTATTTTGAAAAACCGCTTTTTATCACATAATAAGTAACACCACATTCATTACATGTTTGCACTTGCTAAGTGTGTCCCATCTTGTTAGAATTACTGCATGCTCACTTGGGATCTTCACACCTACTAGAACACTTGGGCCAAAAACAGGAAATACGTCATTAAAGTAGTCACGTGGTCAAGTGCAAAGACCATAAGTGAGGATATTCGGACTCAGCCATAGAATCGATCGTGACAGTATTTCAAATGGTGACCTTGTTTTAATCCACGCTTTGGTCACATACGGACATTTTCTAGGTTATTTTAAATCAACTGTTAATTTGCCCATATTTTACTCAACCGTGGACTTTTTAGAGCGAACAATAATGCTTGAGGCTGCTCCTGGAGAAGTTATCTGCTGGGTCACAATTTTTTCAATGAGAGTGGCAGTCAGAATGGCCAGTGGGCACATTTCTGTGAAACTGCTGGATAAACAATGAGTGACACACATGTTTTTTATGAAAAACCCAACTGTTCAAACTTATGATGACAGGTGTCATTTTGTCATATTTTGCAAAGGGTGTGAAAATATATTTTTAAGCTATTTTAAGAAAAGATAAAATGTCCTTTACAGGTTATTTTAACTTAAAAATATAATTTCCACCAACAAATATGCACAATACAGCATTTCCAGTGTCCTAAAAATGACATTACTTGGTTCATAAGAGAACAAAATTATAACCAGCAGACAAAATTAAAGTAAGAAAAGTATTTTTCAAGAAAGTTTAAAAAGCAAAACATCGCAGGACCAAAATTGCCTATTGCTCTAAAAGTGCAGCACCCATCTGTGTCAAACAGGGTTTCCTTAAGCTATTTTTTTTTTCAAAATATATATACTTGAGTTCTGGTTTAATCTTTTGTAGTGTGTTTTCTTATCTTTCACACTGTGCCTGCAAGTGTGTCTGAGAGTTTTTAATGAAATACAAACAATGGCTACGGTTGAGAGATTTGTTTTTGTAGCCTGACCTCATTTAGCTGTCTTGCAGGCGGAATGGGCTAGTTAATCATAAATCATTTTTGTTTTGTTTGTCGGCGAGAAAAATATACATCAACAGGATAAGCATCCGCATTGTACTTTCGAGTGAATAGGATGAGGATTGAAATTTTATCAGGACGTGTCCTTGGGCGACCCGGGGGACGCTACAATTCCTGGCAAAGTTCCGGCAAATACGAAAAGAAAAATGTGATATTATCAGAGGAGGAAATGAACGTTTTTCCTTATGCTTGCCGCGAGGAAACAAATAACCAAAACAAATAATGCTATCAAATTTGTATGACCAAGTACCTCATGGATGATCAATAAATCAATGCGAGCAATCTTTAACTACTTCCACACCCAGGTGACATGTCAATAATGCAACCTGTTCAATGCCTTCCTCATTTAGTTAATGGCATTTACCGTAATTACATTTTATAACATCCTTGCAAACAAAACTGACTGGGGGGATTTGTTTTTATAGATTCCTTTGAAACATTTTAGTGGTTAAATATAAAGCCTTGTGCGTTAATGCGGATATAAAAGTTTTATGATACATGAAATAACCGCAGTTATATGGAATACACTTCATACAGCAGTTAACCAAAAACCCATGAGGTGTTGTGAATGGAGAGAGAACTCATTTTAAGGGAAAACCTAGCAGTAATTTTATTACACGGAGAAAGTGAGCCGCTGCGTTATTGACGTTCGGCGCTAGCTGAGAAAAGCCATTTCACAAAGCAATAGGCAGAAACGGTGGACGCCCAATTTTAACTTTAACGTGTGGGTGAATAAAAGACATTCGTAATGAATGTAGTGCAAAGCAAGTCAATCGTTCCAACTTTTCTGTTATTTACCATCCTCAGATATCTACATATCTCCACATTATTCAATCAGCGGTCTACGAAAGGAACATTTTGATGGTGCCCTCCTTTACAAACAAGATAAAGATGTGACGATGCTAAAGTTAATGCCTGAAAGTACTTTGCAAGGAGTTATTGCAAGGTGCTGGTAATCGTACGTCTCTTTAGAGATGGTATTAAAAACAAGAGTTTAATATCTAAGATATGCACGGCCCAACACGCAGCAAACAGAGGCAGCAGAAGAGCGATCTTCTTTACACAATGCAAATGACCATCATGAAATTCTATGGCTGCAGGTGAGAGTGTTTGGATTTGATTGCCCGGCCGGCCGCGTCCACTCTCGCTGCACTGCTCTTTTAGTCGCCATTTCGGCGCTTGGCATCTGCTCTAGCCCAAATTCAAAAGAGACCCTCTGGAGCTGGTGGTCAGGCTGCTTGGTGAAATAATCAGACCTCTGGGATTGTGCTGGATCAGAGCAACGGGGCTCTCGGGCCCCGGGGACGTCTTACCCCGGGTCTAGCCTACATCCCATAAGTCTTTAAAGTCTCCCCTCTCTTCTTTTACTGCCTCAGCCGTTTCCCCGCAAGAGTATCCTTGTTCCCCATATCCCCGCAGGGCCGCACTCTCTATGTCCATTAGCCTTTCGTTCACTTTACCTACCGGGAACAAGCTCCTCACATTATTCCCTGTCTTGCTCACTTATTTTTCTTTGGTGTTGCAATGCCTTCTGTCGCACTTTTCAGATTGGATTAGTTTTCTACTGAAAGTGACACTTGACTTAGCGCTGGAAGACAAAGGTGCCGATTTGGGTGCTATCATGACGTTTGTAGTTTGTCAAGCCTACAGTTTTTCTTATTTATTTCTTTAATTTTAAGAACGTTCAGTAAACAAGCGATTTACGGATGTGTCTATCGATTTGAAATCTAGTCGTCTTTTGGGTGTATTTTTTATTTGGAGGCGGTCTGAGAAGCCAAATTCTGTTCACACAGGAGTTTCTTTATTATATCTGCGGCATATTATTTTTTCACTATGTTTTTCATTTATTTTGACCTTCATCGAATAATAAAGCTAAACTTCATTTTGGGGTGCCTGGAACACCTTCAATATCGATCTTTTACCTCAAACTTTCTGGGTTAAATAACAGTAGGTATTAAGAACTATTGACATTTCATCAGATGTAAAACGAGAGTTAAATCCATAAGCAGAGTTTGATCCTTGATTATGTATCAAGATCACGTGACCTTCTGTAACACCTATATCTAAACAAACCGCTTGTTACGCCGTGACTTAAGGAGTGCTGTTTCCGGGTCCAAGGGTACACAGCTGTTTTGAGCACTTTTATTAATAACACACATGTACGTGGCACTTTTATTAGTTCATGGCATAGAGTCTCACAGAATCTCCCACATCGCACATCTTAACCGCTGTCTGGACATCTGGGATTTGGTTATGAAGGTTAGAATCACAGTTTTTTGATAGTTTTACTGTAAATTGGTGTATATCAGCATTTATTGTTGTAAGTCACATACTGTACATCTTGCATGAGGAGGAATAAATAATGAAAGAATTTCTATTTTGGTAAAGTTTTTATTTAAGGTAGAATTGTATTCTGTCTGCATGTGGGTATAACATGAGGTTATATATTCTTTGGATGTGGCCACACATACAGTATGTATGAGCATATACAGTTTTTATGAGCATAAGGGAAAGATTAAAGGTGAGCATCATCCTGCTATTATGGTGGCCAAGCAGGCTCAGAATCTCAAACGCTTTTTATTGACTTTTATTGTCTGTTAATGTGTGATGGGAGGCCAGCAGGCAGTATTTAATCCACCAACTATTGTTTTACATTGAAAATTGCAAGAACTTGTCTGAATCCATAATAAAGATGCACCAGGCAGTCAGAAAAATCGTGCACAGCAAGAAAATTAGACGGCATTCAACAAAGGTCAAAGCAAACAAGGAGAGGGTCTGTGAAAATACAATATCCACAGTCACAGATATTTCTATCTGAACAGAATAAGACTTTAAAGAGGAATCTGGGAATCTGTAATTTGCACATATTTTGTTGTCAGGTTGTCAAAAAAAACAGGCATCTTTGATAAGAAAAGGTATTCACAAATGTTTCTTACATCCTCTGGGCGAAATTAGTCCTGTCCGAACAGGGCTCAGGGTTTTCACTATGGAGTTTATTGTGCATGGTTGAACAGATAACCTCTTATCTGGTACACTGAGGGACGGCCCCTCCGTGTGTTGGGCTGGCTGGCAGTTTACACAGGGCCCAGATCGGCCCTAAGGCACGCCGGGCTTCAATCTCTCCCTAGAGCCCAGTTAAAGGGCCATTCGAGAAATCAGCCCGCTCACCGTAGGAGCATTTGGACAAGACTGATTGAAAGAGAGCGAGAAAGTGAAAAGCGTTGAGGAAAAACAGAGTGATGGATGACTTGTCTGACGGAGGACGGATATTTGAGACACCCTGGGGGTGGTTGGCGGTACTGCAGCATTGTGTGATGTTTGTTGTCACTGAGATCGGTGTATGTTTGTGTGTTTTTATTTCTAAAACTTATTTTGGATATGAAATATACGATGTGTATTGTTCAAGTACCTTTTAACTGTATATTAAAACATAGGATATTAAAACAAAATCAAAAAAGGTTTCAAGAATGTTCACACACACAAGAAACACAAGAGACACTAACTAGATAATAAATTATTCCAGAAGAGACATTAGATAATAAAATATAAATATCATTGTACATGTATTTGCATATTTGTTGATGAGCTGTATATTCTTAATTTTCACATCATTTGCACATAAAAACTTGTTCAATATATTACCAGATAAATGGAAATTTAACAGCAAAAAAAAAACAAATAACTATAACATAAAAAATAAAGCAAAGGGCAAAGCAAAATATAAACATCCACAAAAACAACATACAGCCATAAAAATGGCATAATAAAAATCCAACTACACAGCGGTCTTCCGGTCTTTAATTTTATTTCACAAATGGACTTAAATCTATGATATTCAAAACAACACTGACCAAAGCATCGCAAATAATGTAAACAGCACCCATGTTACACACTAACCTGTCAGATGAGAAAGCGTCCAGCAGGTGGCGGCGTTCAGGCACGATGAGGCCTGAGAAAAACAGAGACTGATGGAGCTAAACCAAGGAGGCGCTGTGGTCTGCCAGTGTCCAGGGGCGAGATGGGAAAGTAGAGCACCCACATCAGAACCATCATCATATCTCCAGGCGTCTGGAGGGCAGAGCGCAGTCCACCATAAATCAGACACAGAAACAGGGCCAGCACTCTGCCAGACCCCCATGGGAGGATGAAAACGACTGCATTTGACATGAACTGAGGCACAGCTGCCTTTAAGCATATTCCAAATGGATTATAGTGGTTTATCAGTTTATGACTAAAGAGCATTAGGTATTTAATCTTGCTAATTGAAGTCATCCAGTCGGGTTATTGATTTGAGGATTAGACCATTCCTGTATATCCCATAGCATTCAACACATTACAATTGAAGTTTGTGGGTTATTTTGATTGTTAAAAAACGTTCTGCTAGCTTAACATGCAAAGACAGCGAGAACCTGCTCATTGCCACTCAACACAACGATGGTCTGTGTCTGCAAATGTGACTTTGTGTTTCTTGGTCTATGAACGCTTTTAATTCACTGTCAATTAATATGGATTATTTATAAAATAACTAATTTAATATGTTTTTGTTCATTAAGTCACATTCTGTTTACAACAAAAGTGTGCAAATAAATCATAATGATTATGACCATTCATTTTTTAAATGACCTTATGTCTTTTTAATGACATGTAGTTTATATGTACATAGCTATCTTATCTATAAAAGCATTACCGAAATTTTTTAATTCTTTCATTATTTATACACCCACATGTCATTCCAAACCTGTATGAGTTTCTTTCTACTGCATAACACGAAAAAAGATATTTCGAAGAATATTGGTTACCAAACAACATTGGTTTTGAACAACATGAGGGTGAATAAATGAATTTGAAAATACATTTGAATAATTATTGACACTTCCCTTTTAAAGCTTTACACAGCTTCAATTTTCTATTAACAGTCTAGAAATCGAGTCTAAAAGTGTAAACACTATGGCTGTGTGGTGCTTTTATGTTGCTGCGTCGTTGGAGCATCCCATCCAGTTTGACATAGCAACATTGGATCAACCAATCACTTCAGTTTAAGGCGGGATTAACTGTTTGTCTCACCAATGGAAAAATCTGATTAAACACAATCATTGTTCTTGCAGTTATTTCGTGAATTTGTCAATCTAGTGGCATAAAATTCAAATAAAAATTGTTCGATTTTAAATAATAAATATTGATAATTATTGGAAAATGACACCAGAATGCTCAGTTTGGGCATGGGAGGGATTCAAATATGATAAATATCATTTACAAAACTTGCTATTATGGAATATAATAAAAAACCTGAAATTCTGTGCTCTGTTCCTAAGGTTTACAGTCTGGTTTCCATAGCCAGACCCCAACACCACAGAGTCCTCAGTGGGCATTGCCATGTTATTGGCAATCCTGGGAGACTCAGGTGGGTGTACAGACGCCAGAGCTGGCATTGGGATTTGTGTGGGGGGGGGGTCGGGCGAGGAGAGCTCCAGATGGGTTTAGGCATTCCATTAGCCACATGCCCACAGTCAGGCCAGCTGCCTCGCCGGGCCAGAGAGACCCGGGATGCTTCCCCCAGGAGATTCCTCCAACATCAGGATCCTGGCTGTCCATAAGAGCGAGAGCAGGTCAGATTCAAAAAGGAAATAAGGCGACCTGATAATTACTCATTAGTCAGGTTTAGCTGAATCGGTATGATGAAACTGCACACGACTGGATTCAAAAGAAAAACTCATCATAAAGTGTTTTCCTTACGCTGTGTTTTTCCCAAAACGCTAAACTTTCCCATATCTCTTTTCCATATAGTAACAGTTCATGTCGGTCAGGGTTTAAAAAACTAAAAGTAATACGGTCAAAGCTGCATCTTTATTAGCAGTCAAGCTATGCCCCTAAGCCAAAGCTTACCTACCTTTATGGAAATCGTAGCGGCTGACATTGAATACTTACTCGTAATTACCAATCCGCATGGTTAATTAATTGTCGACGCTGAGGGTGGTTACGATTTAGCATTCGCCGCCCCAGCGGTGCGCAAGACCCCAGGAGTTTGCATGGCAAAATATGAGATTGCATTATTTTAAAGGCCATGGGTCTGTGCATGTACTAAAGCCGTCTGCATGGTTCCGCTATCGATAACAAACGTTGCTATTACATTAATAGCGAGTTCCACAAAAATGGGAATGCTAGGTATGAGCGTGAACAGCAAAAAGCAGAAGTTTGTGCTTGGCTACAGTTGCCATTTGTCTGGTACAGTCAACGGAGCGAGTGTGTGGGAGTGGTACAGACACAGAAGGTGGCCATGCCAGTCCGACAGCACTGCTGCTTTAAAATGGGCTGCGCTAACCACGGCATTTCCTGGCCCCCGCAGCCCAGCCTCTCATGTCAATCAAAGGGCCCGCCATTTTAAAAGTTGTTCCAGCCTGTCTGCTTTACATCCATCAGTCAGACGCTTGTCATCCTTTTCATCATCGCCTGTTTTTTTCCTTCCTTTTTGTTTTCTCGCTCCCTCTTAAATAGTCCTTTGTTCTCTCGGCCTGCGTCTATTTTTATCCCTCCGTTTCCACGGGAAGAGTCATGTCGATGACGACGCTTGGGAGATTTGCTCCTGGTCGCCATGGCAACACTATCAAAAGCTCGAGTCAAACAGGCTCATGCTTGCTGTCTCTCCAGTAAATGCCTCGCTTTTTTCCTTCTTTATTCCTCCTGCTTCAGACCCATTTTGATTAACTTACATTTTAGTCAATGCCACTGTTCTCGGATGGCGTTTCGTGATTGTGGCAAAAGCACACAGGATACATCCACGAGACCCCGAATCACCCATCCCCCCAAACATGCAAATCAAGCCATGCTGTTTTCAAACCCCTCATCCTCCTCCTTTCTACACCAGATTGAGCTGTTGTTACCTTCCGGATCCAAACGGTGTGCTGTTGTAGAATGAATCAGAGTCTACGTTAAGGACTTGGTTAGACAAGCCCGTTGGAGGTACTGTAGCAAAAATAGCTGGCGGCCTTCACAGATATGAAGTAATGCTGCACTGGCAATGTTGCTAATTGTACTGCATTGAGTTCAAATCGTATTAATGTTGATTTATTGTAGTTCTTGCTACTGTTTTATTGGGTGCTGTTGGTCTGTGATAGAATTCAAGATTTGTTTAACAAGAGTTAATGTGAGCAGCACTGTAAGGTCCTATTGATTATTGCTCATGGATGCTTTTCATGCAGACCACTTACCGGTATTGCATTTGATATGTAAATATACTGTCAATTATTTTATCGGAATATCTTCATGTAGAAATGATCACAACTGCAAGCTAACGCCGCCACACTGACATCATTGCCAGAACAGCGCTATAAATTTTCTTGACTTGCCTTGACTTTGTACCAACATTTCCCATAATTCTCTATGGTAGAATTACATAAATTACAAAGGCGAAGAATATTCCTTACCCTGCAAAACCAGGACCTGTCCATCTGCTCAATGCTGTGTCGGCGACCATGCATCTCCACACTAGGCCTAACATTTGAGCCAATCATTAAACGTTAAGCAGGAAGGCTCTGCTGTTCCTCCTGAGATGCTAAACGTTTCTCCTACTGGTGTCCTTGCTTTTCCTACAGTGTCCGGCGTCTCCCCCCGTTTCATCTGCCGGGCGGAAGACAGGTGTATGCAGTGTGGCTGACTGTGCCGGTAATAGCTTCACCTGCTAAAGCTGTCGCATCGCCAGCATTCCCCATGGTGCACTGCACCGCACGTGACCCACAGCTCAATTGATTTCAACACATATGCTGTACTTAAATGAGTTACACAGGGACAGTTTAGAGGCTGGTTATAAGGCAGACTTGGCATTGTGTATACAAAACCATGCGTCATAATCAGAATTTTGTTCCGGGTCTGTTGCTGTAATTGAATACAGTATATACCTGTAAAGTAAATACAATTTTCTTTAACATTAAAAGGTCAAACATTGCATTTCAGGCTTCAATGAAATGTATTTCTCAGATTATTGTGTGAATTACAGTGTTTTTTATGGTGGTCGAAGATAGAAACAGAGTTAGACCTTTGATTGTTGAACAGGTCTGGTGCTTTTGGAAGCTTGAACTAGCTAAGCAGCGCACACTTGGACAAGAAAAGATCACATCTTGTTTGTTTATTAGACATTGAAGGAAAAAAGGATTTGATCCCCTGCTGATTTTGTAAGTTTGCCAACTTACAAAGAAATGAAGGGTTTATGATTTTTATGTTAGGTTTATTTTACCTGATATAATAAATTAGAAAAAATGTAGGGGACAAAATGTTATATAAAGGTTATAAATTGATTTGCATTTCAGTTTATTAGAGTGTAGTTAATGGGAGGAGGTTCTTGTACAAGATGTTACTGTACATGGGCCCGTCCCTCAGACCCTCAATGCGGTGAAGTCATGCTGTACCCATAGCAGAGAAAAAGACCCAAAGCATAATGTTTCCAACTCTGTCCTACTCTGTAGGGATGGTGTTCTTGGGTCACAGTCAGCATTTCTCTCTCTCCAAAAACGGAGAGTCAATTTTCTTCCCATTTGACCACAGCACTTTCTCCAAAGCCTTTTCTGAATAATTTTGATGCTCATTGTCAAACTTCAGACGAGCCAGGCGGGCCTTATTGGACAGGAGGACCTTGCGGGTGCTTCAGGATTTCAATCTATTGTGGCATAGCGTGTTACCATCATGAACAAGCTTCTTCCATGTTGTTCTGGGCTGATCTTTAACCTTTTTCATGATCATCTTGCAGGGAGCTGCAGACCAAGGGCAATCGATAGTTATTTTGTATTTCTTCTATTTCAAAATAATCTCACCAACAGTTGTCTCCTTCTCACCAAGCTTCTGTCAGTAGCCTATTCAAGGTTTGTGCAGATCACAATCTTGTCCCTGACATTCTCTGAAACCTTTTTGGTCATGACCATGGTGGTGGAGAGGTTGAAATGAAGATACAGATTTTGTTGGCAGGCATCTTTTATATACGTAACAAGCTGACTTATGAGTACTTTCTTAAAGTAACAGGACTAATCTGCGGTCCATATAGGCACACAACCAATATGTGGAGCCAGATATCTTGCTGGTTGGTAGGGGACCAAATACTTATTTCACTCATTAAAATGTAATTCAGTTCATAAATTTTTCTAAATGCATTGTTAAATGCTAATGTCCACATCTTCTTCTTAAGCAAATGGAAAAGGACACGTGGGCTGTAGGGTGAAAAGTAGGCCTTATTGGCCTATTGGCGAAGCTCGTCCTTCTGATAACTTACATTGTTGACAAAGTAATGCATGAGGGTGCAAGGATGCCGAATAAACACCACCCAATGATCTTAACCAGAATGGTTTCGATTGAAATTGGTGGCAGACCTTCTAACTTACATGCACACAAACAGGAAATGATATCCTTTTATTAACACTTAATTGACATCGTATTGCAAGGCTTAATTTCATTTGTTTAGTCTTGTTATGGTGAAACTAATGTTAGGGTGAAATCGACTTTCAAAGCAACACAGCAAACACATAGATGGCTGCTCTCTATTAAGCTGTTCTCAGTAGAGCAGCCACTCCAGCAAAAACCAGTGATTAGACTTTGATTAGAGTGATTACGGCCCAATTTGATCAGTTAGCACATCACTATTGTGGTAAATCTATTTCAGCTTTTCCTTTGCAGCACATCCAGCTGGTCAGATAAGAAAGCCATCTTTTGATTTAAGAAGCACGGTACAACATAGCACGAGTGTTAACCAACAGCTGTCGAGACCCCTATGCACTAAAAGAATCTGCGTTTTACTGTAAATTGCCGTAAACCTCCACTCTATCAAAAAGTCGGAGGATGTGCAGTCCCTTTTTGTGACTTTCTTCTGTGGAACACAATACAAATCTAGCTCTCAAATCCAATATTACGAAATCTGCTATTTTATGATGCGGTAGATGAATTTGCACGATGTGCGTCATAAAAAAAGTATGATGATTAGAAAAAGTAAGAACGAAGCACTGCGCCCAAACCTAACGCCATGTAAAAGTGACAATTTTATGAATGGGATAGTTGCAAAAGATGGCGTGGTGAGATTTCTTAGTCCGCAGACTAATTTATATATCACTACGGAGCTGTTAAGAGGATCTGTCATATCGCCTAAATATAAATTTTTTCTTATTTAAGAAAGTAATCTAAAAACACCCATATTCACCTGCCAAAATCCTTAAAAAAATTACTCTGCCGTCCGAAAAGCTCATCGCCTAGCAAGTTCATGTTGTATAAACATCTTTGTCAACTTGATGCCATGTGTTCCATCAGTAATGTCAAACGCTATTGAACGTCACATACCAAAAGCATCACACAGCGTTTGAATACAAGCAGACGTGAATGAGATTCGGAGGGAAAGTGGGCAGGAACATGAAGCTTGTCAAAGCCGTGCCCCAGATGGCTGAACATTTGCCTGTGACATATATACAGTATTGTAAGATGGAATCGGGTTTGAATCCTTTCTGGACCATGTGCCATTCCTTGTCCCTGCCAAAATTTCCTGTACTCCTCTAATGTCTTCAGAATAAATAGCTTCCCCAAAAAAATCAATACTTGTTCCATGATAATTAGACAGAGATAACCTCTTCTCTGAAACTAAAGCATCTGTCCATCCTCTACCTCAGCGCTATCTTTCATGTGCCACATTCGCACTTCTAAGTAAAGCTATTCAGTGACAGAAGGCCAGGACCTTGGCAATGGTCCCTTACCCTACACCCAGTAATATGCTGCGGACATAAGCCAGTCACTTGAGCATGTTGGCACCTACTCAGTCCCCCGTCTGTCCTCCCATCTCTCCGATACAACCCCCTCAACCAAAGCAGGCACGGTCACCTCGCTCAGGAGGATTCTGTATGCGTCGACACAATCTTCCAGAGTGCTTCTCCTGCGAATATTAAAACAATGGTCTAACGCACAAGAGTGGCGAGGGGGCACGACCTCGCCGCAGCCTGAGTGACAAGCAGGCAATCTGCAACAGATGTCCCAGGTCACGCGCCTTTGAAATACGGCCTGATCAATAATGGCGATGAAAGGTAACTGTTGGGGGGCGGGGGTTGCCTATCAATAGACAGGCTCAACAGCCTTCCAATGCTGAGGGCAGAGAAGCCGCTGGCATAAATCAATCTTGTCATTCAGGTTGGGTTGTCTCTTCGAGACGTTGGTAATCTGTAGATGAGATGAGGCAGGTGGGGTTGTCCACCCCCGCTCTGGAGTGATGTGTTTGTGCAATGTGGGATGAGGCCTCCTGGAAGTGCCTCTTGAAGGGAGAGAAGAAATCAGGCCAAACATGACTGAAGCTTTTACGAGACTAATGGGAGTGGCATTCTCTTACTTCAATTCATTATATATACGCCGTAATTGCATATTTATGGCATGACTGTCGGCAAGGGAGGTGCATATTTCAAACAAACATTTAGTCTGACCTGGTTACAGTTAAGGTGACTCTTTATTCTCATTAAAAGTCATGCGTGTCACTCTTTAAACTGCCCTGTAATATTCAAGTGCAGATGCAACTACGGGGAAGTCACTCGTGGGTTGGCTTCCAGAAACTGGCAAAAGCCTTGGTGCTTTCAAAACATTGCTATGGCAATGCTCCAAACTGTTAAAACTTTAATGTAACTCGTCATACACCGTTTGTGCTTTGGACACATATGTTTTTTCTTTATCTTATTCTTTTATGTTTAGCATGCCCGTTTACTGTTATTATGTGGTATCCGTATTGGTGATGTTAGACATATGACAGAATCACTGGACCGACAGACAATGCTCTCTATCTGGGGTAGAGCAGAAAACTCTGAGCTGTGCATGCTTCATTGCCTGGTTAGTTCCTCTCAGTAAACTGGGATTCTGCACAGTTGTAACCTTCAGCTCTTTGAACATGATGGATGCCGGGGAGGGGCGTGGGTGGGGGTAAGAAAAGAGGAGATGATTTACTGAGTTCTGATGCCCTCTACCTGAAGGTATTTTGGTAACGTTGTTCTTACAGATTTTAGCTCCAACACTAATGAAACACACCTGCAGGTCATTTTTGGGGTGTGCTTGATCAGGGTTGGAGGTAATATCTGCAGTACATCAGGACTGACATTGCCTAGCTTTGCTCCAAGAGAGTGTGTTTTGTACCTATGTGTGTGTATTGTCCAGACTGTGCAGTATTGGACAGCTACAGAAGAAAACATAATTGGATATGTTTAGAACATAGTGAAGAATACACAAATGTCTTCAGATGTGTATAAAGACCTTACATAATGAAGCGTTAGGTTTTTATTACCTTGAGCTACACACCCCTTACATGAAATTCACCATGTTGTTTCTACAGTAGCCCTATACCAGGGATCGGGAACCTTTTTCACCAAGGAGCCATTTTTGGCACTGCAGTCGATTCTTTTTTGCAAAAGAGCCTATTGCAGAACTACTATTTTTTATAATAAAATAAATGTTTTACTGACTTCAATAGGTATAACTTGATTTAGGTACAAACAGACAACTCAAAAACTCAACCTTCAAATGAAACATAAAAAAGCACCGTGTGTTGCTCAAGAGCCATAGATTCCCGGCAACTGACCTAAACGAACAAACTGCTCTACGAAGCACATTTCATAAACACGTTTTCTCCTTTGGAGCAAAAATGTGACGACATCTTAGTGCTTCAAAAGGGAGGGATGGAGTGAGCCGTTGGTTGCAATTCGCAACCTCACCACTAGATGCTGCTAAACTTCATAAACTGACCCTTTAATTAATGTAATTCCATGGCAAACTATTAAAAGTTTATTTTTACCAACGACACACAAAATGTGTCAAAATTGTACAAATCATTACGAGAGAGGAAGTCATACAGTATACATCTGACATGAGCGTGAGACAATTTTTGAGAAAATGTTCCGTTATGTTTCTTTATGTATGATGGTCATTGTATGGTTGCATGTGTTCTCACGTAGCACATACAATGACTTCCATTTGGCCTCAGTAAAATAATCATGTTTTGCTATTTTATCAACAACGGCAAATTCATGTACACACACTAAAAACTATTTTAGTGAGTTTTGATTTCTTTCTAGTAATACAAAGCACTAGATTTTCAATTTTATGTGTGCCGCATCATGATATACTCGCTCTGTTCTTCAGGAATATTTGTTTACGGTGTTATAAAACTAGGCAAATAAAGTTAATGAATTGTATTATAAGTATTTGTCGCTGCTTTGATTTTACATAATTCATAACTGCAATCAAAGTCAAGTTTATACAGTATAAAGAGATCAACAACCACATACTGTACACAACATCTGCTTTAGGAATTTAACATTTAACAGTTATCATGCATGTTTATGTACGTATGTGTATGAGATGTGACAAGGGCACATGACCTCTGTACTTCAGAGCATTTCTACTGGGAAATCAATCGAACATGTGGATACGTGTGTATGTGTGTAAACCATTCCCTTAAGACAAAGTGTTTTCTAATGATCAGTAGTTTATTATTTTCTTCGATCAAATGTAATTAACACATTTCCATAACATAAGACACATCTTCCTTATATCTAGCAATGAAAGAATGCATTAATATCGCAAACAGAGATATTCTCAGCATGTCAAGTGTGTGTCCAACATTAAAGTTGTAAAGGAAAGTAGATAAAACACCAAAACATAACATCTTGTAAACTAGTAGCATATGTCATGGTCATGCACTTCTAGCCTATATAATTTAATCCTATACCAGTATAATGAAACTAAAGTGATAGTTCATCCAATGATGAAAAATGTATATATTTTGAAGAAAGTCCAAAACGGAAACGGCACCCATTCACTTGGATTGGTTTTGTGAAGTAAGATGGGCTAATAGAAGCAAATGGGTGCCTGAACTACATTAACAACACTATTCAGAATATCTTCTTTTTGTTCTGAGGAAAGAATTAAAGTCATCGGTTTGAAATGACAACAATACTTTAATGTAATGTAACGTAATATAGTCTCTTTGAGTCACTGTTGACCAGAAAAGACCACATTCATTTAGAATCAAAATTTTAGACCTACATTTAAAAATATTGTTTTACTTACAGTAAGTAAAATAATAAATGAATACTATTTAATTAGTGAGTGTAAACAATTACAATGATATTGAATGTATATTATACTGAAAGGTTATATTTATAAACAATATGAATCTAGTTGCTTTTTAAATCTTAACACATAATGTTACTTATAAACACACAAACACTTTAAACTGGGTTGTTTGTTGAATTCTACACATTTCATGTGTTTTTCTTATCTATACAATGGTCCGGTGAATGTACAGTATGTCATTAAAAGGGAAAGCCATTAAAACAAGGCTTCAAATCTTTCATTAGTTTTTTTCTGTGCTGCTTTGTACCTCTATATTTTTGGAAACAAGCAAAAAATAAAAACATGACAAAAACAACCTTAAAAAATAAAAACATGACAAAAACAACCTTAAAAAATAAAATTGTGTATTTATATATATATATATATATTAATATTTTATATGTACTTGCATAAAGTTATGTTAAAACTATCATAATGAAGTTACATTTACTCTAAACAAATATATATACGGGAGTGAGAATGTTGCCGTTCAAGCAGTCAGCAAGATCACTTTTATGCTCCATTCAGCCGCGTTACTGGACATTGTGCTTGGCAAAAATGCGGCCAGTTCGCAGTGTGAACTGAAAGCACTTTAGCCAGCTGCTAACCAAATGTCCTCAGAGGGCCACTTTCTGCTAGACTGAATTAGCTGAGCGACTGAAGAAAGCCGGCATATCTGAGGTTCCCTTGTATTTCTGCTGCAGTTCATTTGTTTGGGCTCATCCGAGAGGCCCCCCGACGTTGACAATTCCGTGACCTTTACACTCGCTGCTTTATTGTTGGTCATAGATGTGCTGAAATATGTTGAGGCAGGAATGAAAAGCCCATTCCAAATCAGTTGTTGAGAGCAGGGAGCCGTTCACAGCCCTACGGCCACAGTCATATCGGTCATGCAAAGACTTGTGGGTAAATGTGCTGCTCCAGTCACCGTGATATAGAAGAGCGAGACCTCCCGTTTCAATCTCAAAAGTCTGCCAAGAATTTATTGCATTTAACTAATTTTGGTGAACATTGATAGGATGCAGGGATGCAAAAAGTTTGTATTCAACGTATCGTCATGTTGCTCTGCACTTCAAATGATTCTGCATACGTTTCAGCCTGCGCAGTCGAATGGGTTTGAGGATTTGTTGTGTGAAACACATGGGGAAAGGAGCCTTTGGCCATTAAATAAAAGTACATAACATTTCTGACTGCAGGATTCGGTTGGGGAAGGTTTTGTCACCATGTGTTTGCTTCTGTCTCGAAGGATTCAAGATTCAAGAAGTGTGGGGCCAGACCCAACAGATCCAGCCTCCAGCATCTCTTCCCATCCGCTGATATATTGAACTGAATCATCTATATGTGCCATTATACAGCAAGCAAGGCAGAACAAAAGCCCTTGGGAGGTTCTCTAACCCCAAATTAGTGGCCATTGAAGGCTGCATTACGGAAGAGTGCATAATCAGCCTTCAAGAGTGCTTAGTTCAACATTGACCAATAAGAGAGTTAAACACACACGCATATGCAATAGTGCTGTCCCAGAAGAATGAACAATCACAGATGAGATCGCTTCAATATCTCAATCCTTTAGACATCAGCGAGATTAAATGGATTTCAATGGAAAAGTTTTATTTCTCCTGAGAAAAATACCTAGAAATTGAGAATTCTGAATTTCAGAAGAGATCTCAACAATGACACAAACTCAGCTCAGGTTTGCCAAGTCTACAATTAAACTCAATATTATTCCCAACATGTTTCATAGTTTCATGTCTTTAATTATAAAAATATTTGTTGAGTTACATAGCATTTGACATCAACAACAAAAGATTTGGCTGAAAAATTAGTTATGTTTCTTTCCCAACAATTAAATGGTAAGTTGCGTTTATCTTTGCATTTAACACTTTTTGTGCATTTTTATCTGATCATTATCAGATCACACCTTAGTCCCATTTTTGGGCACAGTATGTGTGCATGCGTGAATTTACGCTCATTTTAAAAATAATTCATGCAGCCATGCGCAAAGAAACCGTGACCCTTCCATATGTAATCAAACACGTATAAATACATTTGATATCTACACGCGCTTTCCAAAATACTTTAAACGTGAAAGAAAAAACCTTTGTGTGCCGTTGATAAATGTTTAGAGATCATGTCCATTGTGGCCGCTCAGTGAAGAGGAGCAGCTGTCCAAATGCAATAGTCCCAGGATGTGACGTTGGTCCAGTCCCCAGACAGCGACTCTACAGATGTTCTTGACGGGAGACCATTGCTGGCCCAGCATACGCACGCAATATTTTCCCCCATAGGAGCGGGCAGACAATGTCTACACCCCTTATGCGTACTATTTTGCCAAGTAAGTGAGTCAGGTAAATATTTACTCACATTGGTTTGTCCTCCAATGACCAGCCTTCATATTTTTAGCAACGGCCTCATGACAACATCATTAAAGCTTGGTCATTTTTCAAGTGTGTCATTTTTTCAATGGTAAAACGAGTTCTATTCCAGCTCACAAAGCACAAGCTGCTTGTAGGTTGAGTTCCCTCAGAAATTTAAACATTTCGGATTTGTGGTGTTCAGCTCAACTGGTAGTTCATTATATTATTATGTTTGTAATGCATAGAATCCAGAGAACACATAAACTGATAAAAAATGTGTAAAAAATACCTTATCGTGTACATATTAGCTCTTGAACAATTGTCGAAGCATACAGTATGTTAATGTACAGTTATATTGATTTAAAAAAAATACAGATCTTGTATCAACCCAATAAATATCATCTAAATAAATATAATACTTCTTATTGCATTGCTCCTGACCACTGCTGGCCACTGACAGCTCCTAAACAGTACAAAAAATCACCATGAATATGTTTAAAAATAAAAATGAATAAATCATGTGTGATGATCAAGACTGTGAAGTGCTTCAATATAAAACCAGCACTGCATATACAAAATGATTTTCTTTTCACAGTCATGTGCTTGTTATACAAACATTTAACCAAGAAAGGCAGTGATTGATCACAACCGAGTATTCCGGAGAGGTGTGTAATAATATATAGTAATGAGATATATCACCTAAATAATCACATGAGCCCGAGCTTTACACTAAAGGAAATCATTCAGATTCATTATTCAGAAGCTTGTGGCCTTGTCTTGTTATGATAATGATTCAACAAGGTTGCTGAGTAATGAAAATGCAACCAATGATTGACTTCCATTTGGTTATTCTACCGAATCCAGATATCTCCCGTGGCTGCAGGAGGAATGCATTACAGTATTAATTTCGCATTACTGCATCTCATGAAGTCTTTTTAAGCCTGTTCCTAAATCACTCGGACAGATTTTGCCAAACAGCTTTTATAGTGACTGATAGTGACCTTATTGGACTGCGGATATTTTTGTCTCCATCTCCTGACCATAGATTTGAAAAATGAGATTTGCACATGCACAAATAGTACAAGTATATAAAGTACAAGTAAAACTTGGTGGGTTTTAATTCAATGTCAGCGCATGTTTGAGTGTGCACAAAGACAAAAGATATATCGTAACTGTCATTTGATTCTGATCTTTGCACAAAGATGTGCTTTATACATGAGCATTGCGTAAAGTGTCCATCTCATTAAAATTGATGCCTGATAGAATTCCCCAAAATGTATCCCCTTCCCACTCACTGTATATTCAGATGCAAGTCATGCCAAAGTTTCAGCATGACATGGACTTGACTCTAAACAACTGTGTCTGTTCCTCCCTATCGCGGGCTATTTATATCCAAATATCGTGGCAAGTAATTTATCTTTCGGAGTTTAATTGACCTTACGGGGGGCTCGGGCGCCCCAGGACAAAGCAGCAGTAAGATTAATGCAGCACGGTGTGAGATGAGCTGGTGTGGAGGACTCTCAAAGGACTCACTGTGCTGAGTCTATACATTGCCGTGGCTCGTCTCACTGACTCTGTGAAGGTGGATGTCCCTGCTCATGTTGCTCTGGTCGGAGGCCCCGGGTCCCACGCTGCCGACTGCAGGGGCGTCTTATCGAGGGGACAGTCCGCGCAGCTTTTGTCGTTGTCAGTGTTGACATTACCTCTTCCGTCCATCCTTTTGTTTCGGTTTTAATTACATGTCGGGCGATGAAGAGCCTGTCAGTGTTTTTTTGTCTGGCGAGCACGCTTGCGTTCGGGGACTCCATTGTTGTCGCAAGGCTCGTTCAGATTAGATTTTCGCAGTAATCAGTAGGAAGTGTGTTTTTTAAAGCGCTATTGAGCTCCTGTGCTGTCCAAGAGCGACAATAACAACGCTACAATACTTTTTATGACTATGTGTTTTGTTGCCAGAAAAGGATGTGGACCTTAAAAACCGCTGTTGCCAAAAGTGGACAGTTTGCTGCCTCGAGAATCACCTGGCACATAAGACCACCAGATGCAAACCAAACTCAAGGCTGTTATTGTTGGATGGAGGCAAGGTACTTCAACGCTGTGTGTTGATAACAGGATGCTTGGCTTGTGAATACATATACAATACTTTTACGTCTTTTATGGAGGCCTATGTCAGTAACCAAATAGATCTCATCCCCGTAGTATTTATTTTCCCGATTATGGCAATAAATGCGGGATGAGATCTGAATGGTTACTGACATTCTTCTTAATATCTTTATCTGTGTTTGACAGATCAAAGAAATGTATGCAGGTTTGGAACAACCTGAGGGTGAGTAAATGATGACAATTCATTTTTTGGTGTTTTTTACCCTTTAAAGCTGTCTCTTTAACTTACACTGATTTACATTGTCAAGTTTATAAAAAAAGATTTTATTGATGGGTTGTTTCACTTCATTTGACCTTACTGTAAAAAAAACCCCAAAGGCGTAATTTAAGGTTTGGACTGGTGGGACATGAAGTCGTTAAAAAATGCTTGGGGAAGGTGTGTATTGTTTAGGGGCCATTAACATCTAAAACTCGTGGAAAATGATGGATGCGCAACTTTCTCACCATCTCCCGTTGCTCACACTCGTAAGTTATTTGCGGAAGACACAGAGCCATGACTCCAGAAACGCGGCCAGTATGAAATGCTTGCATCATCCACGCTCGCAATTTATTAAAGTGATGTTTTTGTCATCTCTGTCCCCACCACTCTTCAGAAGAAAGTTACGCCACTGAAGAGCCTAAAGATAAATACGTAAGTTAACCTACAATTTTATGTTTCAAACTAAAAGGTTGATAATGAGGCAAAAGTTAGGGACTGAATCTAGAAATTAGTTTACATCAAAGCATTATTGTTGCAATTTGTAACGCTCACTGAAGGACCCCAAAATACTGTCATGCTTCACTTATTTATTTTTGACACAATGAAACACATCCAGTCTGTGAACAGCCTTTAAAAACATTTCTTATTTTCAGTGCTAGCATATAGGCTATAATACACAAGACTAAGCCAGTCTCCAGTGAACTAGTCCAGGGGTTCCCAATTTTTTTAATCCTGCGCCCCCCCAAAATAACGGTGCCAGTGACTCGAGATCCCCACTATCCTGGTGGTTAAAGTATACAAATGTTGCGCACATGCACCTATTCTACCCAAACGCGCATAATGACGACACAAAAGAGCACAGTCTAACATTATATTATTTACTCATTACTTTACAGACAATAAACTTACTAGTCCATTATGAAACCATTGAATTCAGCATTTCTCTAATAAACTAGCATTACTAAAAAGAAGATCCACCTATAAATCAAAAACGGTACATGCACATAACCGCTGCGTGCATGCTATCAAACGCAGACACCGCTCTCTCTATATCTGTCTCACTTGATCTCATTCTCTCTGTTAAACCCTCCCTTTGCCCGTGTGTGAGCATACCGTGCTTAAATGTCACTGAACATGTGGCATACAGTATTTGGTCACCATAGTCTTATACAAGCTCAGATATGTTGAGAAAAGAGTTCTTCCCCAAACCCCCACTCCCTCCAAAAGCTCTTCCCCTGTCTGTCACTATCTTCTCTTCTGCTCATCTGTATGCTTGCGAGGACGGCCGGCTGGTGACTGCTTTGTGTAATCCATCCCTGCTCTGCATTGCTTGTCAAATTAATGAATCATCAGTCACCAGGTATTAAGGAACCAGAAGGTCTCCAATGTCTATCCCCTTTCCCTTTATTCACCGCTCCATCAGTTCCTCCATCCAGGGGAGTTGGACATGTCAATGCTCACCATTGATGACAAGAATATTCACTAAAGATATTCCAAGGCATTGGTATTATGGCTGCTATGGTAAAAGTAATCCACGACGATGTTGCCTGGTCTATGTAGAGGCCAATATTTCTTTCCAAGTGGTTTATTTAGTTGAACACACAATCAGACTGCCTAGAAAGCCACATTTGTGACATATTGTAAGTTTGATCCCATTGTATTTAGTGCATGCTGAGTTACAGTAAATGTACACTGAAAAGCCATCAGACATTCCATTCCATTTTCTACCGCTTATCCGAACTACCTCGGGTCACGGGCAGCCTGTGCCTATCTCAGGAGTCAACGGGCATCAAGGCAGGATACACCCTGGATGGTGTGCCAACCCATCGCAGGGCACACACACTCACTCATTCATGCATTCACACACTCACACCCTACGGACAATTTTTCCAGAGATGCCAATCAACCTACCATGCATGTCTTTGGACCAGGGGAGGAAACCGGAGTACCCGGAGGAAACCCCCGAGGCACGGGGAGAACATGCAAACTCCACACACACAAGTCGGAAGCAGGAATCGAACCCCCAACCCTGGAGGTGTGAGGCGAACGTGCTAACCACTAAGCCACCTTGCCCCCCGCCATCAGACATATTAACAGAAAAAAAGAAAAATAAAACCAGGATGCCCACATAATTCCTCACTGCAAGGTTTCAGCTGTTCCCCCACCACCACCAATTTCTTCAGTGTAATGTAAAAAGTGTGTCATCATGGAGAGTCTCGAAATAGTACCGATGCACATGGAGCGGCGGATATGGGCGGATCTGATTGGCGTGACCTCACAGACAGCGGCGGTCACGGATTTGCAAAGCGCAAACAAAGCAGTGACGTACCCGCGGCCCCGCTGTGATGTCCAGGGACTTCGGTCAGCAGATGATGCGATATCCTCCAGCTGTGGATCCAACTGCTGTTGTGATCGCATGACTGTGCACAACGTGTACAGGGGTTATTTATAGCCCATCTGTTTAGCTTGGGCCTCCAAGTGAATGACGGTGATCTAATGTGAGAGCCATGGACTCTAAAGGTGCTGAATTCAGGTCCTGAATGAACTTTATTAGTTATTGGTTTTGTGCAATAAGGTTCATACTTCAGTGGCATTTCTGGATTTTGCAACGAAATGCAGAATTACTTCTTAATTCATTGACGTAAAAAATCTGTAAATACCCAAGCGATCATCTTTTGGGGTAAGCATCAATGACATTTTTTCAGAAATAATTCTAACAGATGAAAAATGGATCTGTTTTTTTTCACCGCAACCGGAAGTTAGGGTGGGGCATATTGAAGGGCTCCTCCACCTTGTAAATTAGCCAATAGCATTATGTTTATCTCACAGACTGGAATTTGAAGACAAGTTCATATAAAATGAATACATTTTTATTTTAGAGTACAGTAAATTATAATTATCCTATATGGAAGGTACATTTTATACTTAAAAAATTCTACAGTGTTACGTTGCGAACACATCCTTTCTCTCTTCTGGACCTATCAGCATTCATTTAACCTACACTTAATGTATGAGTATTGTTTGATTTTTTCATTCTCAAAGACACAGATTGTGGTCCTGAAATCATCCTCTATTGCAGTGAGGGATGTTATCAATAAGACTGAAGTTAGTTTGTGTGCTTGTGTGTGCGCATGTGTCTGTTTCAGCTGATGTACTGACAAAAACACAGCAACACATTTTCTGCCGTTGTAGAAATGTTTACTCTGCGCTTCTGTCGCCGAGATAGGGCACATGTAAATACAATTGTGTTGAATGTTACACTTTCTGCGGTTATCAGACCTGGCTGAATAAAAGCATCCTCTTAGAATATATGAAGTGCTTGTTGTGCTGTTTTGATAAGCCACCTTAATTACCATTACTGGACTGTTTGAGCTTATAGAATAACATCTCAGGTTGTTAATTATCATGTCAAAAAATATATGCATTACCTTTAAAGCAGACAATGATTTACATTTACATTCAAAATGATGTACAGTGAGTTCAGGTAGCAATGAGCGATATGTCATACAGGAGCAATAATACAATAGGTGCTAATACAAAGTTACTAGTTTTGGCAAAAGCTTGACCACAACCTGTTGAGAGAAAGAGAGGGGGTTCGTGTTTTTTTCTCATTTATCAAGTATTCACAGAAGAGATTGGAAGTAGTTTTTTAAATGTTGTGAGAGATTTAGCCTGACTGAGTTAGGAAGAATGTTCCACCAGGAAGGAGTTGTGAAGAAGAATGAGTGGGAAAGCGATTTACTGCCCTTATGAGAAGGCAATCCGAGCATAATTTGCTGAACATAGGTTACATCATGTGACAAACCACCAGTTTTCATCTAAAACAGCAGAAGATAAGTAGTTTGCATCTATGAAATCTCACCATTAATCATTTGTATTGTAAAACCGTTGGCGTTGTTATGTTTGCCTTCTCACATCTCCCTACACAGTCAGAGTCATCAGTGCCTGCCTTGGCTGAACGTTCTGTCTTCTTTAGTTTTATTGGCTGAATTGCTGATTGGCCCCTGTAAATAGATTGGCTGGAATTCCATAAACCCTGTTTGATTGGTCAATCTGTTGAAATTGGGTCACTACGTGCCAAAGACCGTTGAAAAGGCTGCCAAAAAAGCATAATGGCTAATGCTAATGCAGTGGCGCTAGCGAATCACAAATACAATAACGCTTTAACTTGGAGTTGCAAAGTATGGGTGACATGTGAGAAGTGCAGGTACATAGGAAAAAGTGAAGCTAAGCTTGAGATAAAATAGAGATGTACCGCCACACTACAAGCACTGTGTGTGTTTGTACGAGAAACAGATCAAACGATCACCATCAGCCAGACATCTCAGATCCGGTGAAGAACAACAGACGTTCAAACATTAACACCAGTCACCAGAAGAAGAGTTCGATGCCGTTGGCTCTTCAGTGTCAATTCAATTCAATTCAAGTTTATTTATATAGCGCTTTTCACAATGTGTATTGTTTCAAAGCAGCTTTACAGGGGCAAACTGGAAAAAAGAAAAGTTAAAACACAGCACAGTGCATGGTATTTACACAACGAGTAAGGGGGTTACTCGTGACCAATCGCGTGATTTTCTTTGGCTTTGTGGTCGAATTCATCCAGCTAATGTTACGGTTAATTTTTTTTAATGAGATCCAACTGAGTGCATTCATGTACATGGCATCCTCATATTAAGTTATCGTACGGTTTCGGTGCCAAAAAGTTTTTATTTAAATACTTTTGGTCAGTTTGTGCAATAAATACCTGTGACTGTACCTTTATTTGTGTGTGTTTATTTGTTTGAGAAGTGGTTGGGTTTAGGGTGGGGTTAGGTGCTACCATGATTTTTTACAATACAGGAAAATGAATGTTGTACAGAAGCAAATTTTTCCCTGAAGATTTCTAATTTGTGACTGACATTTTGTTTATGCGCTTTTCTCAATGCTTATGTAAACTTTGCGAAATGCTTGCGAGAATCTTTCTTACACAAACCCATTGGTTCACTTCATGAAACAATTCACTTCATAATTAATGAACCCACTGTCATTTAGATGACACTGAGCTTCAACATTATGAAGTTTTATTTACATCTGGGATGGCGGGTGAGTAAATCACGGGTGAGTAAATCACAAGAGCATCCTAATTTGGGGGTAAAATATTCCTTTAACATCAGCTGATATGAACATTCCTATAGTTAGAAGAACTTTAACACATGTATTTAAACATACTATAAACTCTGTTATATCTTCACAGACTCCTACGTGAGGATACAGACACTATAGGATTGATCCAGTCTTGAACTGTGTTTTAATAAAGAGGCGGTCACGCTTGCCGGTAAATTCAGCCCCGGATCATCTGAGCTCGACTGTTATCATAAATAGCAACCACGGGGCGTTTAAAGTCCATTTAAATTGATGGTGCAGAAAGTCAACCCTTTATATCCTGTTCAGTCCTAATTACCGTGTCCCGGCACAGCACATTTACTCCTCACCTGGGATTTTGATTTGCCGCTGACCTCTATGACCCTAACACTGGTCCTTTGGAGAAAACTATTTGCAGCTTTGTCCTGATAGCAGCGCAAAATCCACTCACTGCATACCTCCATCACGCTATCAGATATCAGTACGACAGACAAGATTTTCATAAATTCTCTCAAAAAAAGATACTTTGATACTTTTTACCATGTCATTGTATACTGGTATAGCATGAATGTTTGCTTTGATTGATTTCCCTTTGCGTTAAACATGTATTGGCAGGTGGCCGTCCATATACTTTTGGTCATATACTGCAGTGCACTTTACCCACAAATCTCTGTGGTCTGTGAAAATGGCCAAAGTGTGCGTTGATCCTGCTGTCCTTGTCACATATGTCACATGACAATATAATCATCAAACTCCATCTACCTTGTGTATACAAACATTACAGAACACAGCACCAATAAATTCTCCTCATTAGAGCGATATTACACCATCACCTCTGCTGGAGAGGTACTAGTATCCTTCTGTCAAATTCAACATGCGGTTAATTAACAATATGCCCAAGAAAACAGGGAGCACGGCCAATAATTAGCTGACCTTGTCATCATACTAGTTGTACCCTTGTGCATTAGTGCACATATAGATCGGTCAGTACACACACACACACACACACACACACACACACACACGCACTATCCAATTAGCTTCAGCTGATAGGCCTTAAAATAGACATGGAGAAGGTATTTCACGGACCACTTGCTCGTTGGCTCTGGAATCGTGAATGAACTCATCCCTAGTGAAGTGCTGACATTTCTTGGCTGATTGGAATCAATACGGGTGACCTCTCAAAAAAAAAAGAGCGATATAGAAAAAGAAAGCCGAACGCTTAACCGGGCCTCTTAGTATCCCACGACCATCGGATGCATATCGGACGAGACCCAAACAGCCTGTAAAACACGTGGCGGATGTGAAATCGGCCTCCCTTGGAGCTCCTACCTTGTCAAGCGCTGCGCAATGACGCATGATTGATATGAACACCCCTGGCTTCACACTAGTGAATCAACAACTGTTAGACCCCCACTGGATGCAAGAACAGCAGGTTTAGGCCAAAACGCAGCCCATCAAAATCTGTCAACATTGTGTGCAGTGAGGTTCTTGCAATGTAAGCTACTGTACGAGGAAAAATCAGCAAGGGTTGAATAAGAATATTCTTGTTGATCTGTACAATCTGTGAAGATGATGACTCGTTCAACCTATGTCATGTTACATATACATATAAAAGGGTTATGTGTTTTAGACATGCAGCAAAAAAAGACCACTTCAAATTTGTTTACAGTATTTCTTGATGTATTGTGGCCGTTCCAGTTGAGTGTCTGTTGAATTTCAACAGTCAATGCCTATGAGTGACATAAAGTCATCCAACAGCAATGTGAAAGACTGACAGCATGACAAGATGCATGATAAACTGTGATAAAAAATATCTTATTTGAAATTTGGGAGAAATGGTAGTTCGGATAATAAAACCAAATGAATCATTCTACCTAGAAAAAAGGAATAACTGTGGCTGTACAGTTTATTTTAGCCAACATAAGGAAATATATTATCAGTGCCACAATTTATTTTATTCATGCAGATTATACATTTTGAAATTGAATAATATTATTAATATTATTACTTATTTGTATCATTTTATTCATGTGTACAATTAAATACATATATGTATTTATTAAAAAAGATTACTCAAACATTGGCCAACAAATGTAGGCTTTTCGTAGTAAGATTTTTAAACTGTTGCCCATAATCAAACATATGTGAATAATACACTTATAATAAAATACTGGGGTTTATGATTATATCAGTTTTATATCAGTGTTGTCTCATAATTAAATCAGTTCACCGATAGATCATGGAAACAAAACTAACAAGAGGCGGAAATGAGAAAAACAGAAAGAAAATAGGGGTTGTGTGTTCTCGTGACTCACGTGAGGTCACGACTTTTACAAAGCACTAGATGTCCATGGCTCCATTTGTCTTTTTCCCAGAAACCCCTGCAGCACAAGTCACAAGCGTCCCTGGACTATACGGCTTTTAAATGCACCTCAAAATATTATTGACCTGAACATAATTCACGTTTGTCAACATTTACATAAAATCTCCTATATTAAAAAGCCAATACAATTACAGTAGAAACATGAGTTTTGCAGGGCAGCAGATTTTACTCAAAGAAATACACTGAGGCTTATCTAATAACCTGTCACACATTATTTGTTACAAAATATGAGTTTGCATAATTCAATTATAGACATAAAAATCTTCCAGCTCTGATGCAAGATTGCACTAAATCAGAACATCTGACGTGAAGTGTGTTGTACCAATGATGTTTACAATGAATGGTGTGCCTTTCCCTGGTCTTTAATGCATTCTCCCAGTTGCCTCAGGCAGTGAAGGGAGATTCTAAATGTGTCCAGAGCACCAATGATCGAGTCAAACGTAGCACACCGAGCTCAGCCAGCGGTCTGCGGGCACACAAGAGGAATAAGATGGAGAGAAAACATAGGAGGGGGTGAGGGATTCTCTGTGTGCCCCCTTCTCTACGTCATCATAGCTTTCTTCTCTTGTTTTTACTCTCTAGCTCTCAGGAGCACTTCCTCAGGTCTTTCGCTTTGGCAATTGATTTATTATTGGTTTCATTTTGCACTTCCTGCATGTTAAGCAAGCACAGGAAGTGCAGTGTCAAGCCCCCATAATCAGATTGCGTCCGACACGAGGTTGCTTTTACAAATCTGTGTATTTCGGATACATTCCGTAGGGGAAGGGGGGCATAAAAGGGGCAGCAACAACAGGGAACTTCCACAGTCCGAGTGGCTCCATCCTCCTAAATTCTTAAACACAAGACAAGTGTGCTTTGAACATCAGTGCTCTCAGAACTGTAAAATACTTCTGCCGTTATTCTTCTGTCTCTTCCTCATTCTCACCCCCCCCCCCCCCGCCTGTGTGTACTGAATACAAGCTGCAAGCAGTCACGCAGCTGTTTCCATGGCAATATCTATCTGCTAGAGAGATTCTTAACCCTCTCGCGCAGGCTTTCCTCACCCATAGCCCACACTGGCTGAAGGAAAGCAGGGGTGCTGCTATTTACAGCAGGCCGTATTTAAACCCTCACAGAAACACATATGTCATCTTTTTTTTGCCAAAGTATTTGTGTGGGAATACGTGTAAGGATCTATTGTTGCCAATGTATTAACATCCGGCAGGCTCGCCCAGTCCAGCATATGTGCAGTGTTCGGATTTCAGTGTCGGTTAAAGATAAAAAAAGGAAATTGAGGGGGGTGTTCGGGGCTTTAGAGGAGGGGTTTCTTCTGCCTTAATGTGTGAAGGAAATCAATTAGCAGTGCCTGTGATAATAATTCTAACAGATGATTTACCAAAAGTGTTGTGAAATAGCTCAGAGATACATGGGTTGAGTAAATAACAAAAGGGAACTTTCCAGTCAGTTGGTAACAGATTCGCTTTGGTAGACACAAAACGCACAGCAGGGCCTTTACTGTAGGACCTTTATCTTTAGATGTGTGAAGGTTTTTCTGTAAGTATAAATTATTGCAAATGCTCATATTTATATAAAGCCGCGGAAAAAATTAGAAGACCACTCCAGTTTTACCATTAAGCAGCATTTTGTGTATTGTGTCAATTCCAGTCCAGTGTGTTGAATTTCAACAGAAACAAAACCTTAGACACAACATCAACAGTCCCTCAACGGCAATGTAAGAGAATGCAAAGAGACATGAAATTTGTGAAAAAATTCTGGCTTATTGCATCATATATTCATTTTTAACTGATCCTAAAATACATATGAAAACATCAGTATTGTGTTGTTTTAACATGGCAGTAGTCAAGATCACCAAACATTGCATCTTTTTTTTCTGCAAATAAATGTATATATAAATATTTTCTTTTGGAATTGGGAGAAATGTTCACTCGGTTACTGAAAAAACGAAAATGATAAGTTTACGGAAAAACAAAAAATCTAGTCATTTTGTCCCCGGCTGTATTTTTTTACATAGAATCAGGCTAAAAGTTTGCAGATGTGAGAAAGCTCACACGCTCAATTTAATGTAATTTAATTAAACATCTCAAGAGAACATCTCAACATAAACTCTAATTTGTAGACCAATCACAAAAGACTGGCTAAGCTCGACCAATCAGAGCGTTTCGTAAAGAGAGACTTCAAAGAACCATCAAAAGCCTGTTTTCTGTGAATCGAGAAGTGAAATATGACGTATAAAAAAATATATTTTTTTATCTAAACATGAACACATATAAGTGAGCGCATCATAAACATAATAAAGACTTAAAAAAAGCCAAAATCAGACCCCTTTAAGATGTTTTGCACTGTGACATTATCGTCACAACAGCACAAGACTGATGTACGGTATATAGAAAAGAGTGGAAATATACTCTCAACTGCAGAACAAAATAAATGTTCATTTAATGTATTTAGGACAAAACATGAGCTAAATGTCAATGAAAAAGGGAGACGTGTATGAGGATGTGCAGTTAACACAGTAACCCCAGCTCATACTCTGTGTCTGAGTGAAAGGGGAAATGGTTCAATAATGCTATTGTGTAAATTAACCTTTTCAGCGCACCTTACAAGCACCTAATTGACCGTGTGTGTTAGATTAATGAACGTCATGTGTGTGTGTTATCCCAGGTTAACAAATACAAAGTGAAAGACAAAGCCTGGTTATTGCAGCTCTGAATTCATTGTATCTTTGACATATAAACAGATGATCTGTATTAATGCAACATGCTGTGTTATTAGGCAATATGTATTGCATTTAATGAGCCATACATTTGGAATCTGTGTATAAGGACTGGTTTAGTTTTCTAGCAAATTGCGTTACAGCCATTATATGTTGCACTTAAATGCAAAAGATCGTATTTGGATTATAATTCAGTGTATTTTGTATTACTATTATACATGGAATCTTATTGAAGGAGCACTGTATATGTTAACAATGTCAATACATTTTCCCAAAAGGTTTACCAATGCATGATCAACAGATGTCCAAAATGACAATCAAGAATCCACCTGTTCCTTTCTCGGTAAATGGGCCTTTAAAGGTGAACTCCTACCAAAAATGAAAATTCTGCCATTATTTACTCACCCTCAAGTAGTTTAACATCTCCAGGACCTCCGTTTACCCCCAGAACAAGGTCGTTTTGGAAGCTTTCTGACTCCTCTATAGATTGGAACGCAACCAAACACACAAGCCACATGACATTGCATCCGTTGTCAGCATCTCTTGATGCATGCGCATTCTGACCACACTTGCTCTATGTCAGAACGCGCATGCATCGAGCGATACTGACACCAGATGCAATGTCATGTGACTCTCGGAAACGCGCACTGGAAACTATCACTCAAATCAGGAAGTTTTTGAATATAGTCGTTAGTTTTTTCGGTTGAGCACAAAAAGCATCCCCGTCGCATTATATTAATTTATACTGAACCACCGGACGTCTTTACGCACTTTCAAGGCTTTGAAGATTGGTTGTGTTGCAATCTAAGGAGGAGTCAGACAGCTTCCAAAACAACCTTTATTTGCGTTTTGGCAAAAACAGTGGTCCTACAGACGCTAAACTACTATCTAGAGGGTAAGTAATTCATGGCAGAATTTTCAGTTTTGGCCGGAGTTCACCTTTAAGTACCTACAAGTTTACAGAGCCATTTAGAATGTGTAACACTGAAGTTGCCATGTTTGAAGTTAGGGATGGAATTGGGGTTACCCTCCTGTGGTGAGGTAGGTAGCATTCTGAACACGAGGCAGTGATTGTCAGAACACCACTACTGTCTAAACAACAGAGAATATGAACGTCACAGCTGGCATCTCTGGGACACGACTGGGATTGGCAGCCGAAAACAGATGAATGAAAGCCTTGTGAAGCATCCTGAGCAAGATGATACGAGAGTAAAATCTCGAGCATTCATCAGTTTTACAACCATTGATTTTCACATGCCGCAAGCTCTCCTGCTGTGTTGCTTCCCTTCAAGGTGAGACTCGCAGAGGAATGTGTTTTTCAACCTTGTGTCTTTGTGCGGGAACGCCGTGTTCCCTCTTTAGGTAAGGGGACCATGAAAATCCAGTTCAGATACCATATTAAGGGCAGTTTGGCCTGGTGTGGAAATGAGTCAAAATTGACCAAACTGGAGATCTCGGTACATCCGCTTGCGGGAGAAAAGGGTTTGAAACAGAACTACTTTTCAAAAGAAGATCAGCTGTTGCATTTGTAATTGATCTATATATAAATCTTGAAGTAAATGTGAATCTGTACAGCAGCCACCTGTCTGTTCTGCATCCAACTGGTTGCTGGCCAGCACATGGATTCCTAATTTATTAATAGAAATAAAACACATTTTAAATGAACTTAATTCAACGATCTTATTTTATACGCAAGTCTTTGTGAGCAATGAACAGTGTTATAAAAAGAACAGGCAAGAGACTTAAAGAGAGCAATGCATTAAGCATGTGATACTATTTATATCACAGAAGTGAGTGTGACCTAGTAACTCACACGCCTTATGCAACATTTGTGCATGTTTGTGCTCGCATGAATAAGTGTTTGTTCACGGTCTGGGACTCAACATATATAATCCTCTCGGATTCTAAACGCTTCCACCTTGGGAGTCAATTACAAACAGGTAGACATTCTTCACCGGACCTCACACTGTGAGGGGAATATACCAACTGTTGGGATCGGTTCCCAAGGGATCTTGTTTAAAAGCCAAGACTCAACAAAACCTTCAGCAGGCCGACCTTCGAAAGGTTTACAATAAGGCAAAAAGAGTCTGAAAGCATATTTTTAATGCTTTTGTTCAAATTGCATTTAGATGTCAGACTATTTACAATTATGTGTTTACAGGAGTAGTTTAGTGTATGTAGATAAACACATACCACAAATTTAATACCTTCATATATAAAAATTCACAAATTCTGTCCTTCGCTAGATGTTTCTTAAATGGTTGAAATGTGTACTTTTTAAAATGCCAGGTTGGCCTTCCTTGACAAATATAGGCTTTATATTTGAAAAGGTTGTTTTCTGTGCCTATTGTGGACGTGTTTGTTAGAAAACTTCAGTGTTTGTTGCAATTTTATGGTATTATTGCTCTGTTTTATAATCTCTTCATATGAATACACTGATTCATTCTTTGAATATTTGATTTAAGAAGTTCCCACACGAGTGCTTAGCATGTCGAAGTCCAGAGCAGAAAAGAGAACGGGTTCTGCATTTGCACATTTAAAGCCTATACCACAGTGAATGATGCAGTGTACCCCAGACCTTCAACGCTCACACCACCAAACAGTACGTTGCGCTTAAGCAAGATTGAAAATAATTGGTGTAAGCACAAACCAACTGAACAAATCACACTTTTGGAATTCAGCAATAGAGACCGAAAGAATGTCTATCTAAGCTGTTTCGGGACTGCATTTTCACAGATAGAGCAATACAACACGATCTAGAAGTAAAAAAAACGTAATTAGCTTCTTGCAACACAACTGAGTGACATTTTTAATAAGAGAATTTGCAACAAACAAATGCAAGCGTTGTAGCACTTTCCAAGCGCACACGTTCTCGCATGCTTTCCAAGGCGCATTTTTTGAGTGAGTCAGCACAGCTGAAATTGCTGTAGCTGTTCGCCAGTCCCTCTCGAATGGCTTTAAGTTTTAAGGTATTTAAATGGAGACAGAAGCACATTCTCCTTTACAGGCTCCCCTGAGACAACATGTTACAAAAAGTCGAGTGTGCAAAATCTACTACTGATAATAGGCGATTATATCTACTGCTCCCAACACCCTCTCTATGCGGTGTGCACATGATCTCGGGTTAATTCCTTGCGTGCCTTGTGTGCATCTGCTGATGATTTTTCTTAAATCACTAGTAGATAAAGTAGTAGATAAAATGTGGCAACATGTTATATGTCACTGAAGAAATCAGTCATTCTTTAATAAACTTGTCTGCCACATATCAAGTTGTACATTGTGTTTAATACTATTTTATGTTAAAATGTTGTGCAAGTTTTTTTTTATCAAAGGGGTAAGAGCTAGCTGTAATGTACCATGTAATGCACAAAATTAAATGATCATTTCAGGTTGTATGTATAATTCAAAGTATTAACCTTGCTATCATCCGTCTTATATTCTAGCAAAATGCTAGATCCCATTCGAAATTTACCCTAATCTAAGACTTTACGATTAATCTTTTTTTGGAAAAAAAGGTCATTGCCATGAAAATTACACCACAAATATGGGGGGGATGTAGTTTGAGGGACAAAAATCTACAAAGTTCATTGTGTTCCACAAGCTTTGAGTGGATCTCACTTGCTGTTTAAGTTTTCATGTTTTTTTTTAATGTAATAATATTTTTAGGGCGATACACTAAAATCCATAAATAAAAGTACATTAAGAAAAGTTTCCAAGACAGTTTTAGCACAATCTTTATTATACTGTTATGTTTTTACAGATTTTTCACATATTTTTGAAATATGGTCAAAAAACCTTGAATCACAAAGCCAATTTACAAGATTTTTTTTTAAATGATGTGTAGACTATTATGCTATTTAATAATTATTATGTTGATTTTGTGCGAAATAAAATGAAAGGGGCAACACGAGTTGTGTTAAAAAGAATACAACATGTATTTTGACAAAAAAAAAAAAAATAGAGTATTACACTATAGTCCACTATTGTTTAATTCAAAAATATATGTATTTATTTTTGCTACAAAAGATTATTTTGATATCCATTATTGACATCAGCTGAAACTGATTTCAGATCAAACAAGAAAAGAAGGCTTTAAATTATCTTGCCTGTTCTGCCTGCAGTGATTTTTCTTCCATTGTTTGACTGTAGAGCAATTTAGATTGAAATAACTACACATACAGTGGTGTCAAAAGAGCACTGTCATTTCCATTGTCATTATCCCAGTGGTCTTTAATATCATAGCTGTCATTTTAATTCATTAAAGCATTTAATGGCATTCTGACAGCCTGGAGCTCTGGCTAAAGTACTTTACGCTAATGAGATGACTGCGGAGATGTCTTGTATCTTCAACCTGAGGTTTGATAGAGGGTGAAACTCAAAAGTCACTAAGACATGTCTAAATGACCTTCCGATTTTCTACATGCATTTCTAAGAGTTTATACTAGTTTATCAGAGGATACTCTTATGTCAGTGTATGCATATTTGACCCTCTGATCTATGGCAGGACATTAGCAGGACATTACTTGTATGACCTAAACCCTGTTAGTTTCTCATACTGTGTGATGAAGTTTCTCTTTTACACTTCAACACAGAGACTGACAAATGTGTAGAGTGAAGCTCATATATGGCTGACCTGAAGAAGATGTAATTCTTTGTCAATTAGCCTTTAAACTGCAAATGTTACACTGTTTAAGCTATTATCAAAATGTGAATGCTCTCATTCATTCATTTACTTCAAAGAAGTAAAATGTCAGTTAGGGCTGTCACGATATCACATGTTCACTACCTAATTATTGTGCCCAAATGGTTATTTGGTCAATGAATCACACTTAAATTAAAAGTGTATGAAGGCAGAGAGAGAGAGATAGTTTGCATCCATTGTAACAGGTATGCCGAAATGTTTAATGGGTGCATTTTGGTCATACGTATGACAGATGATGATGAAAAATTCAAAAACTGTGATATTCTAAATGAACATTGACAATTAACAAACATAGATACCATCTTGAGCAAGTGTATTATTTGAAGTCTGTTACTTAAGTTGCAGCAGTCTTTTTTTGGTTTCTCTATTGGAGATTTCTCTCCAGAACATTGAGCACAACAACAATGGATAGTCCAGGTAAGTGACTTGAAACATAAGCAGCAAACTAGTCCTATAAGACAAAATAAGCTTGTACAGTGCGTCCAGAACAGATGTAATCTACTCTTTCTATTGGGCTTCTACTTGTGCACTCGTTGCAGTGTTTTGTACAAGAGGAAGACCATATAGATTTTTGGGAGACTGTTGAAAACAAACAGAATCAGTGGAATTTAGTATGGCTGGTTAAAGCATCACTTACAGTTTTTTAATTAATTTGCCATAAGATATTACTAATAAGTTACACTTTTCTGAGTATAATAATATTACTTGTAAATAAATGTAAATGTACTTGTGTTGCTGTCCGTGGTGCTGAACCAGTGAGAGTGTTACTGTGTTGCTGTCCGTGGTGCTGAACCGTATACCTTAAGTCATATAAAGCAGCTCTTTGTTCCAAATGAAAGGATAGTAAACTCAGTGTGTATCCGTTAGGTCTGTTTAATATAAGGGGTGTACCTCTGTTGTGACAAACAGAGAAGCACAACGTATTAATATTCTCTACTAGGACAGCTCATTGAAATTCTATACACTGAACATGCTGCCTTGACCATTGCCAAGCACACATCGAAATCCACTACACATCACACCCAGTAAACATATGATGTAAAGTCAAGGGGCTGTTACTGATACAGCATGTAATGCCTTGTTAAACCAATCTTGTAAAGCACAGCTGAACTAACGTAGATACTGCTGACGTCTGACTATCCCTGTCCTTCACGTCCACGTCCCTCACGTTTCAGTGGGGACTATCAGGCGCAAGAGAGAGGGCACGTTGCCCCATTTAAGAAGTCAACTGGGGGTTGAGGATGCCCACATCACTATCGGGGCCCTCCTGTTCAGGAGATGCAACAGAGACGCCCTCAGTTCCTTTAAATGTGCCATCGAAACGCCACTGCTCTGCATCACTGCTCGCAGCGTTGCCTAGCAACTAGACAAGACACATAGATGCCTGCATCCCTCATGTAAAAAATAAATGGGGAAAATTCACACTGCTTTTGCGTTTGTGTGTTGTACACTAATCTTTTTATGAATTCGTTTGATGGAAAATCACCTAAATCCATACACGTGTCATGATATTGTGACCCACATGTTGCCATGTGCAAAGGATTCCACTAAATGGTTCCTTATACATCATTATTTATGAGCAATTCGTATTTTCAAGGTGAGCTGAGCTGAAATATGTGACAAAGCGCAAGAAATGCATGAAAATGCACTGGGATACTCTCGCAGCATCTTAATAGGTTGCAACGCGCGAGCCGACAAGTACAGACATCATTCCTCCGCGAGACAAGCGCGTGGACAGACTGCCTTTCCTCTTTAGTTCGCTTTCGCTTTTATTTTTTAAACAAACACCGGCGTTTTATTCCGCACATTACGAAAGGACCATGTCCTTTTCTGTTCTTTTGAAATCCAAGCGCGCAAATCGGAGATTTCCGTTCCAGTCTTGATTATTTTCTCGGTTCCTGGAGGTGTTTTTTGCAATAGAAGTGTGTCATCATTTGTGCATTTGTTTCTCTCGTGAACAAGAGCAGGAACATGCTCGGGGATTCAGGGAAGAGATAAGGAAGAGAAACCTCGGACATTTTCGACCATTTTATCGTGGTTCATGTATATATATATCGCAGGGTTTTGGACAGTTACCCACATTTGGCTCTGCGTTTTTTCCCTTCATCTTTTTTATAAGGTTGTACTATAGACTACAAGCTCTGACGTCTGCATCAGATATTCTCTGCTGCATTTCTTTAAATGTGCATTTATTCCCCTCAGTGACTTTGAGAGGAAAAAGCAGTGGGGGATGCAGATTTCCTTTGGCTTTTTTTCACCTCGCACCCCCAACCTTTACAGCTGAGGGGGGAAATAAGTGAAAATATCATACACCGTGGAGCATCCCCCCTCTTTGAAGGAGCATCACTGGAGCCATGGCTGGTCCACAGCTTTGGACCTGGAAGCTGCGACGACAGGTGTAGAAGAAGACTGATTTCCTTTCATTTTTTTCTTTTCATTTTTTTCGTTTTCTTTGTTTTGGGGCTTTTCTCCATGGTTTGGCTCAAGAAGACTTTCCAGCACTTTTGCAGAAGTACTGTCGAAGCTGAGAGAGATGTCTGATCTTCTGGTGTTGATCGAGGGGGTCTCTGACCTGCACGGATTTCCATAGCTGAAGAAAAAACAGCTTGGACCCATTAAAGATCTTTCAGAATCATCTGTTTTTTATTTGCTGGGCCATCACACATGTGTACATCGGTGGTTTGATCTCAGTCATTCATTTGGCCTTTTTTTCTCCCTTTTGTTGGATTTTTTTCATTATTGTTTTTGTACATATCTGTTTGGACCAAAGGCGGTTGGATTACAGAAAGTGAATAAACGGATTTGTGGAAATGTTGGGTCCTCAAGAAGACAAATTATGTGGAATTGTTTCTGCTCTGGCAGCTTTGTCCTTTGTCTGCTTTGTACAAAGGTAAGATGAATTCAAAATTATGACCATTCAATCAAATAAATGACTTCACATTTTGGCCACATCCAAAACGATACGTCAGACGATTCACTGATGGGGAAATGGAGACGTGATGTTTTCGTTCCTATGCCACTTTTTACCTCAATTTGAGGTTTGTGTGTCTGTAAGAGAGAGAGGGAGAGAGAAAGAGAGCGCGCGTTCCCGCATATGTGTGAGAAACATGCTCTCAATTCGCTGTGAAGCGCGTTAATTAATAGACCAAAACCAACAGCATCATTTTCTTAATACTGGTTACCCGCATGGCCTTTGACAGTGACATCTCACTAAATCAAAAACAGTTCATGAGACAGCTATGAATATCACACATGCAATATGTTGTAGCTGCCCTTATGCAAATGTTTTGTTTTTATTTTATTGCAATAGTTTATTGAGTGAAATATACTGATATGCAATTGATCAGTGCATTTCCTCTGATCCACCCCCACCGTTGCCACCTTGTCGCTGGCATTAGAAGAGATCCATCATCTCTCAGCCAATAAAAATAAAAACGACGACGCCTATCAGTCAATAATAGTTAATGACATGTGTTCAGTTGTGATCGTTGAGATGCGAAGCGGGTTTAAAGCCACGAAGGCCGACATTCAACAATACGCACGTAATCTTTTCTCCATCTCAATACTTGGGATGTGAAACACCTGTAATCCTCTGCCAAATAACAACAAGCATAATTAGATGTTCTTCTTTACAGATTTTACGCATTGCACGTCCGATTTAAAGGATTTTTACATTTAAATTGTATTATAACACTTTAATCGGTCAGCGATGGCCTAATACACAACGTCTTCCATTTTGACGTTTTACTATATTAATTTCGGTTCAGTGCGCATGGCTGAGATATGCAAAGTGGATCGTTTTTGTTATCTAGACGTATCCACATTGTACTTGATTTGCAAATTCAGTAGTCAAAACAACTTGCTATGCAGAGCAAAAATGTATGAATAGAGATTGGGTTAAACTAGAAAATATGATATCGGGTTATGCGTTTTCTCACATTGATATTATCTAAATCCTTCATTTTGCTGGGACTAACAACATGATGTGTCAACAAGCTATCTGTTTAAAACCCAAAGTAGGACTTTTACAGACCCCCTGGTTCTATGTTGTTAAAATAAAATAAACCCATCAAAAGTTCCATGTTGAACTGACCACCACCTGTTTGTTCAACAGGTTGTCGCAACCTTAATGTTTTTCATATTATGATGTTTTTGTCTGCTCCAATGAAATACCAATTGTATTTGTGAATATGTATTAAATGGTTATCTTTGAGTGTAATTGGGAATACACTGCACAAGAATAAATTCACATCTTGTAGCTTTGTTTGAATTGTATTTTTACAGTGTAGTTAGCTATACAGATAAATCTCTCGAAGGCATTTGAGCCAAGCATACAAGGGAAGCTGTATACAAAAAAGTCCCAGTTTGAAATAAAAACAAGTAGATCGCAATGTTATACTTAATAAGCAAAGAAATATGACTCAGGAATGCATCTAAATGATGTGCTTTTCAAACACGATGTGTTCTCAATTCTCTCTCCTTTAGCACCTCCACCGGAAGTACCGGAATATCTGTGGCCAAGACGACAGTGGACAAATTGCTCAAGGGGTATGACATTCGTCTGCGGCCTGACTTTGGAGGTACACTTGAACCTTTGCTAAAAATGTATTGATGTTATAGCCACAAATGGTTATTTCTAATTTAGTGCATACTGGATGCTTACTGGCTGGTGCAGGCTAACGTCTCTATTTGTGTGGAAATGTTTTTGAACTTGGAGGAGCTTTTGAAATGTTGGTGCTTGTTACGCATGATGGGATGTGATTTAGAAATTGTTGGAAGACTCATGGTGACTGTGAGAGCATCAAACAAACAGTTATTGTGTGACGAAACAGCATTTGCTGATTTGCTTTGTGCGTCCTTTTCTATAAAAAGTTGTGTTTGCACAAAGGCTGAGCACACGGTTTTAGGTTGCAGCTTGCGGTCCTTATTTTTCGCACACGCTCACATTGTTGAAGGACACAAAGTTGTTCGAAAATCCACAGGTAGCTTTGTCCGGGTGTCCGACTATTCATCACAAGCCTTCTGTTTGTCCCCTGATATTGCAAAAAGACGATAAATTTGCAACAGAATGTACTTTACAATTTAGCCATTCAGCACCCCTTCAGCAAATTACTGTGTATTTCACCACACAAGCGAGTCTATTGTGAACTGTGCTAGACACAGCAAAATCAAACCCTATAAAGACCTAAACAAGTGTATCCGTCTATATTTAAGTTTATGCATTTAGTGGACTGCTCTCTCGAAAGCTCTTTCTTTAAAGTTTTTCCAGCTTTTTGTGTTCTCAGTACGGATGTTCCCTGGGAATTAAACCCAAAACCCTCGCTCACTCGCTTACTTGATTCATTTGTAGCCTCCGTCTATCTATTCATTCTATTTTTTCCACCGCTCACCCATTATTCATATCCATTTGACAGTGTGCCACTATTCAAATATCACAAATGCATTATTCATGTAAATATATATATATACATATATGTGCTATTTTCGCAATATATGTATCTATGATATTTTCCCTACAGCAAGCTATTCATTGCATAGTTTTTTGTTGAGAATTTTGTTGGTACACAGTTTGAGTTTGCCTCCACTTTGCAGCATTTTAGGAGACACATGCAAGATCATTAGCGTAGTGATGATAGCGACGGCCCCTCCACAGAGAACTGACGTGAGGTCAGTTCTACTTATAGCGGAAACAGCATCCGCTCTGGTGCGGCCCGGGGAACTGTAGTCTATCACATCCTGATAATTCCATCATTAGTCAGAGTCTAACTCTCCTGACACAACTGCTGACCAGCTTCAGGAGCGCCGTGCATTTTAATTGGACCAGGACCACAGCTAAGCCAGCCAGCAAGAGAGGGAAGGAAGGCAGGGAAAAAGAGAGTGATGCAAAGAATGAAAACAGGCCAGTTAGGGGGTCGGGAAACCAGGCCGTGCTTAAAGAGTTCCATCTCTTTGGCCGGCTAGAGGGATGGCCGCGGGGTTCGGTCGCGTTTTATTTGTGTATGTGTGTGTGCGTGCACTCCTAACGTCACACCACGCACATGAAGGCAAAGCCTGCTTACGCATGGAAGCATACATGCTTTAACACACGCAGACTCCCGGATGGTGCCAATCCCAACGTCATTTCTTCTTCAGATCTCTGCAACGGGCCTCAGCTGCAAACCGCAAGAGGAAAACACCGTTTTTTATGTTGCTTGCATTTGTACGTCATATTTAGACTCTGTATTATTAAACTTGTAAGCCTTGTCGACATTCGGAAAGTAAAACAGATAATTTTCTCGAAGAAAAAAGCCAAAATTCTCACAAATGTCTCCATTAGACAAACAGAGGGGAGATCGTAACAATGTCACAAACTGAGCTCAGATTTGCCAAGTCTGCAATCAAAAGTCAAGTGATAGATCTCGATATAAAGTCAAACATTTCACATCAAATGTATCCAAATACAGATTATTTTACCTCCACAATCAACTCTAAGTGTATTTTAACAATTATTTGAATCCTTTTTATTTCTCCATATCAGCTTCGGGATAAACATCTGAGACTTGTTGATGCCTGATATTTAAATCGATGTTTAAATAAAACACAACTGACAGCTCCATAAAATCTCCCGAGCTATGAAAGATTTTTCTCTGAGAAGTCACAGATCTTGTTTATCATATTTTAAAGGATTCTTTTTCTATGTAAATAAACCGCAATAATAGACCAGCATGAAATAAGGTAAATTTGTGGAAATGCATGTAGACTGTAATCATACCATCCAAAGTTCTGATAATTATACAGTCATTTCTAAAACAAAATGAATTATGCATTGCCGGTCTTATAATATTAACACATAATATAATATTGATTATAAATATTTAGCACATCCATAGAAAATTCCATGTTTTTCCCCAAAATTTGAAACACTTCTAAAACAAGATTTTTGTGATCTTGCTGTTTCATAAGTCTCTTTCGGTTTTGTTTGGTACACATGGTTTATGAACGTATGTGTGCAAATGTGTATCAGTCCATAGATTTCACTGTGAGCGGAGCCACACAGAATGATGCAGTTATAGAAACAAACAAACAAACAAAACAACTCCCAGACAGAATAACATGTGTCTATACTATAACCACTAACATTATAATGGAAATAGCCTTCTGCACTGGAAACGTCTTTACTGAATATTGAATACAAATGTGTATCCTTCATTGAAGTTGATATGATATATACAGTACATACCGTAGCTAAGCTATTTCACTGTCGCTATGTGCATTGAACATGCATTACCTTATAACTGACTAGTCTTTGTTTGTGAACGTTGCTCCGTTGACTCTTCCAGTGTAGACAGACTCTAGTGGCGCAACGCAATGCATCATCGGTTGCGTCCGGTGTGGACAGGCTTTAAAGTGTGCGGCAACGTCAGTGTGCTAAGCAAATTCCTCAGATTCAAGCCTTAGTTGCACCTATTACTGTTCATTGTTTTCTCAGCAGATGGATGAGTCACTTTTTGTGTCATAGGTTATTTGCTTTGGCTCCTGCTTTCAACAAATAGCCCGTAGATGTGGTGCTTTGTCTGAGAAAGCAACCTGCATAAAACCACCGGAGGGGAAACGACATGCAAAATAGCGATATATCCGCATATCTCTGAGTGAGAAATATACTAGCGGTCTAAAACACAGGGTTCACATTTGGCGAACTTTGTCACACTTGTGAGTTTTAAACTCACTTTAAATTTTTCATGTGACAAAAAGTTTGACTGTCAACGGAACATCGAAAGATTTGAGCTCAATTCTGGATGCTTGTAAGGCAGCGTCTTAAACAAAACAGAAGCTTTGAGTGAATGATGTGGAACATCTACATAGGCAGCAATTCTGGGCAGACACAAATAGCGCTGCTCGAAGCGTGTGGTAAATTTGACTCATTCTGAAATTGATGCTGAAGGAGTCTGACGTTTGCATTTTACTAAAGTAATGACGCAGTGCTTTAAGGAGCATGAAAATATTGGGCAACACAGTCCATTTCTAAGGAGATCGAACAATGAAATAAACATTTCTGACGGAAACGTTAATACATTTTTAATCAAGGTAACCCCCTCGAATTGTCCTCCATTCTAGATTTCCTCCGTCCTCCGTCCTCCACCCTTTGAAAATCAAGGAAGTTTCATCATGACTTTAGTATGTTAAGGTTTGGTGACTTGTACATGCATGTAAACCTCATTTAATATGAGCTTCATTGTCTGTATGCATCAACATGCATTTAAACTCCATTTTAGTTGCTTAAGCACTTGACATAGTAGCCCGCAATGCACTTAAGGGCTCATTTCATCCGCATCCAAAGCATTTAACCATTATGCAGGTGAATTGTCCTAGCTAAAAGGGTACATGTAAGAACAGTCTGCGCCCATTTTTAAGTTGCGGATGTGAGACCGTAACGGAGAATGGTATATTAAATTCCACCAACCTGAAAGTTAAGCCACTCGTATAACCTGCTAAACTGTCCCCGATTCCCTACGGAAAAGTGACAATGGAAAATGATGTAAATGAAGCAGAATTCCCCATTGTCTTAAGGAGGAAGACACTGAATTAATTACAGCCAGTGCTGGCCTTATTTATAACCTCAATAATCAGGGCAGCCTGTGAAGGTCTCTGAGGACCTTGAATTTATGAGATTGCTGTTTCTCATTTCGAGTCATCCTATCTAACAAAAGATACCTCCATGGGCCCTGGTCCGGCTGTGTCGCCGGGGCCCATTTATGTGCTGCCCATAAAAAACATGCTGAAAGTTTAATCAACAGAATGGAACATGGATGCAGTTGCCTAGATACGCAACATGTCACACCCGAGGCCATAAATCAACTTCAGGGCCTTATTCTCTTTCACAATTTTCCATGTCTCTTTTTTTTTAAACAATAGCTGCAATTATTATTATCATTTTTATAGATAAAATTTACATTGTGGGAAAAAAACAATTACTCATGCCTAAAAACTGATTACATCTTACTTTTGAGTCCTGCACTAATAATCTGAAAATGAACAGTGTTGGGGAAGCTACTTTGAAACTGTGAACTGCTCAAAATTTTTGTTTAAAAATTATAAATCGTAATAAAACAAAAGTGAACTATACAATCAAGCTACTCTTTGAAAAGATGCTTTGGCACAATGTATTTCTAAATATGTGAATATATTTCATCAGAGCTCTATTTTTTCTCTTAAACCGTTCTTTAAAGTCTTCATTTACTCACACCCACGTGGTTCCAAATCCGTATAAGAATCTTTGTTGTGATGAACACAGAGAAAGAAATTGGGAAGAATGCTTGTAACCAAACAGTTCTTGATCACCATTGATTATTATATTAGGAAAAATTGCTTTATAAATTTCTTTGTTCCGTCGAACACAAAAGAAGATATTTTGAAGAACGTAGGAAAGCAAACAGTCATGGGGCACTTTTGACTATTATGGTAGTCAATGGGGTCCAAGAACTGTTTGTTTACAAGCATTCGTCCAAATATTTTTCTCTGTGTTCATCAGAACAAATAAAATTATGCAGATTTGGAAGTTGAGTAAATTATGACATAATAAAAAATTTGGGGGGAACTGTCTCTTTAATAAATATAAATCTAACAAATTTGCGAAAAAAAAACGTAATATTTAACACAGTAATATTTGTAACTGATCAAAAACATTTTATTAAACACCCGCATTTACATAACTAAGTATAAAAAACTAAACTTCTGTATATTGATTAAATCAGTAAATTATTTTTTTATGTTTATTAACAGAAACAATCTAGATTATTTTTTCCAATAAGAGCCAATAAAAAAAGTCTACGTCTCTTTTATTGGCTGTTACCTAAGTCAACTTGTAACATAAACATTGCTCTATTCTAAGCATCGCTTCGCTCAAATATGTAGTGTTACTAATTCTGATTTGTTACTCTTCAATGCTGATTAATAATAATACAAATCCTGTTTCTCGGTTTCCTTTTTTTATATCTCTGAGTGATGAGACAGATTTGGTGTAAATTTGTAAAGTTGTGAGTAATTGTTTTTTTTCTGCAATGTGAGGACACACATCACAACCGTCTGGCAGTACAATGAGTTGATAGATTCAAGAGCATGAGTTCAGCACACAAGCACACTTAAATACACACTAAACTGGGCAAATGTAATCACACGCACACACACGCTTCTACGCACACACACTCAAATACACACTAACCTGAGCAAAATGAAATCATGCCCAGACATACACACACACACACACACACAAATATATTGTGCTAATTTAACACAGTCACATTCATTCTCACAGAAACACGGCAACACACAGAATGTACCTGACTTTTCAAAGTCAGCACACACAGCACATGATTCCTGGCACTCCTGCAGACAGACACACACCCACACACAGGGCATTCTGACAAAACAAGCTCCCGCCTATCTGTTGGCATCAGAGGATGGTTGCTATCACAGCTACTGTATCAAAGTCACCCGTGTTTCTCTCTGAGACATTGTGAATGCTAATAACTCTTCTACAAATATAAACAAAGAGTAAAGGTTTAGTTAGTCCATTTAAAATTACACACAATTTTATCTGTTGCTAGACTAACCCCTTTCACTTAAAGTCACATTGAAATTGAAAATGACAGTGCCTATTTTTTCATGAAATATTGCAGCGTTTATTGTAAATAGTTTATCAATGTGGGTCATTCTCTTTATAGAATTTCTGTGCCCTCATAATCTTTAGTTAAAATCAGAAAATGCACTTCCTTCCTGTAATGACTATCTATGTAAGTTTGACGGCTTGGGCGGAGCATCCGAAAACTCCTCCCCTTCAACCGTCAGTCAGCTGCCAGTTCCATTTCAAAATGCATCAGCTGTTTCTATACTGTACCTCCAACCAAGTCGCAGAGAAAGATGAAAGCCACGCCCACTATTTTTCTAATTAGAAATTCCCTTTCACTCGGAAATGCGTCAAAAGAAGTAAAGACTATCGCAACTTCCGGTTCACAGGGCCTTTAAACTAAAGATGCACCGATATAGCACCGATATATTGGCCAATAAACTATATCGGTCGGTAAAATCATTTTTGAAACTATCGTGAAAACAGCCAATGATCAGGCCGTTATATCTTGTCAATCAACAGAGAACAGAAAATGCAATAAATTGTGCCCTTTGTATAGAAAATGTTAAGAAACATCACCAGTTTGATTTTCAATATTAAAAGTCCATATATAAATTAGTAACATTCAGAAAGTTAAAAGAAATTAATTTAATTGGCAAAATTTGGCTACCGTATCGGTAGAGAAATGTACTATCGTTGCATCTCTAATTGAAACCCAACTTACTGCTGATCTGAGAACAACTTAGTTTCGACTCCCCAATAATAATGACAAACGGCTTTTAAAATGTTTCCCAGTTCAACCTTTACTTACACCCTCCACCCATTTCAGATTAAAGGTACTTACACTACGATATATCCTCTCAATAAAGCCTCAAATCAAAAAGAGGGGTGTTCTGCTAGGGGTGTCCACAGAAGGGCCCTGAAGGATTAGGCCTGCAGTCTAGTAGAAAGACCATTGAAATGAAACTGTGAACTGAAGGCAGCTAATTACATTATCTTTGAGAAGCTCACCATTTTACCCAAGATGTAAGTGCCCCCCATGGACTGCAGGATATCTAATAAAAAGCAGTGGCCTGTAAATTGTAGCAGTAAGTGTTTTGCCTGTGCTGGGTTATCGGCGTCTCCTTCAACTCTAGTACTGTGGGCAATGTTTTAAAAGCTTTGTTACATCGACACCGAGCAAATTAGGTTTGAATTTGAGGAAAAGTAATGGAAACGGCTGGACCACACTGTAAGCGTGTAATAGACTTGTAATAAGTGATGGGAAAACATGTATAAGACATTTGTGCAGCGGATTTCGTTTTTGTGCAACTTTATACAGAAATGTTATCATAGTGTAGAACAAATAAAATAATGAAAAGGCAATTGGACAGTATTTCAATGAAATGTTACTCTTAGCCAAGAAGTCTAACACATTTGTGTACTGTACACTTGTATTGTGAATTGCCTGTGAATTGCACACTTACACACACAAATGTATAACAGACAGAGTTTGTTGCATGTGTTAACAATTCACACTACTATTTCATTAACGTAATGGTTTATTCAATGTTGACAAGTTTTGGTCAATTATATATTTTTATATTAATTACTATAATTATTATTGTATAATTAATATGTATAATAGTTGTATTAAAGCTGCAGTCAGTAATCTCTGTTTAAAACAGTTTTTACACTTTACATCCAATTTATATGTGTTTAAGTCACTCTGACATTTCCCACAAATTGCACCCAATTTGAATTGAATAATACTTTATTTATTTGTAAAATTCATAATAAATTTATAATTCAAATAATTAATTAATTGATATTTATAATAATTTACCAATTATTTTTGAAATCTTACTATTGTGATAATGGGACCGTTTTCAACGCAGATTATTTATGTACTTGTTCAATAACAGATTTTTGTTTATTTATAACCAAAAATGTTACGGATCAACATGCATGAACCACTGTTTGAGAAACACTGGATGAGACTAACCATCTTTTGTCAACTTCGTGAGCTTAAAATTACACATATACTGTTGTGTACTGGATGGTACCACGTCTCATGTGTAAATTCACAATGCAGGGCCGATATATAATCTAAATGGATGCCAAGTCCTAGACAAATAGCAGTGCGAGTAGCCAGAGGGCGAACCATCTCGTTAACACTGTGATTTACTATCACAGTCCTCCACAACAGTGTCAGTGTGTGTGTGTGCGCGCGCACGTGTTTGATGATGTGTAGCCGCTCTGATGGAACGTACAAGCTGACACTTCTTCAAGCTTTATGCATTGCTGTGCATTACATGCCACTGTCACAGGCAAGGTGCTCTGGATGACATTAACTTGAAATGATGTACGTGTATGTACGCTGTCTTAAGGTGGTCGGCACGTTACTATGATGAACCACTTTCTAAAGCTCTAAGGGGCCTATGTCAGAAAACGATGTAAAAGTGCTCTGATGTACCCGCAACATTTGCTGCTCATCGTCCATGATGTCAGTTGCGATTTTAAGACGTTCTCATTACTTAACATTGCAGTTTCTCTCTGTGAATCTGTTGCCAGAATTGACTGATATCAGCCCATAGCTACACAAGCTTAGAGGAATGTTCCGACTCAATACAAGTTAAGCTCAATCGACAGCATTCGTGGCATAATGTTGAGTACCGTAGAGAATAAATTAGACTTGTCCTTTTGTTTGTAAGCAATTTGGAGGTGGATGATGTTTAAAAAAATGTTTTGGGCACCATGGTAGTGTCAGAACAAAAACATCTACTTCTGGTTCTTGTCTTCTCATAACATTCCTAATGTCAGATCACATCAACCAGCTATTAAGACTACAGACGTTTTCTTTTCCCATAAATAATTTTTACAGTGCAGCTTAATTGCAATTTGTCATTTTTAATAATTCTTTAAAGTCAAAATGATTTTCTCTGGTCATTTGCATCCCAGCTAACATTGAATGTTCTCAGAAATTTGACTCACATACTTATTTCCAGTTTCCAGGACATGGATTATTTTAAACCAGGAATAGGACTTTGTTAAATCAGGATATTTAAATGATTTTTTAAAACAAAATTCACGAAAAAACATTACTGGTGTAAATCTTGAGACAAAACAACCACACACATATATTTTGAGATCTTTCCAAGTTGTTTTCGATCAAGAAACTTCTGACACTTTGAAAGTCTGGGACTAGGCTTAAACCCTGTCCGGGAAACCGCCCCTGTATGTTTCTGCTAAGCGTTGACATAAAGTATACTTATTTTGTTATACAAAACTTTTACAAGACGCTTTCATAACTTAATGGAAATGTTAGCAAAACATCTTGGTTAGCTGGTGTTATGCAACTGCATTCCCATAACAAACACATCTGACAAAATCGAGGATGGGATGGGAAGACAGTCAAAAAGAGGTCAGTCCATAAACATTGGGAATATGCCACAGTATATTCACTGGGCTCCTTTATTGTGTGCCAGGAAATGGGACAAACGTGCATCCGCTGTGTTTGATTTGGGTAGGGTGAGTCATCGACTAGTAGCGCAACTCCCCAACCTTAAAAGGTGTAACCGAAGTGATTTTTATGGGAAAGAGAGAGAATGTTGAGCAACCCTCTCCCACCCCACCAACCCCGGCCCCTCACCCTGGAGATCTAGCTGTCATCTGCACTGAAATGGGTTTTATGGTCTGAGCTCTCCTCCGTTAACAAAGCTTGAAATGGTGGCGACACATCCGCAGGGCTGTGAACACGATCTCTTCTCCCTCAAGAATGAGGCTACTGGGCTTTTGGTTATGCCTTGTGTTTTGATATTGAACCAGACTGGATCTATCATCTGTAGACGTGTTGTCATTCTTAGCTAACAACAATTTGAGCAGTGTTTGCTAAGGTTATTTTCATTATTATTATTGCTTATGGCAATATACATTTGAATGAACTCCTCAATCTAAATAGTATGTGCCACAATTCATTAGTTATATGGATATGAAATGTCCTACTTGTTGATCGAAGGAATCTTCTGATGTTTTATTTGTGTTTGTTCATAAACCGATTACATCTGGTTTTGGATTAAAACATGAAGAAATCCGAGTCATACCGGCAGTCCAGAATGTTAAAAGGACTTTATAAGGCTTTAGTGACTACAGTAAATTACCACCTACTGTACTAGCAAACATGCTGAAAAGTCAAAACATCACCACAAACCACCACCACAAAATAATGTCCTGGCATTCACCCACAACGCCCCGATGTCCCAACTTTGGCAAGGTTTTTCATGTATAAGGCCCACTCACTTTATCTAGAAAAAGTCAAGATCTATTCTTCCTATATTTATTTTTCGGGGTTAATGCTAGCGACAAGTGTTGCATATGCATGCTACGAATACAACCTCATAGGTAACTGTTTTACATTTTGGTGAATTGGTGGCTAATTCATTTGAATTTGTACAATCTGCTTGACCAACTGACACTTATTTTAAGGGGGGAACCTTCATGCTTTACATGCATACACACACTCTTGCTGTAACATGCATTCGTCAATGTTATGTGCTGCGTTTTTATCTTACCAGAGGAAAGCGAAAGAAAGGGAGGTTGAAAGTCTCTGATGTGTTCTTCATTACATCATGTTGCTGCAGTCGTTTGCTTTCACCTGAGGTTTAGGTTGTCATGGACACCACCACATTCTCCAAATACATCACACAAGCTGTAACACGCGCCATCTTACAGATGTTGGATACTGGGACGCTGGCCATTGTGAGGTCAGTTGTGAGGTTTGCTGGAGAGGACGGAAGATAAAGGGAGATCAGGAAGGCTGAGTGTTAATCATACGAGTGGCAGTAGATGGTGACTGATAGAGCTTTTACATTTACATACAGTACATGCATTTGCCGACTTTAATTCAAAGTCTTAAAAAGCAGGGGATATATTCAATCTATATGTGTGTTCGATGGAATTTAGCTTTACCAACTGTGCTACAGAACAAGCTTCTTCGTCCTATATGGTATTTATTTTATATTACATTACATACTGTAGAACCAATAAACTATTGTTATTATACATGAGTTATTGGAGACGTATGCTGTAGTTACTGCACGTTGAGACAGTGTTCATGCAGGAAAAGCATGTTTGTATCTAAATAAGCTTCTTGAGCAATGGTTCTCAAACTTTTTTGTTGTAAGGGCCCCTTTGTGGAGAGTGCCTCACTTTGCGGCCCCACAAATTAAAACGTAAAATCTTAAAAAAAAAAAAAATTGTACAACGCTCGAACATCAATACGTTTGGTTGGTGGTCTTATTTTTCTAATCTTTGAGTTCTTCACAAATTTACTATCATTTTCTGTATTTCATTTAATGCCACAAAATATGTGGCCCCCCTGGATCCATCTTGGGGGGCCCCTAGTTTGAGAACCACTGTTCTAGAATATTGGTGACATTCGTGAAATTTGTCAAAGTGAACATCTGGACCAAAATAACCAAGATATCTAAACTACTAATGTGAACACCCTACACTCTTAAAAAAGGTGCTTCAAAAGGGTCATCGATGTCATAGAACAATCTTTTGGTTCCAAAAAGAACTTTCTGTTTCACGAAAAGGTTCTTTGTGGCGAGGTTCTTTAGATTATAAAAAAGTAAGAAAAAGATGATTCTTTATAGAACCTTTGACTGAATGATTCCACAAATGGGCATCACTATGAAGAACCCTTTAAGCACCTTTATTTTTTAAAGTGTAGTGTCTTGCAGGTTATTCAAACTATACAATTTATGAATTTGAAGGTGATGCACAAACCAATGACTCTGGCATTGCTAGCACCATGCTCCACCACCTGAGCTAGACAGAAGCCAAGAGATATAGTAGAAGTAATCAAATGCCCCCAAACAGTTAAGTGACACATGGCTCAAAGTGTTGTGCGACCGTGCTGTGCATCATAGGGGACATGCTTCCATAGCCAAGGACGACTCCATGCCGCAAAATCTCCCCTAATTGCTGAAATCTCCCCCAGCTGGCATAACGTCTCTTAATTAATAATGAATACACCTACAATGCCCAAGCTAGTCTCCCTATTAATTAACTTGACTCCTGCGAGCAGCCACGCGGCTTGTCTCCCCTGTGCCAACACTTAAAAGGAAAGGTTCTTTTTTACCACGCGTGGGCCGAACGTGCATCATAACCAAAAGCAAAAGTACCGTGCGTCCAGCACAGAAGCAGGCTGATGAATGGGCAGACGGCGCAGGAATGATGACCATCCAGACGAGCAGAAAAAGCTTGCTGATTTATGAAGACAGATAGTGTAGTTGTCAAAGAGAAATGCTCAAGAAGGCCCTTCCTTCCTGGATTCCACTTTGCCGCAATCTTTCACAGTAGAGGAACGTGCTCGGAGCGCATGTGTTAGACGGTCGTGCTCGGGAGGAGAATAAGGAGGCCTATTAGCAGGCACATAACCGCAGAAAGCATGCTTCATTGTTCACGCAGAAACCGCACGTTTCAGCAGCTTCGAAGAGACGCGCCGCAGGTGGCGGCGCAACACAATAACCCACATCCCCGCGGGACGCTCTAGAACCCTCCGGTGATGGATGGTAAAGACTAGTCCTTGGGAGCCGGTGGGGATCCGTCAAGGACGGGTTACGGCCGGGATGCGATCGTCACAGATAAATACGCAGAAAGACATGTCATTTATTGCAGGGCCTGAGATGGATGCGACAGGCTCAGCAGCCAGGAAGCATGTTTAAGAGTCCATTTCATTATTATTGCTCAAAAGAGCCTTTGGGAGATTTTGACCTTCCGCATGCAGTAGAACTAGCACCTCAATGGTGACACTATCTGAACATATAGTGTACATACTAGTAAACGCAATAATTGTTGATGAGTGATTACTAAATCCTAAATATAACCTCACACCACTATTGCCACGCATAGAAATATAGATATGCATGGAAAAACTTAGCTGGAAGAGCCTACTTTTGGTAATGCGGTACTTGTAGATTAGAATTGCCTTCCCTGACCACAGCTTAAAAGTAATGTCATGACAACATAAAAATCATGATTGATGATCTTTTGATTGTACATCCTACCAATGAAAACAGTGCGTTCTTCATAAATCTCCATTCAGTTCGACAGAACATTTTCCAAAGTTACATTATCTTTGTCACTCCATTCAACATTGTAATAGGTCTTATTTTGTTATTTTTTTTACATAAATTGTTTTCCATATGACAGACTAAGCAAAATTTGACAGTTTTCTTGTACTGTATTTCTCCATTACCTCACTGGAGGTTTTGATTGATTAAGGCTTTGCTACAGTAGCTCTTTTTTCAGCTGATGTGTATTTCTGAAAATGCGGCAGCACCATATGGCTACTTGCTGAGTTTCTTTTTACATGTCCTGAAGCTCACTGTACACATTTTTCTCTTTGTTTTGCCCTCAGAATAAGAGGAAATGCTGTAATCCATCAAAGACTGTGAGTGTCTGTATAATAGCACAAGCAAACAATGCATGATCTATAAAACAGCCTATAGGAGAAGCACAGATCATACTCGTTTTTGTAAGTTTCCCTTATTGAACATGTAAGTTGAGTCGCAACCCAAACACGTCTAAAGATGTGATGTGTAAAATATGTAACTGTGTAACAGTAAATTATTACAAATTATGAACTACTTAATTATATTGTTATTTATTATTAAGTATTAATTATAATATTTATCAAAGTAATTATTGTTATTGATAATAATCTATTTACTTTATATTTAGTAATACATACACATACATAAAATAAAATAATAAGTAAAATGACTGAAATGCATCACATGAATCATACAGAAATAAAAACAAATGTTTTGGCAATTGTGCTTGATTCTTTCTGAGGGTTATGATCGTTTTCATTTTATATTTTACAAGTTTTGTACAACAAGATGAATGTCTTTATTTAAGAAAATAAACATAAATAAACTTTATTTATTAATTAGAAATTTAAAAACATCAATATATCAGAAAGGGTCTTGTAAGAGTACATTTAAAGCCTCATATTTATTTTTTTAAATGATAATAATGATAATCATCACGATCACAATTTCAATGATTATTTAGATGTAAGCTGATGGTATCTTATGCTGCTCATGCTGTATTGTTAGCCTTCTAGTTAGTGTGGGTGTTTCAAAGAATATTAAACATAAAAAATAATACAATAGCTCTGACTCACACTGTCCGGCGACACATTTACGTTTTTTAAATGTCAATGTGTTAATAACTACAAATGTCAGACACAAATCCAGAGAAACATGAATATTCTGCCATTATCCTGACACATACGTGTTTAAAACATGTTCCTAAAGCATCTTCTAACATGCAACTATAATGATTTGACAGAAAGTATTATCTATATTTCCTTAATCTCAGAAATGGATACAATGCCAACGTTTGACCATTCACGATAGGAGGACAAAATCAGAAGCGGATTGAATACAATGTGCAAGCAGCGCTGTGTCTCCCGTTGCAATGTACGGGTGACAATGCTGCCTTGTTGCTATGGAACCCCTCTGTTGCTAAGCAATGAGTTGATGATTAGAATTTTGAATTGGGTGCAAGAGTGGTATTTTCTTTGCCGCTCTGTTTCTCCATGTATGGTGCTGACTGCTGTGCGTGACTGCGCTGATGAAATGCGTGCGGCTCTGTTGTTTTCCCGATTCAGATGCAATCTGCCTATTCTACCGTGGATTAAACAAACATATGCTGGAGGAAAATGTGTTTATGTTCAATAATACAGTATACTGTGATGTTTTGCAAAAAGAGATCTTTTGTCCACCTTTTACGTCAGATCGGGATGTAAGCGAAAAGCATTTTGTTAACACATGATGTGGAAGCCGCCCAATAGGGGACCCACAGGTGTGTGTTTGTTTAGCTCAAACTGAGACCTGTTTATATTAAGCTCCGTTACGTGGTGAAAGCTCATCAACTACTAAACTAATTGGGGCGATAAATCCTCGGCAATCCACCGTTATGCAGAAAACATGCGCTTATACATCATCCGGGCGACCGCTATCAGTTTTTTCACCCCCACCAGTAAGAACTTTCAGCAGTCTCTGAAGGAAAAAGATTTGACACAAATGCTCGGCATTACCATCATCATTACCTGCAGAAAAGAAACATTGCTGTGTCAGTGAAACCTGCTTAGGGAACAAACAGTGGCCCGTGAGAATTCGGCCCAGGACACTGTATCCGTGCTACTCCTGCTCCGTCAGAACTGCTATTTTTGTTCTTTCTACTTGCTGTTCACTTTTTCGCTGCGTTGGGGCCGAGCTCCTCGTGGTTTGCCCACAGTTTAGGAAAACAAAGGCGTTGGGGGAGCGAAGCGACCATCTGAATGGAGTCAGCATCTCTTGAGATGCCACCTGCCTTACATTTGTCATTTAAATATGTACACAGATGATGGTACCATCTGCTAGCGGAGTCGCAGATGAAAAAATGGGTGGAAACACGCTGAATTCTTGAGGTGGTGCTGTGGTTTGTGGGGGTGTGCGGGCGTACAGACGCCCCGGAGCATTAAGCAAATAAATGCAAAATGTCAGAGTATGCAAAAGAGCAGTAGCGCAAAGAAAGCCGTCAAATCTCCAAGTCCTGTTGAAAATCTGACAGCTTCTGCTTGAAATGATCTACCATTTTGTGCTGTCACGGTCTCTTTGGAGGAAACAGCATACTTGCTTTTTGTAATTTTTTCAGTGTCATCCTGTGCAAACTTTAGTCGTGTTACTATTCCATTTTCTAAAGGAACTAATGAAAAACTAGTCTCATTGAATTGAACTGCACAAATTTCTTGTTTTTAACCATGTCCTGAGCGCTCCACTTAACTGTCATTGGTTGGTAAATCCAACAGTCCCGTCCCGCTCCCGAGTCATTTTTGGAATTGGTTGGGAGGCAAAAATAAACAGGCATTTACTCTGTATTTACTCTTCAACTATGCATGTATTACAATCTAGGTTCAATCTAGTTCATTATTTCACCATTGAGATTTTCAACAAAAAAAAAGAATTGAAAATGGCTCATAATCACTGTTTGTTTCTTGTTGGGTAGTTTTTTAAAATGTTAATGTTTTCCGTAATTTTCCGCTTCTTTGTAAATGGGAAAGAGATTCAGAGCAGGCACAAGAGAGCAGGCCATAATAATTATTATAGATAAACTAATACGAGCACATGGACTTTCATTGATTTGTGAATATCTAATGTCACGTTTGGTGTTGTTTCAGGCAATAGCATAAATAGCTAATGAAATTATTAGGCTCAGATCCAGAGCTCAGTATAGCTTTTGTGTGGTAATATTGAACCGGCCTGTATCAAAGACATGGATATAGACAGTTGTAACCCAGATTAAGCCTGATGTTTCCTCCCTTTGTTTGGTTTTAAATTAAAACCTCAACAAATTGGCAGCATCTACTGTCAAAACATCAATAGCCCTCAATGTCCTGCCTGCTCACGTATCAAAACCGGGCTGAAATCTGAGAAGGGACTGGCAGATAATCAAAGACCAGGAGATCTTTTACTGGAGCTGAGCCTGCCACACACACACACTTTAGTACAGTATACTCCATCAATTCTCTGTGAGTTATTTGCTTATGCTGGAAGAACACTCTACACTAAGTGCCTGAGGTCAGGGGAGTGATGTCTAAAAACGGCATCAGGTCACTTGCTGGTTTTTTACAACATGAAAGTCCCACGAAGCACTTGGACCTTTTGATGTCATAATCATGGATGGCACATGACCCCCATCATAGTCCCGTCTGAAAGAAACGTTCTGGGTTTAGTACAAGCTAAGCGTCAATAGCATCTGGGATAAAATCATTTAAGATATCCCTCAAGATGTAAAACACACAAAAAATGTCAATTGCTTTTCAAAATAGTTTGACTTGGAGCAGTATTGAACATGTCTTCACAATACAAACTGAATGTCTGTTCACAGTAAGATACCTGACTGTAAAGATAACCGTAGTGAGAAAAAAACTATACAGTGCCTCAGAGATGATGTATTTTTGAAGGCCAACCCTGAATTTAACGCCGCAATGGTCAACTCGACCGAAAGCGTAAGCAATTTTCTCATAGACTTTTAGAAGATTGCAGAAAATAAGATCTGTTATTAACAAGTGCTAATGAAGTTTACACGTTTTATCTATCAAGATCATCTTCACAGATTAACCAAATATTTGCTATTTTTGAAGTCAATATACAACACAATCGTCAGAAGTAAAAGGCTAAAACGGGACTCACCACCACCAAACCTCTGACAACTTTTTCAAACTTTATCAAAAACATTTTCCCTGATAAGTAATTACTCAGTGAATGAATCCACAAACTATGTTTTTAGAGATTTTTGTCCATGTTGCATTATTTAGGATATTTACATGCACGGTGACGTCTAACATCCCTGCCAAAGGATGTAGTTGCTTTCAGAAACTTGTTAGCAACCGCCGATTTAAAGACACAATAAAGTTTACAAAGCGGGTTGTAAGGGGTGTGTTTTAGGTCATTGATTAAAACGTGAAAATACCAAAATCATACTCGCTTCTGTGGTTTCCATACAGAAATATGTAATTTCGGAGTTATTTTATTAGGATCTACACCAACAGATGATAATGTCATGTTTTTTTCTATGCTTTCACGCTGCCGTTTTTCATTTAAAGTGCATGAGCCCCTTTCATTCAAGTGATTTTTGACTGGCTGTCATTGTTATTTGTTCATCTGCTGGAAAAATTGCTCTAAGTGAGCCCAACCGTATCGTTCCTATGTATAAGACTTATCGTACCCTGATTTGTTCTTATTTTTTGTACTTGATGTAAATGGACCTTGGAGTAACTGTTACTAACGTTCACAAGAACATCACAACACTACAGACTCTTCAAAATAGTCAAACTCTCTCAGAGTCTCGAACGCAGGACATGATTTTATTTTGAGCTGTGGCACGAAAGCTGATAAAAACCAAGTCACCATACGTGGGTGTCTTTCTCCACCGTGCCTCTGTTTCATGGAAGCCCGGGTCAAAAATATGTAGAATATAGGAGCGTGCGGGAGATTTCAGGCCGTGCTGTATACAACCGGAAAAATGAATGTACTTTGACATCTCCTGGGAAAATACTTGCCGGTTGCCTTCAAAAAGTGCACAGGAAATGGCTCCACTTTTTCCTTGCCTCTACAAGCATGCAAGTCTCTCCCTCTCTTTCTCTCTCTTCTGTTTTTATGAGAGCAAGAGAGAGAGATGGGGTCAGAGAAAAAAAATGAACTGCAGGCATTTAAGAGTGAGGCGGGATGCCGTGCAAACATGTCAGCTGTGAAAGGAACGGGGTGAAAAGTAGCACTGCACAAAGAAGATGGAGCAGATATACAGAGAGACGGAGGCCTGCACTCTCAGTCAAGTGCTCAGTTAGTAAATATTTCAAGACGCACCGTGTAATTTTGGCGTTTTTTTCTGCGTTTCTGGATGGAGATATTTTAAGATGGCGGGGAAGATGGATGATAAACAAGAGAAAATGTCAGAACATACACTGCAAAAAGAATCATTTTCCTAATCCGTATTGTTGTCTTGTTTTCCAGCGCAAATATCTAATATAAAATTCTAAAAAATGAGGACAATTTCTTCATATTTTATATTTCATCATGTTTACAATTTTCACGGTTCTGCAATAAGGCGTATGAATCAAGTACACTCTTACACCATCACCACTTTTAAACTACGAGAATCTTTTATGAATCAACATTAACCAAGCTGTGGACATTATTGTAAAGTATTATCAATTTTGAGATTCACCTCTCTAAAGCATAGTTTTATCACATCGACCTGGTCTTCATTTGGTGGCCACCGGAGACAAGCCTGAGCAAGATCGAGATGTCATACCAAACCCATCTAGTGAGATTTATCACCCTGTGTCTAAAATAGAACACGAAACTTTGCATTGCCTAGGAAGTTTAACAGTACCTGCTATTTCTCATCTCCAGATTTACACAGAAACAGCTCGAGATAAAATCCTCATTATTTCCAGACATGCTGTTACTGACTTCACTCAATGACAGTGGTGTTTTTTGTCAATGCATGCTTTTGGTCATGCTGTAATATTCTTTTTAACCATCATGTTGTTACATTAAAGCAACAGGTCACACAAATATAACAATGCTTTCCTCCTTTACCCTGCATCAAGTTGTTCCACTGAACACAAAAGAAGAAATGTTTGTAACCGAACAGTTCTGGGGCGCCATTGACTTCAATAGTAGAAAACGAAACTACTATGGAAGTCAATGGTGCCCCACAAAGGTTTGGTTACCTACATTATTCTAAATATCTTTTTTTGTGTGTTCAACACAAGATTTGGGACAAACTTGAGGTTGAGTAAATTACAGTTTTTTTTTTGATAGTTCAGAATTTGAACTATCCCTTGAATTTTAGAGTAAAAATGATATTCTCTGTAATTATTTTATTATATTCTCTATTCTATATGAATCTAGCATATGTTCAATACAGATTATCAAATATACATTCAATTGTAAAATTTCAGAGTGTAATAATGTATGCAATACTGGTGGCACCACAGAGAAATGCATGCAAATATCTGTATGTCAAAGAAAGATAGCATATTTTATTGCATGTTTGCATATAACAGATAAAATGATATTGTAAATTAAATGATTCGATCACTTTCTGAAAATGATCCAAGTCCATTTAGTGAGTTATAACCTTGGTAACTCTGCTGGAACACATCTGTGAACATGTGTCCTAATTTTGCTTTTGGTTTGACTTGTTCACTTGCTTTGATGCAATGCAAATGGAAAAAAGCCCTATAAAAATACATTTGACTTGTCTTGATGAGCAGAACTTCAAATATTTACTAAAATACCTTGTTGCTTAAACATGAAAAGGTTCTGACAAAACTTAATTGCAGATGCCACTTGCTTTGATATTTGTTTTTATTCAGAGACACATTGGAGTCACTGAATATTCAATGACCAAACCCAAGGCAGAAATTGCATCAATAACAAATGCAGTTTCACATAGATTTCTATACATAAACTGTATGTATTTCTTATACATTTTGGATAAACATGAGTTTGTGTATCATTGTAATTTAACAGATGTTGTTTTTTTGTTTCTTTTTTCCCTTTGCTGCAGGTCCTCCAGTCATAGTGGGAATGAGCATCAACATAGCCAGCATTGACTCCATTTCAGAAGTCAACATGGCAAGTAACATTGATTTGAGAAATATTGCTATTACTTCATTTATTGACGCCTATTTTTTGTTATTCACAATATTTGAAAGGCTTAGAATCATAAGTTGACCTTAACACTAGATTTGGGATCATATCATCTGGTTTTGGGCCGGTTCCATTGAACCTTTGATGGTCCTCGATTCAAAAACGATCAGCATGCATGATTATGTATAACTGTGGTCATGACCAATTATATAGTGCTGGTCGACCTTTTTGGCTTTGGACCATCACCTCAGTTAAACATCGCCCTGGGGCCCTTAAAACGCAGTTTACTTAAAGAGCAGTCGTCTGCATTTTTGCTGACTACTCCCCATACATACTTACCATGGAGACCCCACACAGACTCCTGCATTCATCATTTCTACCTGCAGCGTCAGGGACTTTGGTTTTATTAGCGCCTCTGCTTCAACGACTGCGGCCTGAATCCATAAAGCACCTTCGAGTGGAAGCGCTGCATCTGGATCGGTTGTTCGCATTGTTGGGTAATAATGGTTTGACAGCAGGAAATATGATCCCAGATCAGTTCTTTTATTGGGAAATTTATGAGAGTGACGCACCAGGAGAATAAGTCACAGTGCGATCCCACCTTAAGACCCTCCGAGGAAATTAGATGCCTGAAGTTGCTGCGCTTTCGGGGGATCGCGGTTCTCGGTGGTCCCAGAGGTACGGCATGACCTCATCATTATAGAGGACCCTTCTAGAGTCATCACGGGAAGCAGTCTTCACCTGACTAAAATAAACCAGGCCTAGCCGACGTATGAAGAAAAGACGCAGTTCTTAGAATACATTAGCTCCTCAGTTTTGAGAAACTCTTTTACTTTTCACAGAAAAGTCCTGACACAACTCTACGCCTCTTCTGAAAAAGACGTTTTGGGATAGTTTATTTTAGAGCGCTGACATTTTTCACCGTCCAGTGTTGCCTCAGAGAATAAGGTTGATGAGGTCATGAAAAAGAAGCTGAAAATTGGTTACTTTGGACGAATATGTGCTGCGTTTGACTTCTGCTTAGAACTCGCTGAGAAGTTTTGTATTTTTATCTTTATTAATTCGCAAAGGAGTTAAAGTTTAACATTTTATTTTACAAGCAGCCTTTATTTACAACAAACCTTTGTAGTACCTTGCACCTCCAAAAGTTATGTGTGGGCTTTGAAGGTTTGTTAAAGTAATAAAAGTCAATGACCAATAATTTGCATTAGTATTAAATATGCACAGATAAATTTCTCCACCGATTACCAATTATTCAGAGACATCTATCGATGCTGATTCTGCAGATGAAATATAATATTTTTTAACTTTCTGAATGTTATTTTTTCATATAATTCATATTGAACATCAAACTGCTGCTGTTTTCTATGCACACACATTTATTGTGCTTTTTTATTTATTATAATTTGAAAAAAAAGCTTTTATCTACCCATACCGATTATTGGGCGATAAAGCAGTGCATCTTTAATAAATAATGATGTTCCATTTACCATCATGACAGATTTTCTTTTAAAACCCAGGTGTTTCAGTATACGGAGCAGTATTGTACATGTTTATATGAATTGAACAGTTAGTTGAGTACAGTTAGCATTATTGGTTGAGTTTCAGACAGTGTTCACACGGCAGGTCGTCTCTCTAACGTGTCACATGCATTAAGCTGCAGGTGTGTTCATTAGCTCTTGTCGCAGCATTATCAAGCGCCAAGTGAAATTCAATTAAAATCCAATGACAGGGAGCTGGGCTTTTTTCTAGATTAAACTTTGCATGAAATCGCTCCCAGGTATTAAAGAGACAGCACGCTGACTTCAAAAACGCTTAATTTCAAAACAACAGAACATCTGACATATCTAAGGTCTTAACTATTTGGTTGTAAACAAATAGCACAAAAACTAGACATTTTCATCCAGACATGCTGGAGCGAGGATGATGGATAAAAATATGTTGCGTCTGTAAAGTTCCAGGTTACAGGAATAAATCACGCAAATTCTTTTTAAAGTCTATAAGGGCAAGAAATTATAAGTATGTGTTCCTTAACGTGACCTAACTGCTATAAACAGCAAATCTAACAGTAATACAGAGTACTGGCAGTTTACGACACGTGCAGTTGTAAATGATAATCTACCTGCAGTAAAACTATAATTCCTTTTAGTTTTATTCGATATAGACTGTACCAGAATACATAGTACCATTCATGACCCGCTCCACACTCATGGGTGCGATTTCCAGGGATCATCTTAAACCAGGACTAGGCATTGGTTAAATTTAAGTCATTATTAAAATCATACGTTACAAAAAACACACTGGTGGGCACATCTACACAAAACAATCCCGGTGATATATTTTAAGATATGTCAGGGCGAGTTGTTTTCGATTAAGACACCTCTAACATTTAAATTAGCCTGGGACTAGCCTTAAGGCCTGTCCTGGAAACTGCCCCATGATGTTTACTACATTCTATTAAACATCTGCCCAGTGCGATGGACCTGTGAGGTTAAAACTGATAGTTCATACGCAGAAAGATTTTATTAAATAAGGCTGAGAGAAAAGGCGATAGAGAAGAGAGAGGAAGTGAGAGGCAGGATAGATGATGCGGAAAGTCATAGAGATCAGATTCTTTGCTCTCGCTGCAATATCCCATTTGGGACCACCAGAGGTTTTCTATCCTACTCCAGGCAGAAGAAGTTTCTCACATATGAAGTTGTTTTCTGCACTCTTTTCTCTTCTCCTTCTTCTACAAAAACAAGTTAGACTTTTTGATTCATGAAGTGATTGCTGATATTTCTTTGTACTGGGCTGTTTCGACGATCCCGCATGTGATGTTTGTGGTACTGTATCTTCTCTGGACATTGAAGAATGCAGAGAAATCGGAGAGGCGAGGGATTGCCAAACAAGTTTCACAGAGAGAGAACTCTTCATAGCTGTTAGGGAAAAGATCCAGCTGTTATTTGAACAGAACAAGATATATAACATTCTAAACATTAAAATCACATAAGAAAAGGTGAAACTTGAAATGTAATAATATGAAGCTTATTTTATAATCAGTTCATTTTTGTCACTGTTCATTAATGGAAACTCATCGAAAAGTTTTTGTTAAAAAAAGATGTGAGCCTGAAAATGTTTTACCAAGAACAAGAATTCTCAATTGCTCACTGTCACGATAGCTGAAGTAAAACAAAAATCATTACGAAGATAACAAAACCAAACACATATCACCACTCAAATCAAACATGGTGCCATATTCAATCCCATCTGTTTCTGCATCATGTTACTGTGTCATTTGGGTTCATTTAAGGATTTCTTTAATATATAAATTGTCTACTTTTTGCCTCGTATTTTCTCTCATTTTAAGATGACTACAAAGACTACATTTGTAATGAGTATACAATACATTAGCTTATGTCTAAAATTGAAATGATCTACCATCAATATTACAGTCACTAAAAATGTAGTTGCATATAGTTTTTTTCATCAAGTTAACACTGTTAAGGGTGAAATACACTACAAGACTTTTGATCAGATTTTGCCCAGATTTTCAGACTGGACTTGTTGCAGAAAGTCTGCTTCAAAAAATGTATTATGTCTAGTTTAAAGTCGTGTAGTGTATTCCGGCCATAGTGCAGTTAAAGTCCTGTTAAGTGGATCAGTAAGGAATCACATAAATTCACAAGCTGGTTGCCATTGCACCTGAACACTAGCAAGGCCTTTGTTCTTCTCAGTATGTCCGTGTGGCCCAATTGCTTCATGTCTTAACCGACCGTTCGCTTAAAATCGTTTAACATACGTAAACCCAGGCCTATTACATCAGTCTGGTCTCTGTGCGGAAGCTTCGCTTGTTTCATTAAAAATGCTGAAGGAGTTCTCAGAGATGAGTCATATCAGTGGATCCATTCAGTCCTGTTTGCTCTGAATCCAAAAGTCACTGCTCGGATTGATCTAATCCAATCAAAGATGCATTTTCTTGCTGTTTATATTATCAATATCAACGTTGGTACACATCCTAATCCAGTTTATAATGTTTGCATAACCTCCCTTCAATAGAAAGCGTTTATAATGAACGTGCTGTCAAGACTGTTACAGAGACTTGGATTTTTTTTCAAGAATCACCAAACTAAATATTGAATATGTGCATAATAACGTAAAATCTATAAACTGGATTCATAATTGGCGTTGTAAAAGAATAACACATTTGCCAAGTCAAGTGTTTAAGGCTGCTATCTGTAACATTTGAATCTCTGTCGCCATCTCTGTTCAAAACGTAACATTGCAAGCTACTTTACATTCTTCATGTTGGCACCTGCCAGCTCAACTTCTAAATTATTATTTTAAGTCTACAGTTGCGAATTGTGATAAAACAGTTTTGAAAACAGATTTTTATTTATTTATTTGAAACAAAAAAGATTGAAGTTAAAAAAATGCTGCACCTCAAAATTTTGCCAACAAACTTGACACACTCCTAATTTCTGTTGTTTCTCTGGTTCGTTTTGCAGGACTACACCATCACCATGTATTTCCAGCAGAGCTGGAGGGACAAGCGGTTGGCCTACTCTGAGATGGCTTTGAACCTCACTTTGGACAACCGTGTGGCTGATCAGTTATGGCTGCCAGACACCTACTTCCTGAATGACAAGAAGTCTTTCCTGCACGGCGTGACGGTGAAGAACAGGATGATTCGCCTCCACCCGGATGGCACTGTTCTGTACGGACTGAGGTAAATCACATCACAGTTACTGATCCCAGTTGTGTTGTACACAGGAGGGCTGCTTTCTCGATATCACAGAACATAAGCTGCATCCCAATTCCAATACTATCCGTCCTAAATAGTGTATTCGAAAATAGAATTAGTATTTCCCAAATCTGGGAAATCCCAAATTAGTATTCTCAAAGTACCTGACGTCATGTGGTGAAGAGTTGTTGTTCAGAGGGGAGAGGAGCTTCATTTTTTTGATTAAAGTAAAATAAAAAAACTAATGGTGTGCACTGAAAGATCATTTATAATAATCATTACAACACTGTGTAAAACACTTAGAATTTTCCTGTTTGATTGTATGGTGACTTTAAGGGCGTAGTTTAAGCAATTGTCATATTAAATAATGCTAATATGTTAATTAGCAAGACTTGCTAGTTGCATAAATGGAAGAGAATTCATAGATTTTGCCAATTTAGACATACAATTGATGATCCCAACCCTTACGCTAGTATGCTTCATACAGTAAATAAACTGTTTCTCTGCTTGCAAGAGTTGACAGTACAGTAAAGTTGTCATGGGTTTGATTCCCAGGGAACACACGTACTGATAAAATGTATATCTGTGTATAAGTTGCTTTGTTTAGAAGTGTTGATGTGCACTATTAATAGAACAACACGTTAGCACAGCGCGTCAAGTATTTCAAGCTGCAATCTTTAACATTTAGGAACATCCTGAAAACTGTAAGAAAAGTGCCCAACACTTTCTCGACGTTGTGGTTGGCGGGCAGGTTATCTATGGGGAGGTTTCTATTTGGGGTGTGTGAATGATATCTGTTAATGGTTCACAGCACTGACAGACCGTGTTGAAAATGAAGGCGCTAATGATATTGGGTGGAAAATGTGATCATATGAGGATGATGCTTTGCCGTTTTATGCATTACTAGCTCAAACTCTGTGACAGCTCTTCTCTCGCTAAACTTTGGGAGTATTTTCTGTAGTATTTTAAAACGCTACATTAAAGAGCAAGCTAAATTTAGTTTTTGTTCGTCTGCACATGTTGGTGGAGATGTTGACAGCTCTTAACTAGGCCCAATGTTCTTTCAGAAGGACTTGGTAAACGTTGCTTTCGCTTACGTTGAACCATGAAATAACTCCTTAACATTTTTTACATCGTGTCTCCCTTGTACCAGACAAACAATTACACGGATGCTGTGACGTCCAAACACTGTCGTACCAAATGTTGTCCTCCTTTGGACAAACAGCGACGCAGGCGTAAAAACAAACCACTTCCCCTGCCTGCTCCGCGATGCATTAACCTGGAGGCTCTGGGTGCCCGACTCAATCAGACTATCAATAATGAAAGATGACAAACTGCTTCCTCTTTCCAAGAGGCTCGGGCACAGGTGGAATCAAGAAATAGCAGTGAAGCCACGGGTCCCTCAAACCTGAATGCCGTGGAGAATATAAATTCGAGGGGCATCACAGCGTGGATGTTTACAATGTCGATACATCCACTCTTTATAATGTCACAAAATAGGCCATTGTCGGTTTTCAATTATTCATGAGTCAGGGCTGTTGTTAATGTTTAATTATCATATCATGGCCTGCTGGGTCTGAAAAAGGGATTTCGAATTCGCTAATGTGCCTTAGTCAGCTTTAGCGTAGCCACGTTACGTATGCAAAGCATCCTCCATATGACCCACAAACGCACAGATTTAGAAATATGCAGAGGGTTGTGCTGGGATTTGGAAGAAAAAAAGGCTTATGCTCATATTGTAGCGTTTTAACCACTGTGTAAAAGGGGATCAGATTCTATAGGATGTTTACACTGAGCATCTACAGCAGCTGACGATTTACACCACATTTACGAAACATTAGGGGAGGTTTCTAAAGAAAGGGCTATGAAATAGATTTCAAATGAGAACAAGCACATGTTACATAGAAATAATGTGCTTTTAGGGATATTGTTTTCTTCCTAGCTGCATGAAGCAGTTTCAATTCAAAGCGTTTCAGAGCTAAAAACAAACGCGCCTCTAAATGCTAATTATAGGATGTCCACAGTTAAATGCTCAGAAGGCAGTGTAATAGCTACATTACTATGCTCCATTACCTAATTTAACTCCACAATCATGTGTATGGCGTTCGCTGTTGTCATGTTCATTGTTATTGTAGAGATTATGTATATATATACACCACCAGAGCGCTTTCTATGTAGGGTCTGTTATTGTCCAACACAATATTTCATACATCAACGCTGTTCAGTAAGCTTAACACCACTGGCATCAACGCAGCTGTGACCGGCAGGTCACCGGAGAAATAGATTCAGCTTTGAATATTTGTACCAATAATTCAATAATCCCAGGATGTAGTGAAACTAGAGGGATGTGGACAGGAGAATTATAATAAGGAGCAAGAGATAAGACACTCAATGAAAAATCTATGTGCAATATACTGCAGTGAATATCGAAACAGAAGCCCCTTTCAGTTCATAGAGGACTTTTTTGGCATAAATTGGACCAGATTTAAAAAAAAATGCAGATTTGTAAACAATTCTTCATCTGTATAATTAGAAAGGAGCTTGTGTATTACATACAGTGTAAAGAAAATAGCTTCCCAGTGCATTTCCAAGATGGCAGTCAATTGAACTGACTTTCCTATAAAGGGAAAGTTCATCCAAACATTGTAATTCCTTCATTGTTTAGTCACCTCGTGTCTTCTGCTGAACACAAAAGAAGATATTTTGAAGAATGTTAGTAGCAAACAATTAACAACTGGTCCCAATTGACTGCAATTGTATGGAAAATAAAAACCTGACACATTTCTCAAAATATCTTCCTTCGCATTCTACAGAAGAAAGAGTCATATACAGGTTTTGAATGACATGAGGGTGTATAAATGATGACAGAATTATTATTTTTATAACTGTCCTTTTAAATTAACAGAAAGTAGAGAAGCCACAGACTGTCATATTGAGTAGATTTGTATGGTATATGGAAATAAACGTGGATGAAGTGTAAAGTGATAAACTTCTGATCAGGAACTTCTAACAAACTTGCGTTTTGCATTCTGCTAGTCTCGAGGTACCCAGAAGCAGCTGTGAAAAGGCTTGAGAAATGAGCTCCTGGTTTGGAAACGCTGTCAAAATGTTCTGCTTAGCTGTTAAAATGTGCTCTGTAATTGCGTAGTGTGAATGTGTGCTCTGAACTTTGTACTCTCAGTCATTTAAGCTTTGTGTAAACAAAGACTAAGCAAGATAAGATAATAGAAGATATATGTCACGCAGTAATATATGGTATTGCTCTTAAAAGAATGTTTCTGAAATGGCATTTCCTTACAAGAGACACAATAGAATACAGGTTTTAAAAAGAACATCACATTTGACATTTTAAGCCTTTTTTATTATTTTAGTGCTTCTAGTTCTGGTTATTCATTTGAATTTGTAAGTACATTTTCTAAAGAAAACTAGTTGCTGCTACAAGACACATACTGTAGATGTGCACCATGGACACCTTCACACCTTTAAAAGGATAGTCCACCTAAAAATGACAATTCTGTCATGAATTACTCAACCTCAAGTTGTTCTAAAGCTGTAAAAATGTCTTTGTTCTGTTAAACACGAAGAACGTTCGCAACTGAGATGTCTGTGAATAATTAAAGTGATCATGCGTGTCAGCTTTTATGCTTTTAAACTCTTTTCAAACTCTTTTACTGGAAATGCATTTCATGCATTTGTCCATACATTGAATGAAACACAGATTTGCAGAAGCGTGTGTCACAAGTTGTTCTTAGTTTACACTGTGGCTGGTTCACACAGGCCATATGCTGCAATAATGTTTGCACCAAGAAATCAGTAGAAGAACCGTTATGAAAGAACTGTTGAAATAAACATTGTCAACATAGATATAACACACAAGAAATTCACTTCTCCCACTGCTTGTCACTGGTTCTTCCCAGTTTATCTCTAGAATTGGGCATCGGGCCAGGAAACTGAACTGAAATAGCTCATAGGTCACTCGAAAACAAAGCCCGAGACCTAAAGCCACCAACACTTTAGTCATTTTTAAGCAACAACCACTAGTTCAAATCTAGCCTACATGGTATCTTACAAACAGACAGTGTTCCCATATTTCATTGCATCCATGCGTATGCATCTGCATGTTTATAGTTAATGAATTGAAATTCAATGAATTGCTCCCCTCCACACTTCCCATTAACTTACAACCAGTGAAAGTAAAAGGGAATCGGTGTGATTTAACACGGCAAATGTCATTACAAAAATGTTCTCCTGTACCGAAGAAGAGCAGCACACTCAACTAGCAAGGCATTTTTACCCTGGATGTTGGAAAACTGAACGTTGTGTACACTCGCGCTCACAGTACACGTCTGACAAAGGACATACTTTATCAGCACACGCCCCGAATTCAGGCAAACACACACAAATTGCATGTTCACAAGGAGGCTTCAGTGATAGAACTTTCATTTGCATTTGCCATTGACCTGAGACATGTAGACATCACGGTGAACAAATGTGACTTCACTGTTATTAGCTTTCCTGACGTCTTTAGGCTTGCACTAGGATACATTTCCACTGCGTTGGTGGTTAAACTAATCAATTAATGGTCGAAATAAGGGTTGTTTAAACTCTTTATATATGACCGTTTTTTGCTATGAAATGAATTACATATGGAATATTTTTTTGGAATTTTTATAATGTTGCAATCAAAACAGATTTATAAATGCACTTGGCAACAAAGACACAATCAGACAGATCAAATGTATTTACTGTATATATTATTGATAGTTATCTCTATCATCACAGATTTACTTCACTAGAATTTGAAATTTGCAAGACTGAAGACTCTCCAAACACCCTTTGACTACCATAGATTGAATTTTCTCCCCTATGTTCTTTTTTGAAGAATATGAGAATAGATACCAAACATTTGCTCATGATTGAGATATCCACATGGCGCAGTCAAGGCTATGCTATGATTTCCTAAAGGTTACCAAGGTAACGGTGGCTCTAATTTTCTCTTCTCCCTTTCTCTACCCGCCTCCTTGCTTTCCTTTTTCCAGAATAACCACTACAGCAGCTTGCATGATGGATCTGAGACGATACCCCCTCGATGAGCAGAACTGCACCCTGGAGATTGAGAGCTGTGAGTATCACTGAGTGAGCAGAAATGCCAATGCACACAAATAAGCTTTTTTTCCGTAATGGAACACTAGCGCACATTTGACTGCATATTGTACGATATATACTGTTTGCTGTGCAGCGGTTTAGGAATTGTCTGGAAAGCAAAGGAGATGCGTTATTAACCTAATAAACAAGAATATTAATTAGGGGATGTAACGTACACCCTGTGGTCGTCATGGATCGGTGTTTTTGTGGTCTACTTCTAAAACAAGTCAAATTCAGCAAGTTGCATCCAGTTCTCACAAATACAACATATTTTTTGTAATAACTCAATTTTGTAAAATTATCTTTTGGTAGTCAAGACCAAAAATAAGTGTTGATGTAGGATGTAAGTAAGATGAAGTAAGAATTGAACTTGAATTGAATTTTAGCATTAGAGCAAAATTTCTTTGTTGCTTTTACAATATAATTCCCTTTTTACAAAAACATTTGTTTTTATGCTTTTCAAAGATGTTTCTCCTTTAATTTCTTACATGAAATTAAATATGACAGAACCAACAAGAATTATTGATATCATTTAAGTATATTCAAAAGTTAAATAAAGTAATATTATTTATTAAATAAATTATACATTTATTAAAAGGTCAAATTAGGGCTGTCAAACAATTAAGCGCGATGAATTAATAAAAAAGAATTAATACAAGTTTATGTTAAAATAATATGGGCCTGTTTACTGTGCATATTAATTTTGTATTTATAAAAACATCCACATGCATACATATATTTGAGAGAAATATACCAATAGAAAAACATGTATATGTATCATTTAAACAATTGGTAAATATAAATAAACATATGTAAAATTTAGCATACATTTACAGTATGTTTATGTGCATGTTTTTATAAATACAAAATTAATATGCACACTACAAAGACATGTTATGTAAACAAATGTTATTCTAGGTGCAATTGATGGCCAATAATCGTTGTGACAATTGATTACGGATTTTGGTGTCGCTTGATCTATAGCATGTAATCTTCTATTCATCTCGTTGTTGATCTCATTTGTATACTGTATGAATGTAGGTATAGAAAGGTTTTTCCACATAAATAAACATTTTTGTGTAAAACGTAAATCCTGTGTCATTTCAAAGCAGTTGCCATTGGCCACCACAGTATTTCTGACAAATCGTACTTGCTGACCATAAAACTCGAACTAAAAGTCCAACTGAGAAGAACAGGAGTTTGAACTCGCCCCACTCATCTATTTCACTTTTCGCTTCTTATCTCGGTCACACTCCACAGAGACCTAATGTAAGCAAACGTTATCATTAAGCATATTTAGAGCGATCACCCACATCTGCAGACCTGCCCACTCGGTCATTGGGTGTCATTAGTGATAAATGCTCTTTAAGGGATCTGACTCTGAGGCCTCGTGGCACAATACCATTGACAGATGCAGGTAAGATTGAAGGTGTTTGCCAGTTTATCAATGAGCCGCCCTTGCACTATCGATCACACAGTGGTACCTGGATGCTGTGCCCTGACCATCACGGTCACATTAGTGCAGTTCAGACAAATAGCTTGAATTGTGTTTCAAATGATTGCACTGTATGCGTATTGTTTTATGCTTACCGTTTATTGTTCTGTGCAGACAAATGTTTCAGGCGCTACTGCCTGCTGATGCATGGAAAGTGCATAGATTGCTTGCATCAACATTTCCTTATATTTGAAACAATATTGTTTGATATTCTGATAAAAAAATGCCTTTGGTGTCATTAACTGTACAATAGGCCTCATGAAATATGAGTAGACCAAAACTTTGTGTACGTTGTTTATAAAATCACAATGTTAAAAATGAAAGTGCAGTGGAATTTTGTTACTGGTGATGTCAAAACTCTTGAATGAAACACTAATATTCAATAGTAAGTATATTTATTAGCAGTGTTAACGTTCATCGCATTCGCATGCCAAACTACCCTGCAGTATTGCTGTCTTTTTATCATTTTGAGCTGTATGGGTAACAAACACTTTAGAAGATGCAGATTTGTTTATATGCACGACCCACCGCTTGGTCGCTGATCGTGCGGCTCAGATCGCTAAAATATATAGTTCAGAGCAGTCTAGACAACACTACAACGCCAACCATAAATTGATTTAGCGGTTTGCTAAATGTAAAATGTTTTCGTTCACTGCCATGTTTGACTCAGAATGTACTATCAGAATGAATTATCCTTTATGCTTTCTCCATGCAGATGGATACACCACAGACGATATTGTGTTCTTCTGGCAAGGAGGGGACAGTGCTGTGACTGGTGTGGACAAACTAGAATTGCCTCAGTTCTCCATTGTGGAGCTACGCCTTGTGTCCAGAGAAGTGAGGTTCACAACAGGTATGAACGAATCAAACTACAAATGGTCCAATTATGGAATATGCAGCGGAAATAAATAAAAACATACTTTTTTTGCATTTGATTATCACTTTTATCCAAACTAAGGTGATCTTTTGAGCCTGAGCATCTCATTTATCATAAACCCCTTCGACGTGTCAACACCAGCCACATATTTGGATGATGCACAATGTACATTTGTTTGCATATTGGTAACACATATTTTGGATTCCTGCATCCCCAGAAACGCAACCTCAGGAGGATGCAGCCGAAATCCTGTACAGGCCGGTGTCCCCAGGAGAGGCACATTGATCTAAAATAACTTTTTGACATAGCATTAGCATTAGCATTGCTAGCTCTATGTTCTTTAAGCTTCCCCAATTTCATTCCAATGTCATCATTTGGAAAAATAAAAGGAGCTACACAACGACATTAATACCTTTGAAGTTTGGGAGGAATACAATTTAAAAAACAAAGTGATGTACCATTATAACAAATTAGAAATGTTCGAAAGTACAGTGGCTTGTTTCTGAAAACTGAAAAAAGTATTTAAGACTTTTAGTTTAGTTACTCCCCATGACCAACACTAAATTAATGGCCCAAGATAAGCTTCACTGGCAGCAGTGCAGTGCATTGCAAGAGATCTCTACAGAAGATTTAAGGTTATCACCATGCGCTGTTCAACTTAAATTAATTTAGAAAATGCAGCTTTCATTTTAAGTGCTCTTGTCCTTGTGTGCTCTTGTTTATTCAGATTCATTGGAACGCAACCCAACAAGCTTGTATAAAAAATATGCGGGGAAATATTGATTCATCAACTTTACAGGAAACGAGCTGTGACTGGGTCATCTCACGTCCCGTGCCGCTCGCAGTCAATTGCTATTTAAATTACAGTCTGATCGCTTTCCAAAGTTACCTCCCTCTCTCTTTGATAAAATTGAAGCCGAAAGGCTCCCGGTGGAATTTGTTCTGCATCCTTAGCTGAAAACAGTTCACTTAAGCCCAAGTGCAGAGAGATGGGAACCGCAGGGAATAGACAAGACTATTTCTTTTGCGTTAATAAATATCCGTTGCAGCAATTTGAATAATCAGTACATTGAAAGAGTCAATTAATCTTGCCACACCTGACATTGAGCTGCGTAGACTTTGAACAGACACGTGCAGACTAATCTTAAACCGGCAATTCGAAACACGCTGCTGTTTTCTTGTATAGTAAACCAGACTTCACATATTAACACGGCATGCTCTTTAGTTAAATATTTCTTAAATGCCCCGTATTAAAAAGCTAAACGGAAACGAGACACTGCAAGCTTTTGTGACAACTCTCAGAGGGCCATGGATGCTGTCTGCTGAGAGAGGGGTTTCAGAAAAATCTGCCATGTTTGCGACTTTCTGCCATGTTTAATTGGAATGGAACTAGTCCCTGGGAAGGAATCCATTGCTTTGGGGAAATTAAATGCTCCATCTGAACAAATGGGGAAATGACTATCCATTGTCAAAGTGCAGACTTTGACAATTGCAAATTGTAGATCTATTTTTCCTGCGCTTGCTCTTTTGCGTTTCCACTTACATGTTGACATCTTTTTTGTTCTGCTTGTGCTGTGTGCCCCCCTCTCTCCAGGTTCGTACCCTCGGCTGTCGCTGAGTTTCCGCATTAAGAGAAACATCGGCTACTTCATCTTGCAGACCTACATGCCCTCCATCCTGATCACAATCTTGTCCTGGGTCTCCTTCTGGATCAACTACGACGCCTCTGCTGCTCGTGTGGCCCTGGGTGAGGGTTTTGTTCAAGAGCAGGGCACAACATGAACGCTTGTCTGGGACAAGAGAATGTTTTGTATGGGCAAGTGAGAGAGAATTTTACTTGCCCGATCGGACAAGAAACTTGAAAAAAAAACAACAACAGTGCATATGTAGGATATTAAGAATACGTGCAATACGTGTGATGTGTGTTGGTCGTGGTTGTGCTTGTTTGTGTGTGACAATAATCAGTGGCGCACCGCCCTTAGTCCATGTAACTAGACGCGGACACAGAATCCTGTTATTTAAATATGTCATCTGGCTGTTCTGCGTGTCTGACTGAATTATGTGCACAGTTTAGCATTTGACCCGGGTGATGGTCGAGATTTATCTGCATCGTAAAGCTATCTGCAAACACACTAAAACTTGAGTCTTCCTGAAGACCCGTCAAAATAAAAGTCCTGTTTAATTGAACACTCATGCAAAAAAAAACTGTATATAGTACTTGCTATTGAAAATTGTAGTGCTCCTGTGGTAAATTGATAAACAATGTATACTATAGTAAAGTTCAAAAACACTATAGTATCTAAGAATGTTACTGCAGTTTATAATAGTAAATACCATAGTATGCTACAGTAATTTATGTGCACAAATTTACCACTATTGTATAGTAAAAATGGAAAAACACAGAACTTAGAAACATTTAAACAAATTTAGGTAGTCTAAAAATGATATGGCCCTAATTTATCCATATGTATGTAACATTATTGTCTTTTGTCAGTTACATGCCTATTCATGATGAACTGCACTTGCATCATTTTCTTTAAGATGACAACAGCCGTTTTATACTTGTGCTACAATTGTTTGGTCTGTGCTACCAAACTTTAATCCTTCTAGCACCAGTGCTATGTGCAACAAGTTAACTTAAATGAGATATATATTTTTTTATCTTTGGACAAGTCATTTTTGTACTCGGACAAGTGAATGACAAATTGACTTGTCCGAAGGACAACCATATGACAATGCTTAATGTCAAGCCCGGAAGATCATCTTGGATTTTTTCCCCCTATAAAGATCATATAAATAGTCTTGAATGTCTTCCTCGAAACTTCCTTGTACATCGCAACCATAATTAAAACTGTTTTGTTTTATGGATGGTAAAATAATTTTTTCTATGTCAGCTTAAATTTTGACATTTGCGTAGAATTGCCCCATGTGTTGATAGGTTGAAAATGTATCAACGCTGTAGCTCTGTTGTGCTACACAACATTGCTTTACAGCGACATGGCAAGATTAGCACACTTCTGTTTGTCCAAGCATATTTCAATACACTGAACTAGCAAACCTTGAAGCTACAATCCGAGGTGCAGGTCAACCATTTACGGCAGACATTATCGGCATACAACGTTGAAAGGTGCATTAACCCCTTTCATGCTGGGAAATCCAGCTTCATTGTGTTTGGATCATATTAGCCGTTTTTGAGCTGCTCCAATCTGTTCATTGGCTGTTAAACCAACCACCATGTTCCAAAAAACAACATGAATACCTTAAGCTGGTGTTACAAGCTGATTTGTTTCCGGCCCAGTATGTCTCACCAGCTTGGATGTCATTCTATGGACATGACTAATACACAGCTTGGCTTCCTTGCAGGTGTAACTACGGTGCTCACTATGACAACCATCAACACCCACCTGAGGGAGACCCTCCCAAAGATTCCCTATGTGAAAGCCATCGATGTCTACCTCATGGGCTGCTTTGTCTTTGTGTTCCTGGCCCTGCTCGAATATGCCTTCGTAAACTACGTGTTCTTTGGACGGGGACCCCAGCAGCAGAAAAGGATGAACGAGAGGCTGAACAAAGCCAACAACGAACGCCCCCGCTATGAGGAGAAGCGTCTGAGAGAACAGGTTTGCGTCTATGATTCGCAAACCATTTGCACATTTAGCTGTGGTGTCAATCAAGGCTAATTTAATAGAATTTAATAAACGATTTCAACATTCATGCATGTCTGAATTATAACAGATACACCTGCTACCTAAGCAGAACAACTTCAATCATCAAAGTAACTCTTGCCTGAATGAAACAGTTCACATCATCGCTAAAAACTAACATTCGATAGTCCATTAACCATCCTAATCGGTGACGTATTTCATTTGATTGAAGCTACATTTCATTATTATGAGAGGCTCATCTTGCTCAGAACGTTACAAATTACATTGTCATTATACCGTCAGATTCATGTCTTTTTTCCCTCAGGGTCTTCAAACATAAGTACAGTAGTGTCCCAAGATATTGCTTTTTTTAAAAGAACCGATTTGTTTATCCCTCCAAAAGAGTGTCTTTACATGTTTTTACATTTGACATTTGTGTGGACAAAGCTCAATATAAAAAAAACACAGTCATGTGAAGAGGGCCATGTGTCTTTTTTATTGACCCTCATATTTATGTTGTTTTAATGTTTTCTTTATTTCTTCTTTTATGACACAAGGATTCGCTGTCAGCGCCGTTTCAAAGCAACACCCTCAGGTCATATACACAGCGAAGAAATCTGTATCTCGAGGAACAAAGAAAAGTCGGGGTACATGCATTAACAAATCATATGAGCTGAAAGATTGAAGAATGCCACACATTTCCAAGAATTTTTAATTCTCTAAAGTAATATTTGTTGCAACCGTGACTTCACGTCATCATTCCATCTGCACGTGGGATTGAAAGGAAGTTATTACAGTTTAGGACCGCCCACTCCCTGTGCCCACCCCTGACCACGCCTCTTTTTATTTTCTGTTCTCCAGGTGGATGCTTACGGCAACATTCTTCTCACCACTTTGGAGATGAACAACGAGGTGATGCCGTCTGACGTCGGAAGCAGCGTCAGCGACTCGCGGAATTCCGTCATGTCCTTCGACAGCTCCGGGGTGCAGTTCCGCAAGCCCATGGCTTCGCGAGATGGGTTCAGCCACCACTCGTTGGACCGCAGCGCCATGCGCAGTCGCGCCAACTGCCGGCTAAGGAGGCGGTCGTCCAAGCTGAAGCTCAAAATCCCCAACTTGACGGATGTTAGCACCATTGACAAGTGGTCCCGGATCATTTTTCCTATCACTTTTGGATTCTTCAACCTTATCTACTGGTTGTATTATGTGAATTGATATGCGTTCCCCCAGGAAACATGGGCCATATTTTGAGAGCACATTGAATTGGCTTTGATACAATTGGAAAATATGTGTACACATATATGAAAAGTTGATACATATGTATATGCATATTTCTATATATTATATTTCTATATACACATGCGTGTGTTAAATCTAAAGGACTTTTCTGCTGTAAAAAAAGTATTATATAGAATGACTTGAATGTTTAAGAATAATACGAGAGAAACATTTCAAGTATTTGAATTTCTTTTCCTTCTGAAACAAACCACAAATAAACAAACAAACAAACGTCAACTCCCCATTCGAGGGTACGGAACAAAAGACTGCATGATATTTTTGCTAAAAGAAAAGATTGTGAGATAAAAAGGACACAACCGAACGACTCATCGGCTTTTTATCGATACTGTAATCAGCCTTTCCCAACCGCAGCTCATGAAATCAGAAGTGGCTTTTTGGGGCATCAACCAAGCAGAACCCGAGGCCCGACCCACTGCTTTGCCCTCCCCTGGAATAGACTCACGGAAATGTCCGTTTCGACACTGTACAGCAACCTCTTTTGGGATTATGTGTCATTCCTTGATTTTGCAAGTGACAAGCGTTCTCTCTTTACTGGACCTCAGCTCTGGTCTATGGTTTACACTGGACGGCTATCTTGAGTTTAACCAATGCAGTTCTACCTAGAGTCAGTACATTTTGATTTTCTCTCTTTCCTCTTTTGGCAATTCTCTTTTGTTTCCAGTTTGGTCTAAAGGTATAACCGTGTTTTTGGAGGGCGTCACCTTTACATGTTCTAGAGGTAGTTCATCAGTAGATAAATAAGCCACTGGTATGCTTCATTCATCTTGAATTTAAGAAAACAAAGAAAAAAAAGAGAGTGCATTCATTCATTCTTTCATTCAATCATTCAGTAGCCTTATTGACATGGTCAGGTAGTGTTCTTGTTCTTTCTTTATTCTTGTTCCTAGTGCATTTCATCTGTTCTCTTGATACAGTTCATCTTGTAGAGCTTTGTGTTGTAGGGAGTGGAAGGGATACCCTTAGTGAGCTGTAACGTTTTTTCAGAACGTGGATTGAAGTAAGTCCATCAACTATGTGAAAATGTACAAAATAAGGAAAGAAAAGAAAAGATTATTGTGTATTAAACAAGGGATGTGACCACGGTTTTTATCTGTTTCATGTTTAAGTCGATCGATCCGACCATAGTGTGACCTGATATTGTATATATTCAGTCATTGTAGTGATTCATCCTGAGAACGGTACACACCGACGTTTTAAGTTTCTCTAAAATGTGCCTGTCTGAAACCTGAAGGATGTGTCCTCAGTTCATCAATCAGTGAAAGAGGGTCAAACGACCCTTGATCTATGACCTTTCACTTTAAGCACTGCAGACCCACCCACAGCTCTGATGTTTTGCATCTTGGGATTGAATCTGGGAGATGAATTACATCGGTATAATCAGGAAAAAAGCTTCTGAGTTTTTTCGAGGCAAAATGACATGTACTATAAAAGCCATGAACTGAAGTGACAACCAAAAAGGCCTATAATCCATTTCTCGTTTTACCATTTACCTCAGATCAACCCAACACCACTTTTCCGGGGTTCGCCTCATTATGATTTACCTCAATATTTTCTGGGGGAGTCCTTCACCACTGTCACTGAGGTCATCAGATCTCAATCTGTCCATGTCAACATCCACATTCATTCATTCATTCATTCATTCATCTTCCGTCCATTTCATCCAAACCTTGATCACAAAGTCTCTAGACGTCTCAATGGTCAAAATAGGTCAGCTGAGTAGAAGGGAACGGTTGAGGGATGCTTTTCGCGGCGTTGTGGGAAAAGTTTTTCAGGATTGCTTGAAAACTGAGCAAGGAGACATTTAGAAAGCAGGTCCAGTGATGGCCTGGGAACATGACTGCCTTGGACTATGTTGAGTTGGCTATTACTGGGAGGACATTCTGAGCAGGTCTCAGACCTCTGAGCTCAAGATAGTCCATGGGCTCTCGCATGGTACCACACAAGACCTCTCATGGGTGGGAAAAGGGAGGGCAACAGAAAGACCAGTCACCAAACCACAGATCAGTCACTCATACCATGAAGGAAGAATGGAATCGATATCAAATGCTGTACCTCACGGTATTAGCCAGGTCCTACATTACTTTTCAGCAGATGACCACAGAAGCATATTTGAGGGATTTTCACTTATTGTGTTTTATTTTTTATTGTGAGCATGACCATAACACCTGTGCAAGGGAGTCTGTACTCTCAAGTGCAAATAGGGAAATGCACAGATATTAAGTGTAGCAATTAAGTTAAGCGCAAATCTGCACTAAATGAGGCTGGAAGTCAGAGTGCTTCTCTTGAGCATTTATTTGAGGTATTATGAGTGTTACGGGGGTGCCTTGGCCGGTTACAACTCCCAGAAGGCATTGAAGATGCTGCAATGCTTTGCCAAGGAAAGTTCAAGCGCAAACATTAGGTTTAGCCAAGTTAGAAGAATTAGGTACCTTTGGCGTAAAATAACCCATGGGGTTTATATATGAAATTATAATGAAGACCTGTTAAGCTCCAATTTTAGTCCACCTCCACTAGTGCAGTATTTTAGGATAGTTTAGTGAAATAACACGACAATGCCCATCATCCATCAGTTGGTTAGCTGCAAACCTTGGATACATGCAGTGAAAAGAAAGAGTTTGCATCGCCTTTGACAGAAGGGAACCTTGGAGTAGGCATGACTTCTAGGTGGCATTTGTTTAATTAAGCGCCAGCTACTATTAACTGATAAGACTGCACAATATGACAATTTAAAGGATATCTATATATTTTTCTATCAGATATTTGTGCTCTATGAAGTTGTCAATCAGTGTGACATATGTAAGTGCTCTATTTTCTCTTGCGCAACTGATAGAGCAAAAAACCTATAAGGTATATAGTACTCATAACCTGTGATTTGGTATATTATCCATGGGACTAGTGGATAATTAGAAATCCTTAGAAGTAGATAGTACAAGGTGTTTCATGAATACAGTATATGCACGTAAGATAACACACATTTACTCCATAGCTTATTTTAGATTACACAAACCCATTAACCCTTCCTGGCACTATATAGTTTCACTTGGAAGTATTCAGCTTAATGTTCACAGGGTACGCTGAAACACTAGTGTTCCGTGTCAGAAACGGCCAGTGCTATGTTTTCCAGTTGAGTAAGGATTAGCTACATGCTAATGCAGCCATACTGTGCCACTGAGACATGCTGGATGTTTGCTAAAGCGGATATTGCTTCAATCATCGTGTTCATGTAGCACCAGCACTCTGTTATGTCACAGTGAGCTTACACCTAGAGCCGATATTAGGTAGAATTCTTGTTTTTTGGACATTTGTCCCAGCAAGATTTGCCTTAACAAGATCACTAAGCATTTTGTGAAACATTTCAGAGCAATACAATGCAAATACCACAACGTTCAGGAAGGAGGTATACTCTTTCAAGTCAATTCAAGCCTTAAAAAATTGATTTTAGAGCATTGTAATTTGACCATTGGACATTTGTCATTTAGTCCGATGACAATTAGGTCATCTGTGGTAGTACATCCTTGAGAACTAATTTGTTCTTGCAGTTTCGCTTCCACTGTTGAACATTAGAACCATAATGGAAAGAACCAATTATCATCTGTGGATTTAGAATACCGCTGTGTACTAACCAGACACGACGTGATGCTGTGACATGCAATGGCATTTATCTTTTCCACGCCCTACCCAGTCGTGACAGTGGTACACAGTAGATTAACATGGAAAATATACATTGTGTTTCGCACTATGTCTGGTAAGAATGTGGTGTAAAGGTTTTTCAAGTTGTCAGACTATTGAACAAGGACAAAATATTCCGTCATGTAAGAAAACAGATGTTGGAATTGTTTTCGAACATGTTCCTCTAAAACCAATCCCTTTAGTATCTGCACTCCTGAAGAAATAAGTTTCTAAAACTATATTCAGTTAACTTCACTTGGTTTCAAAAGTGAAACGTGGCTAATGCAAATTAGTTCACATCAATAATTTTTATAAGAATAACCTATTTGGGAATCATCATTTTTGTTCAGCGTTATACCGTACATTAAATGTGCACATTTTCCTAGAAAAAGGAGGCTTGAGAATTTGCCTAACTGCTAATTTCTTTGTATTAGCTGGCTTGATCAATTCACCAAGTCTGCAATCTACTACTATACAAATACAACGATCGATGTATTAGCTGTACAGCATATCTGACATTTATATGGCACAGGTTGCTGGTTCTAAAATACAATCTTAGCCATCAGGGTAAGCACACACTCTCAATACAGCTTATATTTGCGGGATATCTGGTGCAAATCATACACACATTTAGCTATTTTGGAAGGTTTATGGTTTAATCACAGTGCTTGGGTAGATAAATTGTCATTAAGACCAATTTACCAGTTTACAAGGGTCATACGGCCAAAATACTCAGACAAATGTAGCAGCAGTGGGCTGAGAGCGGGATGGTAGTTGACTTAAGGCAGTCCGTATTAAACCACTGGTCTTCTCGTTGTTATTGACAATTTTGTGTTTGTTCAAAAATACTAAAGGCTACATCATGGCCGATTAGCTATTCTGTGCCAATGCATCGTCCTGTGTGTCTTTGATTTTTATGAAATGAATTCATCAGAAGGTTGTCGGACTTGTTATCGTCCATTGAAGAATGTGTCAGATGGGTTTCAATTGTAAAAGATATTGCTGCTAATTACCTCTTATAGCTCTCGTTTGGGTGATATTGTGCAAGACTACCGTATGGTAGTGAAAATTTTAAGATTTCTAGCTTCAGAAATTGGGTTTGAATGGCCCACATCTGACGCAAATAGTATTTGGCAAATTGTGGCATGGCGGTTTAGGTACTCTGTCATAACACAGAATCTATAGAGGGAAACGACAATAATACAATGAGATATTAGAATAACATTATGTCAAGGTAGCAAACTCTTCAACACTGATGTGATTGTCAGCCTTTTTGGAGAATGTGACTCATCGTAATAGTAAAGTATGATTTCTTTGGTGTCTTTATTGGTGTCCGGTTAGGGGAATAAGGATGCTCTTCTTTTGCCTTGCACTGTGTTTTGGTTTCAGACTAATATATTGTTTTTTTAATGATTTTTGTTTTGTACAACTCGTTCCGGGGGGCGGGGGGAGTGCGGTCTGGCACAACTCAATGATGCTAATGTTTTCTGATGACAATGGAGGACATAATAATCTTCGCACTAAACACAAATCACCCCATATGCTCACGTCCACATTTTCATACCATTAACATAACTCGACAAATCATCGAATAGCTTTTACTCGAGTACATTGTTTTTGTCTTTTGCTACATCCACCCGCCAAGCAGGAGAAAAAGGAAGTACAAAAACTGTTGAACTGATTTTAATGTGAATTTTTCTTGCCTCCTGTGTATATGTGTAATTACATGTGAATTGTATTGTAAATATGATATCTTTCACTTATATTTCTTAATGCATGAACAAAACAGGGCAGTTGCTAATAACAGCTAGCCTCGATGCTATCGGCATGGACAGCTTTTTGCAGCACAGGCATAACGAAACCTATCTCTGAAAAAAGAAAAAGAAGAGGAAAAAAATCACAAAAGATACCGGTTTTGTTTTGCATGTCTTAAGTTTTCGGAAAGGTTTATTTTCATAATTTTCTATTCTGGAACTGGCCATTCACGTCACCCTCGCACACAAAGAAAAGTGTTTTTTTTTCATGGAAAGGCATTGAACCAAACACTGTAAACCTTTAATTAAATTAAGAACTTGAAAAGAAATGATGACGATTATAATAATGATAATTCTTTAAAGCTACCACAGCGGGAGAGCAATGGAGAAGAAATGTCAAGAATATGCACATTTTCATCCTCTCTTGCGTTTTATGTATCACATACGGTTAAGAGTAGATAAACACACCTAGATTTGAATAGACTATACCTGCTTACATCTCGTCGAACAGAAGAGCCGGGGTTCGACTGGCGGACTACATCTCTGGTTATGAAACCTTTACTGAGCAAATCAGAGTTTGGAAAAAAGTACGAACCTGTGAATTTGCTGTGCTGGATTTTTTATTTTCTTTGCAACGGGATGATGTCCCCGATACACAGCAAACACGAGCAGAACTTCTAAGTAACTTAAAGTGAAAATCCTCCAAACATTGGCAAATGTCTAGGGCATCCACGTTCAAACCTGATGGATGAGAATTCAACCGCTATTCAGTACTGTTTTGTTTCATTTCTAGTCGCCTGTGTTTGTTGTATTCTTTAAAAGGAATTGTTACTCTTAGCGTTGATGTTTTCTCATAGAAAGGAAATATATTTCTACTTTTCATCCTGCCCTGAAAGTAAAATGCATTTTGTTTTTTGTGTTGTACTGGTTTCGTTCACATAAAGATCTCGGTTTGATTCTGTTGAACTGTTGAGGTGTGATGAATTTTGATGCTCCATTTGGGGATATGATTTGTCTTCATGAAATCAACATTTGTAAAGTATAAGGTTGTGTTTTCTTCATTTCCGTTACTTTAACTTTTTTATGTTTTGGTTTTCGTTTGTTTTTATGCTTTTGTTTCTTTTTGTCAGTGCCAATTAATGTAATGGTGTCGGTCAGCTTTTCTAGGTGTTTGAGCAAAATGTGTTTTTTACTAATACAAGATGTTAAAGTATGTGGTACAAAAAAGGGTTCTAAATAACCAACTGACTTTTTACAAATAAAGGCTTATACAGTAAAGAATGACGACGCACGTCTTTTCGTTTGCCATTTGTGGACTAATGGTCGTGTTTCTTTCTTTTGCCTCAAAAGTTTAAACTAATTAGTCCTCAAATGGTAAATCATATCTTTTTGTTTTCATAACCAGCGGTACAGAGAGACCTTCGAAATATATCCAAACTGCTGCAGGTCTTGACCTTGTAAGTTTCTTTTTCTTTCTTTTTTTTTTTTTAAAAGGCTGCGGAGACAAAAAAAAGTGCAAACTGAGATTGCAAACAGACGAAAGACCATAGCAATGTCTTGTATAAACAGTTTGAATTGGATTATAATCATGACACAATACTAAGGATATCCCGCCCAACCCTTGGTCCTGAATAAAGAACAATCCGAATCCCTGCTGGAAGAGTGTAATCTTTGCCCCATAACAACATTAGTCTGGATGCTCATATTTGCCAACATCTCAAAATGTTTGCAAATGTATATCGGGGCTCCCATATGTCTTAAAAAGTAATCTAACTCGCTGTTACGAGAAACTGAAAGAGTTGCATCATTTCGTTCAAATAAACTGGGAGATGAAACTCAATCTGAAAGAAACAGAATCTTGAATGTTTCCCCTATTTGACATTTACTGTGAGATTTGTTACATTTAAAGGTGTGATGAACTGTGCTTGTTAATTGTTTTATACTGTTGTGTGAGGTTTACTTATGACGTTTGCGTATAGTTTGTATAGCCAATAGTTGTATGGTATTTAATGATACATGACTGTATCTGTCAGCATTTGAGACCCGCGATCGCGGTGCTCTTCTGTCCGGTTGGCGATCACGGGTCTCAAATGTCACGAGAGGATCCATGATAAATAAACAAACGGGAGACTCCTGGTAATTTATGGATATCACCCAGCACCCGACATAATACCAAAACACTTCAAAACAGCCTCCATTAATTGCAAACTGTGGATTAAACCTTGAAAAATTACATATGAGCTTCCAAATCACAGACATGCTGATTCGCGTGTGACTTATATTATCACAGGACCTGTGTGTTCATCAAAACATGGTAGGTAGTTTGTGGGGGAATTTTTACTTTACAAATTACAGACATGGCCGATTTGCACGGGATAAAGATCACAGACAACCTCTGCAATTATTACAAATGACGAGAGGTCCCAATATAATACTAATCCCATGTGAATAGAGCAATCAGGGCATATCAAAAATGTTTTACTCACATAAGATTACTACACCATTCCTATCAGATCTAATATTGATGGCACAGCACTGCTTTATAATTTTAGTCTCTCCGCAAATCCAGCGTCAACCTGTGCCTTGATTGTATTCTTCCACAACCTGGCAATGACTGAACAATATGTTGCGATCTTTAACAGCATGTTTTTTGCTTGCTCGCTCTATCTGGTTCCGCGCAACTTGTGTTAGTTCAGTACTGTCATGCGCAAACCAGTGTGCGGGGCTAGAGACGTAGTCATTGATATTCTTCTTTTAAGGGCGAGTTCAACCTACAGATAGGTTCATTCCAGGACCTGCCGTTCGCTGGACCTGGTTTCAACAACAGTTGTAATTTCAGTAACAAGGGCAATAACAGTAACAACATTTACTGGATGTTCGCTTGAATATGATCCCTCTTACATTACAAAAGCACAGGTTCAAATTGATGTGTTAATTAATCACACCTTTAACATATTTTTTGACTTCCTGTTTGACACTTTTTGTGAATAAGATTAAAAATTGATCCTTTAGGAAAACAATTCATTGCCAATTCATAAGTAATTATATTATAAGATAATTTACTTCATGATTGTGTATGGTTTCATTCATATGCCTTTACAATCTAGTTTTACCTAAGAAACAGTAAGGTTTAGAGGAGGAGCTTCAATCTTGCTTTTTTGTATGATTTTTATTGTATGAATTCATGTGAAATTGCCACCATGGACGATAGTTACATTTTCTGTGAGATTAAGTTGGCATTAGAGTATTTAAAACTAGCATTTACTATTTACCCGAAAGTATTTCAATTAAATATTTACATTAACAGTAGTACATTTATTTTTATTTTTAAAATATATTTTAATTTACACAAAAACTGTGATGTTAAATAGTGTCCCACATAACATATGCAACTTATGCATATTACAGAAAACAAAATTAAATTCTAAAAAAGTAACTTAATTGCAGTAAGTGTGACAGGAAGATAAGATTTGAATCTCATTTTTGTAAAATGTTCCTTACATAAGGAAAAATAGAGGAAAAATCTATTAGTATTTTTATATGTATAGAAATCAAGTCAAGTTTATCAACAGACCATGTTGCATGATGCAAACACTGGTCCTCAAGCTTTTTGGTATTTTTTATTAGAATATTTTAACTCTTAAATCTAAAAGATATTTGGTTAACATTTTAATTGAGTTTAAAGTATTCTGTTGGTTGTATTTTGTGCAATGGTTGTGCAGTGTTAAAAAAGACCAGCTTTGAAATGTTGTTCACATCTTCTAAAGTCTATAACCACAATGTGTATCCTTACTAGCCATCCCAGAATAATGGAATATTACTTAAACCCACCACACACTTTTTTTTCTCCATTTTTTTCTATCTCTTGATGTTTATTTAATATTTTATGCAAAAAAATATAATTTTATATATTTACTTTCACCTCCTGAGGTTGACGATCAGCATCTTTAAATAATAATTTATGCGCCCCTATTTTTGAGCATTTTATTGATCGCAAAAACAAGTTCAGAACATAAATGTTGAGGGTCTTATCTTTCAAATTATGTATAGCTTGTGATCTTTGATTGAATAATCCAGATACGATAACATAAGCCTTTTCCATTGGCCCTATGCTTGTTAAGGCACCCCTTTTCATTGGTCGCTTGTTAAGAAGTCCACTTCATTCAAGAGTTTCAGGCCTTATTTTGTACCCAATTTGGGTAAAATGCCAGCTGACATTTCCAGGTGAATCTCTGAGGCCATGCACATGTTTCACTACTTCTTCACCTCAAAGACTTTGACTTCAGGCAGAGGTTTCCTCCACCTTGATTCCCGAAGGGGAAATTTGCCACTCTGCCCTTGAGCAGAACCCATTTTCTCCCATTCTTGCTTATTCTGACGGCAGCTTTTGTGGACATAACCAATGTGCGCAATGCACAAAACACGATGCTTGCCCCAATGGAACAGACTAGATCAGACATCAGAGATGGAATCGCAAAATATAAACATCCACACACATATATTCAGTCTAAACTACCTTTCTTTAGACTTTGTTCTTTCAACCTAGCTATCTTCCTTTCAAGTCCGTGTAGTTAACCTGAGGCGGATTAAAGGTAGGGTGAGGCAGAGAAAGGAAAGATCTATATAGAATCTTGGGGGAAATACTGAGTTGTTGTTTTTTCTCCATCTCGCCTTAGAAAACTTTGAAAATGTTCCCAGTGGAGGTGAGGCACTTATGGGGCTGGGAGTGCAAAGATCTGCTGGGAGGATGGAAGCAGAGCACTGAACTAGATCAGCAAAATGTGCCGTCCATTTCCTTGTTCTTTTGTCAGCACTCCATATAAAAACATCAAATATTGAGAGCTTGCATTAACATGGGCCAGAAACTCTTGGCTGCTCCGGTGAGGGGAAAGAAAGCAAAAACAGTCAAAGGAATGGAAGATGCGTTTTCCACTCCGCCGGCGCCTTGAGTGAGCTTTGGTTTCCTCTGGGATGATTTTCTCCATCTTGAACAGTTCAAGTGTCTTTTGTATGTGAAAGACGTATTAGTGAACATTAAGGCCCAATGAAATGGTTTATTACGTTACATGATTTTTTTGTTGCCATTTTTCCGATCGTAACATTTGCATCAAAAAAACATAAATGTGATTTGCTTCTTGCTAATTGGTTGTAAGTGTAAGAACTTTACTTTATTTTAGAGGGCATTTGAAAATATGTTTAGTTCAACCATTATTTTTTCATGCAACCGTTATTTCTATAATTTTTTATGACTTTTACAAGTACACTATACACTATACATGACGTGAAAGAGTGTGGTACCATTTGATCTTTAACCAAACAATACACACTGGGTTATTTATTGATCATGAAACGTGGAAATGTCCACACAGTTACAGAGCATTCTTTCATCCGCATGAACACAGAAGAAGATATTTCGAAGAAAGTTGGTAACCTAACAGCACTGGGCCCCATTCACTTCTCATGTATGGACTCAAAACCAATGTAACGCAAAGTGGTGCCGGTTAAAAACATCCTTCAACAAATATCTTATTTTGTGTTCTACGCAAGAAAGTCATACATGTTTAAAATGACAAGAGGGTGAGTAAATGATGACAGAATTTTTATTTTGGGGTGAACTATCACTTTAAGACAATATTTAAATAAAAATTGAGCAATGTTTTGGAAAGAGCCAAAGAGCAACAAGACTTTTTTCACCCCCACAAATGGCTTACAGGGCTAGTTTACCAAAAATGGAAATTCTGTCATCATTTACTCACCCACAGTTTGTTCCAAACCTGCATACATTTCTTTGTTCTGCTGAACACAAAGGAAGATATTTGGAAGAATGTCAGTAACCGAGCAGATCTCACCCCCTCCATTGACTCCAATAGTTTTTATTTTCCATGCAAAAAAATAAAGGCGAGATCTTCCAAATATCATCCTTTGTGTCTATGATGACAGATTATTTTGGGCCCAGAACTATTACTTTAAATAGTCAGCTCTGCCCATTAAACTGTAATACCAGAATATCAGAGAATATTTAAAATATTTGTATATATATATACATTTAAGATTCCCTTGCAAATAATACTGTATGTGTAAACCTTATTACAGCTTGTATGTGCCTGTAGAATGATACCATGTTCCTAAGGTTCCTAAGACGTTCTTTCTGGAGGTGTATGATTCTACATGTATAAGTACTAATCCATAGAATCTTTCTGTTGTACAAGAACCTTAGTACCTCTATTTTTAAGCGCATACCATCAGCTTTTGACAAATGGCTACGCAACACAAAAATCTTAAATAGGCTACAGTTCCATGGTGTCCTCTAAAGCTATAAATAGACTGGGAAATCTGCTGTGGGGGAATAAGATGTCTGAGGACAGGATCATCTTATTCACGGAAAGACCAAAAATATTACAGAGTTAACGCTTTTATGGCCGAAGTGAAGGGTGTTATGCAAATGAAATGATCAGTCGCTGTTAATAACAAGACTTATGTAAGACACACATCAAACGTGTGATGCACTGGTGCGTTTTTGTGACATCACAATTAGACAAAATCTCAATTAGCGTGTCAATCTTGTTGTGTCTAATGATCGTTTGTTATATACACGCTAAAAAATTCTGTAAGATATGCACAATACACTGTATTAATATTAAGGAATTTTCCGTATTCGTTTTTTACAGTTGTTTAACCAGATTTTTACGTCTTGCACTGCATTAAATTACATTTTAGCAGTAATGGAAATGTCCGTAAAATAAAGAGATTTTTTTTTAACAGTGTACTGTACAATTAATAAATATGATACCTTCAGTGAAAAGGTGATTTTGGTTTTAATCAATTGTGTTATGTTTATGTATTTTGACTGCTGATGTACACTGAACAAAAACTTGCTAGCATTCAAGATCTGTGAGATATCAACCATACATTAGAGATTCCCATTTCATTAAATGATCAGAGCAGCTAATGCCAAGACAGCAAATACTGTGACAAAGTAATTCTGAGTTTTTTATTGGAAATTATGTGCATTTAAGATCCTCAGATATATGCATGCACACACAGACACATATGTACACACTGTAAAGTACCGTTCAGTCAGGGATGAACAGAGAAGATGAGAAATGTGTCTAATAAAATATTAAGACTTAGCACTCTTTTATCCTTACCATATGACCATTGCTGCACTGGTGAATCTATTTCTCTCTCTCTAGGTCCCTTCCTCTTATACACGTATTTGCTCATTTTATTCGCCATCCACCAGCAACCTTCCAAAACGTCTGCCAATCGCTTCACGTGAAACATGATTGCCTTGAATGAGATTAATGATTGGCTCAAATTATCACTAGTAATTCCAATGCAATTTCTTTGTCTGTTTCAAACAAACACACATTCCCTTGTGGTCTGCACATAGCCAGACACACGTCATTGTCTTTATAACACAGATGAGCAGCACAATGTTTCATCAGATGCTTCAACACTGGTTCTGGCACAAATATCCTGTGGATAGACTGTGATTTAGTGTTTTTTATATCGCTCTGGCATGTAACCCATGTCTGAGACGCGCTATGGCACAGTGTAGAGAGAGAAACTAGCTGGAATGTAATCACAGCTAACATCTCGCCTGCTTTCTCTAGAGGACGGTAGAGGAGATGTGAGCCATTTTGTTGACTGAGGCACACACGTCTTTGTCATCACTTGGCTCCAACTCCCTACAGCTCTGGCAACAGATACTTGACCGTGTTTTCTTAACCAACACCACCCTCTATTGGTGTGATGGCTTATACTGCAACTGGTTGTTGATTTTCTTAAAACAAACAAAACATCATGAAAACAATATTCTAGTTTTTGTCATATTCTTCAGTGGACTATATAATAATTGCCCATCATTGTGAGCAGAAAATGTGTGCATTTTAATGTGTACGGATACGCTAAGCAGTATAAGATACTTCTTCACTCCCAGCACTGACATGCTGTGACTGTAGGTTTTTGGGTCATTTGGTAAAATAAAACAAAATTAAATAAAACAAAATTAAAAAATTAAATTAAATAATACAATTAAATTAAAAATGAATTAAAATAAAATGATTTGTTTGATCATTGTATGGCCATTTATGTTGTTGTATGGCCAGCTTTTGTGCTCTAATAACAAGTCTGAATTGTTTTGTAAACTATGACATGGGGTGTTGTGGGTGGTTGCTAGGGAGTTTTTATGCAGTTGCTATGGTGCTCTTGCTACATATTGGTTGCTGGGGTGTTCTTCTGTATTTTGGCTCAAGTAACAACAAGCCACCTTTGATATTGGACTCTAAATAAGGCTCAGCTCCATCTTTCAGTGTAAGTCTAAAGGATTTGTCTCTTTTTATCGTTCACTAGACAATCAGACTGCACACATAAAATAAACAAGACACATTTCATCAAGAAGCTACCATGATTTAAAATATCATAACAAATGGCGGGCGAGAGACACAAAATATTTATTAGCTTCATGGGTTTGGTGCAAAGTATGGGTGAAAAGAATAGTGATGGTCTCTTCAAAGAGAAAAGGAATGAGAAAAATCCATACATGGAGGAAGCCAAGCATCTCTCTCTAATGATCCCCAAACCGGCCTTTGTTTCAGTTTCCATCTACTGTACATTATGCTTTTTGCAGATGCTTATATTCAATTGTGTATTCAAAAGTGACTTACAATGCATTTTATGAACACCTGCTTCCCTTAACGAAACAAAATTATATTGTGATTTACTTGAAAGTGTCGTAATTCACAATTTTGAAAAATGTGAAATGAGTGTGGCCAATCATCTTTTCCAGACGTGTATATGATTACATGAGGAATTCTGAATTTCCATTTTAAACTGTATTTCCATTACAAATCTGAATCATGTACATTTACATACGGGACGCTCGGACACAACAGGTACAGGTCATGTCAAGGGAGAGCATGAATGCACGCACTGACTTTTGTCTTTCACTGTGTGCTGAAGTTTGGGAAATGTTACAGACTAGCTTCATACAAATATCCAAAAATTTAGTTCTGCAGTTTTGCAGGGACATGACTCAACTTTATTTATATAGCGCTTTTTACAATTTCCATTGTTACAAAGCAGCTGTATATGAGATATATTGGTAACACTTTATAATAACTGCACGCTATGAATCATTAGTTAAGCATCAGTACATAGTTAATTAATCATTTATGAAGCATTGGCCCCACATTAATAGACATTCGTAAGCAGTTTATAAATACAGCTATAAATGCTTTGTTCTTGATTTATAAGCATGTATAAAATATGCTTAATAATCAAAGTTTCATACTTTATTATGGATGAATTCATCATTTCTAAATTAAAAATTACATTACTTACAAACCAGTTAGTTTGGAGTTGTCAGTGGTTCATGAGATCATTTAGAAAGTGTAAGTAAATGATAAATAAACTCTTTGAATGCACATTTATACATCTTATTATTCTGACATATAGTAACAGTTACTTAATTTGTTAATAAATCTTTTTTAACACACATTCCAGATGTAATTCATGATTGATTAAGGTAGTTATAAAACATTTACTAGTTGTTAGAGAACTATTTTTGTGAGCTCATCTAAAGTGAGGACTATGTATGCCTTGTAAAGCATTTACAAATGAGAGTTGCATATCACTTCACAGTTTATTTTTCATTTTATATCAATTCATTTAATGTTAATTTATACGTTCGGTTGTACAATTTTAATTTTGCAGAGGTTTATTTTTTATTTTATATTAAATCATCTTATATTCATTAATATGTACAGCTGTACAGTTTAATTTCTTTGGCATCTTGAAATAAATATTTCTATGTTCTGTATCCCTCTGTGTTGTGTTTTTCCTATTTCTGTTTAGAAGATAACTGAGCCTTTAACTCTCATTTGTAAATGCTTTACAAGGCATACATAGTACTCACTTTAGATGAGCTCACAAAAATAGTTAACTGACAACTAGTAAATGTTTTATAACTATCTTAATCATGAATTACAGCAGGAATGTGTGTTAAAAAGCATTTATTAACACATTAAGTAACTGTTACTATATGTCAGAATAATAAGATGTATAAATGTGCATTCAGAGAGTTTATTAATCATTTACTTACACTTTTTTAAATGATCTCATGAACCAGTGACAACTCCTAACTAACTTGTTTGTAAGTAATGTAATCCTTAATTTAGAAATGATGAATTCATCCTTAATACAGTATGAAAATTTGATTATTAAGCATATTATATACAGGCTTATAAATCAAGAACAAAGCATTTATAGCTGTATTTATAAACTGCTTACTAATGTCTATTAATATGGGGCTAATGCTTCATAAACGATGAATTAACTATGTACTGATGCTTAACTTATGATTCATAGCGTGCAGTTATTATAAAGTGTTACCGATATATTGACTATAAGCAAAACAACTAAAGGCATATACCTGTAAAAACAAGAAAAAGTGGAAAACACAGAAGACAGACATTCCCACATACAAACGCTCCCCACACACAATATGCAGACATACTTACACACATAGACATAGACAAACACACACAGACAAGCACGCGGACACACACACACAAAGACACACGCACAGTGAAAGCACACATTTAAGATAAAGGAAACACAGGTTAAATATTAAGTGGACTATACATTTCTATATGCAATATTAATTATGTAAAAGTTCAGAATTCTAAAGCAGCCCCCCAGCCACACAAATAGTGCAAAACAGTATGCAAACAGTAGCGAGGAACCCAAAACTCCAATAGAGAAAAAAACCTCAGAAGAACCCTGGCCCAACCAGGGGATTTCAGTTCCCATCTGGCAAAAGCTGCTGCCTCTGCACAAGCTCAACAGTGCTTGCAGGACAAGGCTAAATAAAAAATAAATACACTTACTAATAAAGTAAATTATAGATTCTCATTAGTAATCTAATAGCATTTGAAATTTTGTTGGGAAGTCGTGTCAAGTAGCTACGTCCTTAATCCAGCTCTATCATCTCAGTTCTTCTCAGGTCACCGCTTCCCATTCTCAGCACTGCCATCAAGTCTGTGCATGAACTGCATCCTGCGGGAACGTTGGAACGATGAGACAAGACTAGCTGAGAGTAGAGTACTGCTCTGCACTCATTGTTGCAACTGGTTCATTAGTTGTTGTTAGAAGTGTTCCTGGTTCTGGTTGATCTAACTAATGCAGCCTAAACCCTCAGAGGATTTATATTATGGAAGTGTAGTGTATGCAAGATTTAAAAGATGCATCTTAAGTCTAGATTTAAACTGACAGAGTCAGACTGCCTCCTGGACAGTGCAGGGAAGACTATTCCAAAGTTTTGGCGCTAGATAGGAAAAGGATCTGCCACCTGTACTGGATTTTGAAATTCTAGGTATTACCAACTGACAGGATGCCTGAGAGCGTAATGCACATGGAGGACTGAAATGCAATAGAAGTTTGTTCAAATACTGAGGAGCTAAATCATGTAGGGCTTTATGAATAATAAGCAAGATCTTAAAATAATGCAATCCTTTATAGGTAACGAGTTCAAGGTTGACAGAACCAGGCTAATATGCTCATACGTTTTTGTACGTGTAAGAACTCAAGCTGCCGTGTTTTGGACAAGAATTAAATTTTGAGGAAATATAAAGTTGAGTATCATCAGCATAACAGTGAAAGCTAATTCCTTGTAGCTTTATTATATCTCCTAGAGGTAGCATGTATAATGCGAAAAGCAGAGGCCGTAAGACTGACCCCTGTGGACTTCTGGTTGCATTGTTATAATTTATTCTCGAAATGTCTTCACTCTGCTGAAGGATTTTAACGTCGTCCACATTTATACCGTAAAACAGTATTAAATCTAAAGTATGATTATGAAGGTGAGTGGGTCCTGACACGCCCATGGAGTTTAGAGTGTCTTTGAAGGTTATTCCTAAGACATCTGTATCATACAAACAAGATGGACTAGTTATTAAACACTGTTTTGAATGCTGGTGTTCTCATATCTCAGTTTCCAATGTCAAAATATGTATATATATATATAAATATATATACAGTATATACTGCATTCTGGTAACCAGCCGTGCTTTTCCTTCAACTTGGTGGAAGAACCTCCTTTAGGTAGGGCCACTTGAGAAATGTGTGGGATCTAACAAGATCATTCATTTGACATTGATCCATTCTGTGGTTAGTTTTTGGCCTCATGACAAACCTTTCAAACAGTGCCAAAAGAATATCTAAAGTGACCTCGTGGTGGCGGTTTTCCGAACACATACCACACTGAGACATGTGTCTGCTTGCTGCGTTCAACACAATTCACATGTTCTTCTTTTTTGCCAATGCCGATCTGTCAAGAAAAACTACATTCAATGATCTGACATATTCACTTTGATCACACCTAAGGCTTATGGCTGCTAATACCATTACGAGAGAAAATCTTCAACACAAATTATGCTCATATGTTTATCCGTAAAAATGGTTCTAAATGTCTTCTGTTTATTCACGAATATGTTGCTTTTGTATAAAGATTTTGTGCCATCTGACACTTGAAAAGCATCGGTATGTGGCTCAAGGAGAATGTCTCGTATGTTTCATTGAACTAAGGATAACCTTGGCCGGGTGGTCTTGAGCGCATTTCCATAGCAACCAGAATGAAAAATGCTCTTTCTGAAATAAACGCTGCTGCCGGTTATTCAGTTTGCCTCATGTGTTCTGTTCCCTGCAACAGGTAGTGCGTACATTGAGGTAGGTATGAGGGGAAGAAGGGAGGTTATTGCCAGAAGAAAGATGCTAAATATACTCATTCTTTTTCTTGTTGGGTCAAGAAATTGTTTTTGGTGTCAGTCAACAACACGTTTTTCAGACACGTCCTTCAAATGCTAACTGTAGTGTAACGCTAGTCTAATAGTTGGTCGATTACAACTCCCATGCCTTTTTCTTTCAAAGAGTTGTTTGGTGATAAGACCTGCTATTCACTATATCAACAAAATATGTCATGTTTGTGCCGTTTGTGTGTGAACGTGCACTAGTTCAAACAGGTCTCGGTTGCTGTTACCATGTTTGATGATTAATCTTGTGACTTTTCTTTAATCGCTACTCACAATGCAAATACATGTGCTGCCTGTTTGGGTGTGAGCTGTTTGACGTTTATTTCGATAAGAGTTTATTGTTCCGTTTTTTAGTTCATACACAGTTGATATTGAATCATTTGGCTTTCTTTCGGTTGATACTCAATTCGGTTCTGTCACAATTGATATTGAATCATCAAGGCCTGTTTTGGTTGGTCTTAAATCATCTTAACTCCTTTTTGGTCCATATTGGTTCCTATTCATTTTGCTCTTATACTTTTGATACTGATTAAATTAGGTCTGTTTTGGTTGCACCTAATTCATTTTGGTCTGTCAGGGTTTGTACTGAATCACTTAGGCGTGTTTTGATTGGTCCTTGTTCATTTTTCTGATTCATTTCATTTGGTTCATTCCTCCACACTTGATACTGAATCAGTTTCGGTCTGTTTGGTTGGTTCTGTTTCATTTTGATCTGTCATTGTTAATATTATGTGGATCTGTCACGTGATACTGAATCATTTATGTCTGTTTTGTTGGTTGATTTGTTTCGGTACGACACGTTTGATTCCTTTTAGTTGAATTTGATTTATTTTCCGTCTATCACACTTGATGCTGCACTATTTGTCTTTTTTTGGGTTGGTTGTGATTAATTTGGGTCTTTCACACTTTATACTAAATCATTTCAGTCACTTTATTTTACTCAGTTGGGTCCACAGTTTGGTCCGCAACTTGTTTTGGTTCATTTTAGTCTGTCACACTTTATATTAAATCATGTAGGCCTGTCACACTTGAAACTGAATCATTTAAGTCAGTTTTGGTTCATTCTCATTTTGGTCATTCACTACTGAATCGACTAGATCTGTTTCGGTTGATTCTGACTCATTGTGGTCATTGAATCATTTACAGTGGGTCTGCTTTGGTTAATAATTAATATTCTATGTCAGTCCTAGTTGAGTGAATAATTTAAATCATTGTTCCGGTTGAGATAAACATAATCAATGTGACTGTTTACACCAATTTACAACTACATGAAACTCTAGTTCATGTTTAGTTTATGAAACTGACTAATGTCAGTGGTCCTGTTGGCTTTCCAGCTAATTTGTGACACATCACTTTGATACACTTTTACACTTTTGTCACAGTATCTCACAATTGTTGATATGTTTGTTACAGAGTGTATTGATTTTAATTTTGGTCATTGAAGATTAGTAATTCTGTAAAAATGTAAAAACTGCCTAAAATTTATAGTAAATTGAATGTAAAATATTAATTATTACGTGAATTTGATGATAAATTGTTATGTTAACTAATATTTTAATATATGTAAATTTAATTGTTTAAAAAACTTAAGGCGGCCGGGTAACTCAATTTTTTAAGTTAAAACAACAAATAATTTTTAAAGTGCATTATTCCTAAAAAGTCAAGTTTCAACAAAGCCGTTAAGTTAGGAAAGCGCTTAGTTCTATTTCTAAGGGTACTTTTTCTCAGAGAGGGTTTGTTGCACTTGGCTTCAGGTCAATATGATTATGGGTTTCAAGAATTCTAAGATATGGGCGTTGAGATATTACAAATTAAACACGTGTTGATTCGTCAGTTAGAGGGTGTTTACTTTTTGGGATTGAAGAGATAAGTTACGCTTATGAAAAAACCCTCTTTGTTAGTTTGAGAACCGTTTGCACATATCTCACTCAAATTTTTTGCGGGTTCAAGTCAGATTTTCAAAAATGTTTTCGCTTTTTGTTCTTTTGCTTACTTTTATAGGTAAGTAACTACAATTTGACCTTGTGACTAAAACTATTGTAACGCTTGAATGAATTCTGCTTGCCACTGTGATATTTATAGACGTGATATTTCCTGACTGTGTTAAAAAATAAATTATAAAATATCTGGTCCTTGATTTATGGCTTCTTGGGGCTTATTGCATTATTTTGTGGTCAGTTTAGCTCCGCGCCATTGTATTTTCATACACTGTAGAAAATGTTTAGACCTCTCCACCTCAAAATGTTTAATTAACTTGTTGCATCTTGATTTTTTAACTGGCTTAGTTCAAGTTTTGTTAAGTGCCTATTGAGAGGACTGTTGCCGCAAGTGATGAATTTATTAAACCTCTGCTGAGCCAAATGAGAATTTTAGAGGACTAGAAAACTGGGCTCTGAATTTTTATTTCAGCATAATAATATTTTCAATGATTCAAATGGCTTACTTAATGAATAGAAATGCTTAAGTTTCAATTCTATTGTAGACTCCACACACTCCATCACTGTAAAGGTCCCTAAGAATTTCATCAATGTGACCGTGGGTGAAACCATCTATCTACAGTGCACCTTCGCTACCAATCAGCCCACCACCAACCTCCTCGTGCAGTGGACCTTCTACAGCAGATCCTCCATCAGTCCTCAACAGGTTTGTTTTTTGTTATGACCTGTGAGCATTTCTGTGATGATTTTTTTGTATTCACCCAGATTCCATAAATGCCAACCCCACCGTTGGTACATCAATGTTCTTTTAATACATTTATAAAAACTCTTCCTTGCAAGAATTAATGTACAGAAATAAGCCTTTGGTGATCTTTAGAGTTCCTCACAATACTTCTCTGTTTCATATTCAGGAACTCCTGCAGTGCATTAAAATAAAATCGATTTCTGATTCAGAGCCATTATTAATTGTGATATTGCACCCCATTATGAATATAAAACTGTAATTAATGCCTAATTGAGATTCAGTGAACCGCTTTCAGATGTCACTTAGATTCATTGTGATTCATGGAATCCAATGCAAATGTTTCGAGCGGCCAGGATATGCCCAGAGGCTTATTATATGTGAATCATTGTCTTTAACTTTGCTATTTTTCAATAGGTCTCATGTTGACTTATATAGGCCTATACAGTATTTAATAGTGCATGTACATTTCGGTGTATCAAGCATTATTTGCCTCTGCAATCTTATATACGCCCTAGATGGTCAACACAATGTCCGTAAGAGCACTACTACCCATGGCTTCATGTATTTGCATGCATAATATATATACAATTTTGATATGTTTAGTATATTATCGTCGGTCACCAATTCTCACATTAAAAACCTAAAGTTTTTAAAAATTTCATTGTGCAACATAAACATTAAATCGCCATCATAGAAAATACAAGTATATTTGTATATATCATCTGAAATGGATTCTTGTAGAGGTAAGAAAAAAAATATGTTTTTTGATAAAAATGCTTCTTTTACAAATAACTTACCCTTACTATAAAATATATGGGAATATAGTGAAAATATAATACATATTACATAAATAATTTCCATTTATTAGAACTGCTTATATGGACGTGCTCATGCAGTATTTTTCACTATATGAAAACGGCAACTCCTTTTATATTATTCAATATATATATTTATTACGTTTTGTTGGAATTAAATGTGATAAATACAAACCATTATGTGATTTGTTGTGATTAAATATATTCATTTACTCATAGTTTTTATCACATTGCAATGTAGGTATATTTCTATCAGGCTGGAACTGCATACATCAGTCCTCAGTTTAAGGGCAGACTGACTATGCTTAATCAAGTCAACACAACTATGAACGCCTCAATCTCCATCAGCAACATGCAGGCCGCTGATTCTGGATCATACACCTGTGAAGCTCACAACATCCCTGACATCGAAGGCATCACTTCTGCTTCTGTCCTGGTCAAAGTGCTTGGTAACACATCAACATTCTCTACACACATGATCCTGAACAATAATTGTCAATCATATTAAACCTAAAGGGACAGTTCACCCAAAACTGAAAATATCCTCAGATTGTTCCAAACCTGTATAAATGTCTTTGTTCTGCTAAACACAAAGGAAGATATTTGGAAAAATTTCAAGATTGTGGGCAATGAAAAAGATGTATGTCTGTAATAATAACACGGTGAAATATTTTGAAACCTATTTTTTATATTTGAAATGTAAAAAAATATAAAAACAAAATCACTTTTCTACATTTATTTGAAAATAATAATAAAACATGCCAAAATGCTTTACTAAACAGACCACCTAGACATTTTAACTGTATGCAACATAAAACCGGAGAATGTATTTTGTAGCGTAAAAAATATATTCTAATTGTATAAACTTCATGTTAAGGCATTTTAATTTGTTCATCACAACAACAAAAATAATAATTTATAATTTCATTTTTAACATGTTTTTCAATAGCTTGACATCTTGTATTTTTAATGGTATATTCAGCAATATCAGAGGACTAAAAATGTACATCACTTTTTTTTAAGACTAATGATGATGGGGTGAATACAGCTTACAGTACTGCAGATGGTCAGCTCAGGTTAAGGTTAACATTCACACTCTCGTAGATGTGCTTTAACCTAATTTAATCTGTTTGTTGTGGAACCTGTAAGACTCTTTTTTTTAAATGTACCTTCATAAGAAACAGATTTGTTTCTTGAATACTGTCTGTAGCTCTTGCTCATTTACCCAGTTACCAGGACAACCACACTCGCCCTAGTAACTGGTGAAGGTTATTCGTAAATTCTTTCTTAAATGTGAATGTAAAGTCCACACTAGATGCTTAGTAACTACTAGCTAGTTTGTAACTAAATCTGTGTTATTTGTTTGTACCATTTGGTCTCCAGGCAGAACGTAGCCTGTAGTTCGTAAGCGACGTTTACCTATACTAGTCCAATAGCAGCATTTAAATTTGTGTAGAAATGTTGTAAATAAAAAAAAATCTTGATTGAAACTTTTTTTACCACACATAATAACGGTAAAAAAAGTATGAATTTTTTACTATTAATTATTAAAACTATTAAGTTTTTGCTCTGCAGTGATAGCTGCACCCTACATGTAGGTCGCTTTGGATAAAAGCGTCTGCCAAATGAATACAAATTTAAATGTAAAAATGTAGATAACCCACAATTCTTTGCGTAGGAAAAATGTCTATTAATTGAAAAAAACTGCATCAGCTGCACATTCAATTAAATACGTTTTTTTATCTTAGCAGGCACAAGTAGAAAATAGTTTAAATATATTTTTTTCCTTTTAAAACAGTAAGGAAAATTGTTTTATATTTTTTTAACTCTTTTGGCATTGTTTAGGGTAGAAAGTAATCAACTTTTACCTCTTAAAATAATGTAGAAATAATTTTAATTAATTTGACAGGTGTGGAGTAAAAACCTGTTGTCATAGCAATGTGGTTCTTCCTGTTTCCTTTTCTGCCAGTATGTCTTACGAAGGACGTCTCGTTTAATTCTAAGTTGAGAATCCTCCGTATACCGCATCCTTTAAGGATGATACCTCTGTAGGACACAAGGACGCAGCCTTACGAAACGAATCACAGCTTATGTGAGTGTCGTAACTCTATTTTTCAATGGCTCTGCTAGTAACCACACTGGTTACCATGGGAACTACTGCCGACTAGTCTCTTCATTCTCCATGTCAATAATTAGAGCAGAAGGGAAAGACGGGTTACATGCAATTCTACAGAAAGGAGTTTTCATTTCTATATAACGTATAAATGCTCTGTTTCAAAACTTCACTAGCTTCCTCAGTGTGTAAAAGAAGATGCTGCCTTCTAAGATATTTTAAGATGAGGTGTAGTCAGATTTTAGGGCAACATTGTGTGTCATGAATCAGACAGGGAGAACCCAGGTGCTGACAGCAAGTTGAGACCAAGACTTTAATAAAACGAAAACCCACGATGGGTGCAAACAGCAAAAAACTAAACACTGGAAACAAACACTTCCCACGAGGGGGAAAAACCAATGAAAACCAAACAACACAAATAAACAGTCCAATTCAATAGAAGGCAAGACATGAACAGGGTAACTCGAGTCTGGGGAATAATTCCACACGAACTTTGCACAATGCGCGCAAAAAGAACAGCCACAAGACAGAAAACATGAGGAGATTAAATAGGACGGGAACAGGTGCAGGACATAAAATCATTACATAATCAATAATGAGAAAACGAGAGAGCCGGGAGAAAGACAAGACCGGAGAGAGCACATGGCACGCCAAAACAAACAATAGGCTTGTTTGAGTTGACCCATACTAGCCTGCCACTGACTGGCGAGATCAGCCGATTGCAGGGGGGGAGGAGTAACAAGACGGCTGATAAGTCAGACACTTCGTGCTTCCTGTAGGGAGCTGAACCTACAGCAGAACATGGGATATTCATTTCTTTATCAATGATTAAGTGAATATGATAGGAATACCTATATTGCATTAAGATCAGTACAATAAATATAAAATGTGATACAAAAATCCAATTTGTGAGTATAATCGTAACCGAGTGTGTAAGAATAGACACGCAAAACATGTCACATATACACGTGAACATTCTGCCAATGAAAATAAAGTGTGTCGACATCAAGGCTTTCGCAGCCAATTTTGAGCAACTGCAGCACCTTACCTTGGCGGCTGGTCTCGTTTTGGTCTCGCGGTACTTTAATGGCACATGTGATGTGCAGCGATGATCAAATTCAGACATATTGTCTAACCAGAATGCACTGCGGTTGTCATGCGGCTGCAGATTCTTGTGGCGCCCCATGAAGTCGAACGACCCTAATGCCATGACTCTCTCCACACTTGACACGTGGGTACTGCCACAATCCTGACACAAGACTAGAAAACCTGAACAAGGGAGCAGGATCGTGATAAGTGTGTGTGTGTGCGTGTGTGTGTGCATCTCTTGCAATGCTGCATATTCAACAACAAAGTCGTACTCATTATATTATATTTAATAAAATAACAATTGCACTACTATACTGTTTTTTAAATAAGAAAACATAAGAAAAGGTTTGGAAAGTATGATTCAAGGTGATGTACTGTACATCTATGTTTTCTATTACTAATTTTTCTGCCAACACAAAAATCAATTACAGACAATTTGAATTGAAGGGCTATTTCACCCAACAATTTAAATTCTGTTATCATTACTTACCCTCTTTTTATTTCCAACCTGAATGAGTTTCATTCTTCTGCAGAACACAAACATGTTTGTAGAATGTTAGCAGCCAAACAATGGCTGTGCCGTTAACTTCCATTGCAGAAAAAACAATGCAAATGAATGGGTACCGGCATTGTGTGGTTACCAACAATCTTCAAAATATCTTCTTTGGTGTTCTTCAGAAGAAAGAAACTTACACAGATTTGAAATGACCATAGGGTGAGTAAATGATCATTTTTTGTGTGAACTATGCCTTTATAAATGAATTAGAGTAGTCTTCTATGTTCTTTGTGTAAGACCAGTTGTTTGTGCACCGTATATGTTTGGTACCTATACCCTATCAATCCGGTTACTTTTTGGGTCATTTTCATATTTTTAGTATCACGGTATGATGACTTTGTCTTCTTTTAAAGAAAAACCATCTGTTCCTTATTGTGCTGTCCACGGCACTGTGGAGATGGGTCATTTGGTCACCCTCACATGTCACTCTGAGAAAGGAAGTCCAAGCCCTAACTACACCTGGACTAAACTCCAGCAGGGCAGGAGCAGCAGAGTGCTTGGCCAAACAGGTGTATCTTTACTGCAGTACAAAACCAATTACATTTAAACCCTATGCTGAGAAATGCGGAATTTACTGTTTTAATGTGTGTATGTGTGTGTTTTGTTCTCTGTTCTAGATGTGACAACAGGGTTCATGTACATCAGAAACATCTCTGAATTTGAGTTTGGCGAATATCAGTGTAACGCATCCAACGTTGTGGGTTTCGCAACTTGCAGTATTGTGCTGCACACAGGTATTTACTTATGGCCTACACTACTAGCATTGTAGTCTATACTAACAGCAGTGATTCAGATTTAAATGTACGTTAGCTATACTTTATACTGATCATTAAAATGTGTGTTTGCTCAGAGCTGAATGGAGGAGCAATCGCTGGGGTGGTTATTGGGGCAATTCTGGGAGCCGTTTTAATCTTCCTGCTGGTTTGGTTCATCACACACCAGCTGAAGAAAAAGAAGCACAAAGTATCCAAAGAGTCAGTATTACACCACCAGACACATGATCCCTTCATTTCTGCCTGCTGTCATAATAAGTATTTCTTTACTTGTCATGATCGTCAATATTTTATTTGTCGTGTAACAAAATATATATATATCTTTTGTCAGGAATAAACAACAGAGTGTAAAGTCAGTGGAATATGTGGTTGTTCCAGCTAAGCCAATTGAGGACCATGGAGAAGAGGAAGCCTAACATCCATTCATTTATGGTTAAAAATGCCTGATGTTGGTGATCCTGTTTTTAGCAAAGATGTCTTTGATGTTATTAATTAATAATAAAAATAAGATGTTCCCCAAGGTTTTCTGAACACTCCCCCTCACCACCAGAAAAAATACATCTGATATACAGTGAATACAAGTAAATTCACATTGTTTTATTAACACAATGTTTTTGTGAGAAAACATTTTTATATTTCTGCATATCAGTAAATATAAGGATGAGATAGAGCAAAATATTTCAACATTAAAAAAGTACACGTTTTACCTTCAAGGGACAATAGTAATGATATTAATAATGTTTTACTACTTCCTTTGAAGTTTTCTTTCGAAGTATTGCATGTCGCATGTCGAAAGCTTGGATGTCAAAATGAACTGTTCAGGAAATGAAAAAAACTGTACTTTTGAAATGATTAAATAATGTGTTTTCCAATTTGAGAAGGACTTTTTAAAAACGTTTTATTGATTAGTTTTTTGCAAAGGCTAGTGGCAAACATAAAGGGTGACCAATAATAAGAATTTAGGGGGAAAAAAAACACAAAATGTGGATTTTTTTTGAAGGACAGCAACAATTTGTGTGATTTAAATAGCTTAAATAAAATGTGTAAATGGACACACTTGACTAAAATACCTTAAAGTTTCCTTAAACCTAAATAAATATTTCTTAAAGCTTAAACTTAACTGCTTGAAATTAATTTTGTGTCCATTTCTTTTTTTTTAAGTCAAGACAGATGTAAAGTGAATGAATAGCAATTTTTTTGATGGTTTTAGTATGAAATAAGGAAATTGGGGATAAAGAATCGCTGAATGTGTTAGTAGGGTGTTAAGGATATTTTTTTATGTGCTGTACTTTTTTTTGCTGTGTTCATTTTTCTCTTAACATTTATTTTGATTAGATTCAGATATGATCACTGTAGAGGGTTAGTGAGTAGTTTTTTTATATGACGCCATCAAATGAAACTTATTGACAGAATGTCAAAACCGTAAAATACGGCTGCTGAAAATGTCTCTGCTCCCTCAGATAATAATACATGAGAAAAAATACGAACAAATCTCAGTCTCATTCTGTGCTCCTCTTGATCTAAGCAATCCATTTCTTTTTCAGAGCAAAAAAAATTGGAAAAAAGAGTAATGAAATGACGCAAGTGGACGGAGAAAGCTCCAATTATTTTGCAGATGGATGTATCTATATGCCATGGTTTAGTCGGCTTAGCCATTTTCTGAATGATATCATACCCACCGTGTTCATTAAGTGGCTGCCATTTGAATCAGTGGGCACTGAAATGGATTGGCAACAGATGGTGAAAGGATGTGACAGTTAACACAGTTGCTTAGTAACACAATCAGCCTCTGAAATGAGAGCCAGTAGCTAGTTTTTTTTTTCAATGGTGGGTGAGATTACAATCGCCTCCCAACCTACTCAAGGAGCTTGTGTGAATTAAAATCTCTGCCACGTAGACTGTATGTGGACTCGCATTTGTTTTTTTGTGCACGTAATTCCTCTATTAAATATATATATATTTTTTTAATTGATTTATATTTCATATTATTCCTATAAGTCTTTGTAAAAGAATGTTTGATTTTCTGTATGGCTACCAGCAGAGGGGGCTGTACATATGTTTACTACACACCGTGGGCATATATTTTGATCATTTCTGAAAAGATCAAGTATTGCACAAAGAGCTTATTCTTATACATAATAAACCCTTTAAATAATTCTCTTACTATTTAAGTCAGTTAATAAATAAAATATATTGGAGTATAGGCAGAAAGTGGGAATTGAAAAGTGGTTAGGTATTGGGAGGGATTAGGGACTTCAAGATACCTTTATAGGGTTGAACAATGGAGTCAAGAGTAAGAACATGCTGGATATCAATCTAGTTTCAAGGCAGTTTGTGGCATAGGCACCAAATTTTGGATCTAATCTAGAATTTTTCGAGTCAGCACAGACTTTTTGTGCACATTGCGTGTGTATATACATTTATATATGCATAACTGATATTGAAGGAAGTCATTCATGTTTAAGGAGGTGGCTAACTCCATTCCTCACCCAAACCCTAAAAATGCAGCAGTAAAGGCCAATTCTGTTAAAATGCGAAATTTAAGAGCTGGCAAAGCAATGATAAAATGCCCATCCAATAATCTCGTCCTGAAACCTAACGTGACAGGGCAAAGACCGAACGAGATTGTAGGAATTTACCCGAATGAGCCAACTCGTACGAATTCCCATCAGATTGGGTTTATGTATATTCATACATCTGAAAGACAACACATTTTAAAATATGTAAGATTGAAAATCGTACTGGGTGACACAAAAAAGTTGTGCTGAGTGAAAATGAAAAGAGAGGAAATGTTTGTTATAACACAAATCAATAGATCCATTTCTTGACAATGTCACAAATTCCCTTGAGATATAAATGGTAAAAATAGCGTGAAGAAAAACATGCAGCTCTGCCATGTATTTATAGGCTGTCTTGCCCTGTCCAATATGGCGGTACTGTTTTTTCATTTGGAATTTGCCTACAATGTAGTATGTAGAATGTGAACTCAGTAACGTGATGTTGTTTAGAGAATGTTCACAATATTCCAGGAGTTTTTCAAAAAAGAATGACAAGACAGCCAAATCAGACAATCACACCCTGAATGCTCTTTATTTCTAGTCTTCTGAAGCCATAAATTGTCTTTCTCAATGAACTGGAGGAAATGTACATGAATTGTTTGGAAAAACTTTACAATAAGGTCGTATTTGTTAACTAAAGAAGGCGCATTAGCTACAGTAACAATTCATTTGACTAAATAGAAATAGAAATGTTGTGGGGCTGTCTTGGCTGACACGCCTCTGCAGCACCGCGTGGCGGTCGGGGACAGTGCCTTTGGACTGGCAGAGGCAGTGGTCCCTCTTTTTAAGAAGGGGGACCGGAGGGTGTGTTCAAACTATCGGGGGATCACACTTCTCAGGCTCCCGGGGAAAGTCTATGCCAGGGTACTGGAGAGGAGAATCCGGCCGATGGTAGAACCTCAGATTCAGGAGGAACAGTGTGGTTTTCTTCCCGGTCGTAGAACACTGGACCAGCTCTATACCCTCTACAGGGTGCTGGAGGGTTCATGGGAGTTTGCCCAACCAATCCACATGTGTTTTGTGGATTTGGAGAAGGCCTTGTGTCCCTCGCGGCATCTTGTCGAGGGTGCTCTGGGAGTATGGGATTCGGGACCCTTTGCTAAGGGCTATCCGGTCCCTGTACGACCGGAGCAGGAGCTTGGTTCGCATTGCCGGCAGTAAGTCAGACTTGTTCCCGGTGCATGTTGGACTCCGGCAGGGCTGCCCTTTGTCACCGGTTCTGTTCATAATTTTTATGGACAGAATTTCTAGGCGCAACCAGGGGCCGGAGGGTGTCGGGTTTGGGGACCACAAGATTTCATCTCTGCTCTTTGCGGATGATGTTGTCGTGCTGGCCCCATCAGACCAGGACCTTCAGCATGCACTGGGAAGGTTTGCAGCCGAGTGTGAAGCGGCTGGGATGAGAATCAGCACCTCTAAATCGGAGGCCATGGTTCTCAGTCGGAAAAGGGTGGCTTACCCAGTTCAGGTTGGTGGAGAGTTTCTGCCTCAAGTGGAGGAGTTCAAGTATCTGAGAGCCTTGTTCACGAGTTAGGGAACGATGGAACGGGAGATTGACAGACGGATCGGTGCAGCTTCTGCAGTAATGCGGTCGCTGTATGGGTCTGTCGTGGTGAAGAAGGAGCTAAGCCGCAAGCCGAAACTCTAGATTTACCGGTCTATCTACGTTCCTACTCTCACCTATGGTCATGAGCTGTGGGTCATGACCGAAAGGACAAGATTCCGGATACAGGCGGCCGAAATGAGCTTTCGCCGCAGGGTGGCTGGGCAATCCCTTAGAGATAGGGTGAGAAGCTCGGTCACTCGGGAGGAGCTCAGAGTAGAGCCGCTGCTCCTCCACATCGAGAGGGGCCAGCTGAGGTGGCTCGGGCATCTTTTCCGAATGCCCCCTGGACGCTTCCCGGGAAGGTGTTCCGGGCATGTCCCACCGGGAGGAGACCCCGGGGAAGACCTTGGACACGCTGGAGAGACTATGTCTCCTGACTGGCCTGTGAACGCCTCGGTGTCCCCCCGGAGAGAGCTGGAGGAAGTGTCTAGGGAGAGGGAAGTCTGGGCATCCCTGCTTAGACTGCTGCCCCCATGACCCGACCCAGGATGAAGCAGACGAAGATGAATGGATGGATGGAAATAGAAATAGATTCATATTTAGCAAATAAATTTAACTTATGTTAACAAATAAAACCTTCTTGTAACATATTCCTGAATTTCCAGAGAAATCGTCTGCTTTTCCAGTTCAATTTCGATGCCCCCGCAAAATGTATTGACGCCTACGCTTCGAAACCAAATGAGGAGAATGGGTAAGAAAAAACTTCACTTGACCTCTGTTGTGCCCCATTTAAATGTCCAAACTACAAAAGTTGTCATCACTGTCCATAAAACGCCTCAGTGATGGTGTGTTTTTGCATGCAAATAAGCAAGCTAGCATTTTACCACTTCTGCTTCCATCACCCCAAAGTCAATGGCTTTTTTTAATGGGTTTTTGGCCCATTCAAGAAAATGAAAATGACTTAAATAAGGACTGTGGTTATGAAAATGTTCACTTTTGGAAAATGTTTATTCCATGACAAAACGAAAATGATTTCATCATTTACTCCCTCTCATGTCATTCTTAACCTGTATGACTTTCCTTCTTCTCCAGAACACAAAATAAGATATTTTGAAGAATGTTGACAACCAAACAACACTAGATCACATTGACTTCCAAGGCATGGACACATAAGCACATTTCTCAAAATGCCTTTTGTGTTTCACAGAAATTATACAGTATATATCACTAATGGTGGAAAACATTTTGGACAAACATATTTGAACTTATTTATTTGTTTACTTACAACAACTGCAAAAATAACTTATTCAGATATTATACAGGGAGAATTACATTTCTTTGCTCATGATTTTTTGAGTGATCTACAAAATAAAGACCATTTCATTTTTCAAAAGCTGTTTCCTTATGTAAACATGAGAGGTGGGGTAACAGTTAAGGGCCATACATTAAAAATCCACACAATAAACAGATCTAGAATAGAATAGAACTTTGTCATTGTTTAGGGAACAATGAAATACAGTTTAGCAGCTCTTCATGATTGTAAAGTTATAGAAATGAAATATATACAGTTGACTGTCAGAACAGCGAAGACCTGCATACAAAACAAAGATATACTCAATATACATACAATCAGTGTTGGGTAAGTTACTCTGAAAAAGTAATTAATTACTAGTTACTCATTACATATTCAACAGTGTAATTAGATTACTGTCCAAATTACTCTGTCCAAAAAGTATTTAGTTACTCATTACTAATTACTTTCTATATCCTACATCAACCTGATTGGTTAAGTGATTTAAGGATAGACATGAAACGGCTTATTTAATTCATTCAAATAAATAATATTATTAACTGACCAAAGTATTACAAATGTGAGAATTATACATTAAAGCACAGATTTTAAAGTAAGACTTAGAATGTTAATGTCAATTACACTATTGCACACGCATATATTTAACAAAGTATTTAGTTTAATTACATCAAAAGTAACTGTAATTAAATTACAGAAAACATATGAGTAATCCCTTACTTTACTTTTTCAAGGGAAAAGTAATTAAATTACAGTAACTAATTACTTAGTAACTAGTTACACCCAACACTGCATACAATAATATAAAATATAAATCCTCTGAGGTAGTGCAGTTAAAGTGCAAGTGAAGCAATAGTGCAGCAGAGTACGATATTAGGGGAGTGTTATTGCTCCTTTAAAGGAGTTTTTATTGCACATTTTAGTTTGGTTGGGAGTGTGTAAGTGATTATGTATTCTAACTATTTGGAAATGCAGTTGGCCTTCTTCTGAAGTCAGCCAGTGTAGATGTCATTGAGTATGGGCACTGACATACCAATTACAAGCTCAGTATGCCCTCACTAACTTCAGCAGGTCCTTCCTGTTCTGTTCTCTATAGCTTTAGTACCATACCGTGCAGGAGTTAGTTAGCAGGTTCTCTATGGCAGAACGATAAAAGTTGGTCAGCAGGTTTTGAGGTAGGAGAGCGTGTTTCAATTCCTTAAGAAGTAAAGCCTTTGTTGGGCTTTCCCCACCTGCTGGGAGATGTTAGTGGACAAGGTGAGGTCGACCATGATGTGTAGGCTAAGAAATGTAAAGCTCTCTAGCCTCTCTACATTCTCCATGTATGCAGAGGGCGGAGTGCTCTAAATGTTTTGATTTCCTGATGTCCAAAATAATTCCCTTGGATTTGCTGTTGTTTAGGTGCAGATTATTCTGTGAAATTCTGAATCTCCTCCCTCCCATGTCACTGTTGTCTGATATTAGCCCTACTATGGTGGAATCATCAGCAAACTTGACAATGGTGCTTGTGGGATGAATGGGGGAGCAGTCACTGGTGAAGAGTGAGTAGAGGAGGGGACTGAGAACACACCCCTGTGGTATTACAGTGTTCAGGATGAAAGTGGATGATGTTTGGTTTCCCATCCTGACTTCCTGGGGTGTGTTACTCAGAAAGTACAGTATCCATTTGCACAGACAGCTGCCTAAGCATACGCTGTCTAACTTTTTAGCCAGTTTATGGGTAGCAACTGTATTAAAGGCTAAACTTAAATCCACGAATAGAATTCTCACATAGGTGTTTCTCCTTTCCAGGTGAGTGAGCGCTGCGTGGAGAGCTGTGATGATGGCATCCTCTGATGATCTGTTTGCTCGATATGCAGTAAGAGTTTTTATCCCCTGCCACATACAGCTGGAGTTGTTGCGGTTAAAGTATTCATCTATGCGCAGGTTGTACCTGCCTCTTGGCTCTCGGATGCCCTTCTTTAGGTTGCTTCGGGCCTCTTTGTAGGCTTGCAGGTCCCCTGATTTAAAAGCAGCATCTAACCTTGTATGTACAATACCACCTAGTTCCTCACCTATTTATCCTTTTTTTCTTCCAAAATTACATTGTGTATCATCAAAATGGTACATAATCTGAGATAACTCATTTTATAACTGGACAACACATTCAGGGAAAAACTTTTTATCAACGTTCTCCCCTTTTCAATACCCCTTTGCTCTTTTGATCTGAATCATATCAGAAAAGAATGACATCAAACCCACACTGCAGATCTGAGCCTCACTCATAGTTTACTTAAACGCATGAATCCGTCATACCAGCTGAGAGGCTTTTGGGAGTTGATTTGAGGTGCATGATATGCAGCCCTTGCATGAAATTTGAAAGAATTAAGAGAAATATGTAAATAAAGAACAATAAATATGAAAACAATAGTTAATAAAATAAGTGAATGAAACAATCATTTAATAATAATATATTTATTTGTTTCCATAAACTGTTACAATAATAGATTACAGGCATTTACACACACAAAGATACAGTAGGATGTATTTTACAGCAGAAAACCATATGTATCATTTTATATATTATCTCTTATACAATACAATACAACATTTAATGACAGCTGTTTTAATAACTCATAAACCAATAAACAATAAATAAAAATAATAAAATCAACTCAATAAAAACAAAGAAAAATTCAAGAGATTTTATATAAGCTTTGTTGAAAAGTCTCTTTTTTCAGAGTAACTTGGCTTAAAATGATATCAGTGGACCAGTGTTTCCACAGACATATGTGTATTTTGCATTATTTTCCCTCTTTGTTTCATTCCACCTTTTATTTTTATTTGTCATTCGTTATAATGCTTATGTTTTTCAAATTAAAAAAAACATTTTGAACCATCAATAAACCTGGTTTTCCCCAAATTGCTCTTAGTTTTAAGAACATGCTTAATGTGGCTAAGACACATAAAGGCTAACTAACTCATCACCGCAAAAAATGGGTTATGCATATAACAAGGCTCACACCACAGGAGAACGAGGACATTTATGAGAGAGCCACGACATTTACAAAGGTCATTTTATATGTCTCATTCTTAACTAGCATAAATAAAGGTTATGATCTCTATGAATTAGTTATACTGTTTCAACAAAAGCAACAGCATAAACAAATTTTTATATGTACATAAACATAATCTTCTACAGCTTCAATAAACATATACACAAATATTCAATAAATGCTACAGTCAATATACACATGTGTTCTGCATTTACAGAAACACAGAAGATGCTTAAAAACATACAGCACCAGTAAAATTATGATCATTAATCATGTTTTCCACATTTTAGAATAATAATGGAGTAATCCAAACCTAAAAACTATGCATTGTAAAAACATTGTTGGTTCAACTTAAAAAAATAAATTACCTAGTTGGCTTAAAATTTTTAGTTAACTCAACTTGAAAATATTATTATACTCAACAAGTTTATTTAACTCAAAGAGGAATTAATTGGTTTAACTTAATACAATTTTAGGGCAACCAGAAAACTTGAACCAACAAAGAACAACAAGTAATTTGATAACTACCCAAATGGGGTAGTGACCAAATAAGCAAGACATGATTTTCTTTTTTCAAAGTTTTATAATCAATTAAGCAAATTTATTTTCTTGAATAACTTAATCATTTATCCTTAGTTGTCAAAGTCTCAAATGACTTCAAAGGGGCTGTTAACCTAAATTTCAGTGATCGAGCGGTTTATGCTGATTCTTCTTCTGTTTAAAGCATACATATTTTTAAACTGTCCCCGTATGGCACATAAAATGGTTTTCCTATATGAACTGGACAGGAAATAATAGATAATTGGGTCTAGGCAGCTATTAAGAGAGGATAGAAGCAAGGTGCTCTCATTTAAGATGTGCAACAACTGTTGGCTCTGAAGATCTCCAATCACGTTCATTTGAGCCAGAACGTACGGTATGCGTATCATATGATAAGGCACGAAGCACACCGTGAAAATGGCCGGCACCAAGAAAGTCTTTATGATGACCTTCTTTTTTCTATTTTGTCCCTTAGGGTCACCGTTTCCAAGGGACATAGTCCTGAGTTTATTGGTGATCTTTCCATAAAAACAAAGAAAAGCCAGGTAAAAAAACAAAAACACCACCACGGTGGTCAAGTTAATAACTCCGCCGACAACCCCCTTTTTGTGGAAGTGGAAGCAGATCTTGTTGCACGGATGTTTCTGGTTGTTGCTGGCCAAGAAGGGGCACATTCCTAAGATGAGGACCACCCAGATGGTATAACTCACCATTTGGCTCCACCTCGTCTTTTGGATACGGAAGACCCAAAGGGGTTTAATGATTTTCAGGTAGCGATCCAGGCTGATAAGACTGAGGAACAGGATGCCGGAATACATGTTCATATAAAAGAAGATGCCCACCACCTTGCATATATAAAAAGGTCCTTCTTTATTGTGGTAGTAGAAGCGCAACGGCAAACACAGGACCAGGAGGGTGTCCGCCATCGCTAGGTGACGCATGTACACGGCCATGGAAGAATCTGCATGCCGGCGAAGGTAAAATATGTAGAAGGTGACGATGTTGCAGAGAAGTCCCACACAAAAGATGATGATGTAGCCAATGGGCAGAAAGGGAGACAGGTTGCCATCATGGATCTCACAGGTTTCGTTGGTCGTAACATTGCTGTCGTGGGACATCGTGACAGCCAAAACCTACTGTACACTTTACGAGCCACTTTGAACGTCAACACACAGAAGAGCCTAACAACCAGAAGGGAAAGCATCAAAGCATGTTCTGCTGTTTGGCAAAGATTTTAATCAAAAACTGATAAAAAAATAGCTTCACAAATCAATGTCGTTCTTACCCGTGTGACTTTCTCTTGAGTAGAAATGAAGATGTGAGCAATTGTATGCTCTACTCAGAAACTCCATAGCACCCGTGCAGGAAATTCTTTTCATGTTTGACGTTGCATCTTGGTTGGCTGTGGTTGAAAATGATGCCCCAGCAGAAAAAGCACCGAAACCACAGCGCTTCAAAGACAAGCCAGGCATTCCATTGAAAATGCTTACCTCACTTTCTCACCATTCTCAGAGTCCAGGAATTGAGTTTTGTTATTAAAGTTTCCTAAAGATTCGGAATTCAAGTTGACTTTCGCCTTATCATATTTTGACAGCGGATTCCTAGATGGCACCTGATGGCTAGTCACAAGTATTTTTTAACATTTTTACATCTTTATTGTTATGTGTCTTCTGTTGTATTTGAATTAGAAGCTTCAAGACCCATAAACAACAGCTATTTCAAATTCTGATTCAAATTAAGGTTCCTCAAAGGCTTTGTGTCTGGTTCTCAACCTTTTTTGACTCCAAAAAAATACATAATTTATTACATAAATGATATTACATAATTTATGTCTGTGTGCCATGCACATTAATTTTGTATTAAGAAAAACATACACATATATTTAAAAAAAAAACATTTACAATTTAAATGATTGTTAAATATATATGAATGTCAATATTTTAAAATATATATACATGTATGTGTATGTGTTTATAAATAAAACATTAACATACACAGTACACAGACACAAACTTTTATTCTGGATGCAAGTCATAATCATCATCACATTGATTGCTGACTGATTCAGACAATCTGTTCTTCCACCTGTTTTTGTCTGTGTTTAACTTAGATAAAAGTTAACATACTAATAAAACATATTGGGGTGGTTTCTCGGACAAGGATAATCTTAAAACAGGACTAGGCCTTATCTAAGTTGGATAGGATATATAAATTGTTTTCGAAAACATACTTTACAAAAAACATCACTGCTGTACATCTTAGGACAAATCAATCACACTGACAGTTATTTCTCTTGTTCTGGCCGACGGGATCATGACAGCCCCATTTCCATGTGCTCTCCCGTCCTCCGCCTAAGCCCTGCACTCTCGTTTCTTATTCATTATCCCATCATTAGTTTACATCTTTCACCTGTTGCCCTAGTTAACTCCCCTTAGTTTCATCCCTATTTAAAGCCTGTATGTTTTCTGTCTTGTGCTGGACCGTTTTGTTATTGCCCTGCCACGTCTTGTTAGTCCAGTAAGTTCTTTAGTTAAAAGTTTAGTTTAGTTTAGTTTTATCCTGTCCTGTCCTGTTACGTTCTGCTCTTGTTTTCACCCTCAGGGGATTTTTCTGTACTGTCTTGTTTTCACTCTTTTTTTAATAAATTAGTTTTGTTAATGTGCTGTCTGCGTCTGGGTTCAGCTTCATGACAGACATATTTTAAGGAAAGTCTGTGCAAGTAGTTTGATCAAGACACATTTAACAATGAAATTAAACCCTGTCTGGGAAACCGCACCTAAAGGTCTGAGGCAAAGGGGGTTTCAACCAAACTCTTTTCTTTTAAATTCCTGATAAGGATCTTGAACAGTTGACATCACAGCCAACCACTCCATATACAGTAAACCTTTGTATCACTTTGTTATCCATCAAAGACTGTATGTTATATTTCTAAAAAAGCCTTCTTATTGTACATTGACACACATTGATTAATTTATATCAGAACATTTAGGCCATACATTAACAAGCCTTTCTAATGACTTGTGTAGTGGAGAGTAATACAGTGAGTTGCATAAAGTATCACTTTGTGACACTGACCGATTACAGGTCAGTTCATTCATTTTGTCTTTAAGAACTCTGTTCAAAAGAATATATGCAATATTGTCATAACATAAACAAAATCTCACTTACATTTGAACCCTTGGAAGTTACAAAATCTAGTGCCAGTGAAATATAAGTCACTATATGACCATTTGTGTGTATGTAGTTGTTTTATTTTTGACATTGGAGCTAGTTTTTATTTTTTGCAGAACAAAAAGAAACCTATCATTCATGAGGATTCCAAGATGTGTCATCTGCGACATTCTTTAGTTTCTCATTTTCTATCCTTACAGTTTTCAAACAACTCAAGTGTACAATGTACAAGAGATGTCATAAAGCCAAACAAAATAAATTTACCGTACTGAGGTTTTGGCTCATGTGATTATTATTAGTATGGCATTTAAGGTCAAATGACAGCAACAGTAACAATACCACATAACACTTAATAGATAGATCCCAAGCTGATATAAACTGTGTTGTGGTCTGGCTCGGTCTGGTTTGTAATATTAAAAGGCCTGTTGCCTGCATAAGCAAAAACATTTGAAAGATCATTTTGTTTTTGTTTTTCAAAGTAATATAAAAAAAAACTGTAGTGTATTTTTAGTGTACTGTAATACCCTATGTCTTCATAAATCAATGAATAAATAAATAGAAGCAAGAAAAAATGTAATATGCTTGTGTAATAATGTTTTATATTTTTCTAAATTGTTTTGCGAAATCAATAAGTGCTGCTTTAAATGACTACACACTTGGTGAATGTTTTTTTTTCAAATGATTAAGAGAAAAATAAAAAGCACATTTAGACACAGTTGTATGTGTCTTGATATTTTTTAGCATATTTATGATATTTTGTCCGAGCATATATATTTATATACATTTAATTTAAGCTTATAAACTAAGCATGCCATCAAAGGAAAGGATATTCACCTAATTCATTTCATACGCATTCAAGAAGATGCAGAAGATTTTGTCTGCTATCACTGCCTCCACAGGATATGACGAAAGAGCCCAGTATCAAAACTTCATTTTGCATATGAGCCAAACCACATACTGCAGTCACATGAAGTTTCTAATCGGTGCTACAGCTCAGTGCATGAAAATGACAAACAGGCTTGAGCCCACGCGACAAAACTCCCCCAGTTAAACTTCTAACACAAACTAATCTAAATATCATATTTTTCCCACGAAATGCTGGAGATTTTAAGACATGATCAAACATTCAAGGAATTATGAAATAAATGTTTTAAATAAATATGCCCACTTTACTTTTTAACTCGTGTAATGGCTTCATTTAGAGATTATTTAATAAACAATTTTTAAAAGTGTCTAATATGAAATAGAAACTACACATAAACTATATTAGAAGGTCATGCAAGTAAATAAAGAGCATTTCAATCTTTCATAGACAAACCAGACAATTTGAACGTGAAAGTTGGAGTAAGCCTGTATTTCATTTGCGATGTTTATTGCTTTTTTTGTAACATGTTTTGTAAAATGTTTTGAGAACACTTGAACTCATTGTCGTGACCCCGAGAGAGACATTTCACATCTGTTCACACCAAGGGGACTAAACCGGAAGACGGAGTGCACATTAAATGAACCAAACTCTGTTTGGTTAAACCAGAAAGGAAACTAGCTGTAAGTCATCTCGGTCATTTTTGTGTTCATAAATGGATTCAAAAGAGGATCGGTTTCCCTTTTGGTCCTCTTTAGCACTACCATAGTAATTACCAAACCTCTTCAGACCGCGGTTGGTTACACCACAACTTCTTTAGAACTCTGTGCACCATTAGATTATAGGTGGTGTTATTCAAGATGTCCAATTTACATCTTCTCATCTTTTGTTTGCAACATATTTTGAAGCATATGACAAATAGAGACAAATGTTGGTAAACAAACATCATTGGCCCCCACTATTCACTGTAAGGGCTCAAAACAAATAAGTCATTTCTCAAAACATCTTCTTTTGTGTTCCAATCATGTAGGGTTCCAATGAAATGAGAGTGAATAAATAATGTCAGATTGAATGACCAATAAACTATTTCTTAAACATAAAGATGACACATTTGTGGAGCCTTAAAAAGTAAAAAATAAAATGTGTATGTGTTGAGAACTTGATGATCGTTTACATGTAATGCAATCCATCTGTCAAAGTTAATACCCAGCAAACAAACTACAAAAGAATGGAACTTTTGACCACGAGGGGGTGACATTGCAAAATACTGTATAGACATACTGTAAAATATAGAGATACTGCACGTTCTCCCCTGCGGCGCAAGGGGGCGCACAAGTTCTTCGAAACTGATTTGTAAACTTAAGAATAAAAACGTGTGTTGACTAGACATGTGAAGGAAGTGTTATTTGGGTTACTCTTAAAAGGGAGACGTGCATATTTTATCTTATATGTGTTCAGTTATATTTATATAATATTTCTTTCTTTCTTTTTCTTAAGCATCCTTGCTGAAAGAAACCATACAAATTGGCACAGATACCACTATGAACCATCAGCTGTTTACCATTAAACCATTTCAAATTTCCTCTGTGAAAAGTTGATTCACGCAGGATTTAAATCCATCAGAATTTCCTTTTCCAGCAGGAATATTTAAGCTTTAAAACACAAGCAGCACATTCACTGCTATTCGGTGTCTATTTACCTCGCTTTTTTCAGTTCCGATAGGAAACGACACAAATCAGCAAGCGTTGAAAGCAACAGATGCATTTCGGCTTTATATTGTCAAAGCAAACAATCACAAAGGAATTTCCTTATTAATATTTCTTGCTTCTTCCAATCAAACCGCATGTTTATATTCATAAGCCACGCCCCCTCCTACAGTAGCACCCCGTGATTCGCTTGTTAGCTAGGACAGCTGGGCGAACGTAGTTTACGTAATTAGTATTCATGAGATAAATCCTCGCCATAGTAGTAGAATGGTTTACAGGTTCACCTTACGTTTACTCAGCGGTAGTATCGACGCAAGTATCCAATGTCAAGGGAAGCTGCAGTGTGTCACCCCCCCTCCTCGCGCTCATGTTTATGTGCCCCTGTCAGCTGTGTCTCCTCTCTTGCGCAAACTCCGGACTTCGAGCAGAGGCGAGAGCTTTATCTTCCTTATCACTTCGTTTCGCTCTCTTGATCAACCCATTTTGGACCTTGATCGGATTCGACGCGGTCCACACTTTTTCTTATTTTGACCCCCTCCCTCTTTGACTGTGAAACATGACGTTAAATTGCAATAAACACGAACCCGCGGTCACTCTGGAGCGTGTGAACAGCGCGCGCACGGCTCTCTCGGATCTCTATTTGGAACAACTGCTGCAGCCCAAACCCAAGTCAGAGAAGGTAAGAGGATTTCGCGAAGAAATCGACTCGTTTTTCCCTTTCAGAGGATGGCGGGTGACTGTTATTCACATTTACGCATTTATAGCCGCATATTTACTGTATATGTCTGGTTTTATTAGCGTTAGGAGATATTTAATCGCAGTAGTCGTTGGTGTACATGGTGAGGGATGGAGATGTTCTGGTCTGTTCTGGTGCAGCCCGGTTTGACATCAGCATCACACTGCTGCTCAATACAGCTCTACTTTTACACTATTTTATGTTTAACTTCTCAACATAGAAATGAAATAGTTGAAACAGAACGCATTTATTACTACGGGTAATGATAAAAGTATAAAAATAATGTTATTTTGATGTTTTTGATGTGACGCGTCCCTACGTCATGATGACAGCTGTGAATGCTAATGCTCAGCACTACGGCTTTATGTTTTGAAGATTTAAACGAAATAGTTTAAACAAATTACTGTGTAAGTGATCATTATATATGATTAATGTTTAATAATTATTTTGATGTGACGCATCGTGACGTCACGACGACAGCTGCGCATCGACCTGTAACATATGTTTGTAAAACATATTTGTAAACATACTGTAAGTTATGATCTCATCTGACAAAAGTCGGGTTTCATTTGTAAGGTTTCAGTATCATATAGGATTCGTCCCATTTGTACCCCTAGAACTTTCTCAAGAGGAACGTTTTAGACGCAGGAGACGTTCCTTTATTCTCTGGAAACATTTAAGATTGCTCTATTTCTGCAAATGTAAAAATGCGATGAAAGCTTTTTACAATTAAAGACATAATCATTATCAGTTTGACAACAAATATTTATAATAATTTAATAGGATTGTCCTCATTCGCACCTCTCTTGAATGATGGGATCAGAATGTAAGTGAATTACCAGTTCCAGTTTTATCTGTGATGCTGGGACATTAAGGTCTATAGCCAGTTCCAAGGTTAATGGCCAAGACCAGCCCACTTTATTATGTTCCCTAAGATAAACTTTATAAAGTACTGACTATAGTGCTCTGTAGGGAAGATAGGATTAGTGCCAGCACAACAGACTTTTTAACAGAGGTTATATTTTTTTGTCATGTTCTTGGTCTATGTAGACTATGATTTGATATACAATAAAACTATTTGTGAACTATGAACCTATGGTATTCAGAAAAACATGTACAAAACAAAAGGACTATGTTTTTATCTTCAGTCACAAATTGACATTTTTCACTTTCATGTCTCTCTCAGGGCCTCCCATGCTGGAAAAGTTCATTACCCCTTATATCAATTTAGTTAACAACGTTGAGAAATTCTTCGCTTTTAAGACCAGCCGATGATGATAGCTGATTTCTTATTGTGTGAGTGTGTGTAGTGGGCAATAACTGAACAAAACTGAAAGTATTCAATTCTTCCCAAATGGTTTGCGCCAGGAACATTAATGATTTATAATTTCATGTGGTTTGTCAATGAGAGATGATCTTTTCTGAGGAAGACAAGAATGAGAATCACTTCCAGGATATCAGACATTCCCTTTTATGCACATCATTCATAAAGCATCACAGTCCTTCATCAGAATACCAGCCCTGGGTGTTCTCAATACTGCTGATGGGAGCGTTTATAGGCCCAGTGCATTATGCTGGCTTCTTAGTCATGTTTCTATGACGCTTCACTAGTCAAGCAGAAGAGCACAAGCGATCTATATTTAGTAGCAATCATTTTCTCTGCAGATTAAAGAGGGAAGTCTGGAGAACAGTTCGGAGCTGCATTCTGGTTGCTTTAGACAAAAGCTTGAGACTTAAAGCTCCCCTTTTCACATAATGCTGATTATACCTGAAAACTTAGTACTTAACATGCGGTTTGTTGAAGGGGTCCTGCAGTGTGGTCGCATTTAAACAAACCGTGTGGTACACTGCCATCTAGCGGTTGAGCTTGGTATCCGAATCTAAATATCGGAGAGACAAGTTTAGCCAAGTAACTAAGTAACTTGGTTTCTTTTGATTGTTATCAGAAATAATCTACAGGCACTCTATTTGTGAATGTGTAACGAAATGATTCTCCCACCAAAGACGCGTCCCTTAAAGACCTGCCGATGCCGAGAGAAGGTAAATAAATGGACCCTTTTACTGTACACTGCAGTACACAAAAATGCAGCAGTAATAAAGTATTTTTATCGGTCAGTTCACTATTTGATATATAACGTCTTGTTTCTACATTTAGCTTTAATGATATTAAAGTGGGCATGCAACAGTGTTTTATGCTTTCTGACTTATTTACAATGTTACAATATATACCTGCTTTTCATGCTTTCCTGTAGCTCAGTGGTAAGAGCATTATGTTAACACACAAAGTTGTGGGTTCGATCCCAGGGAATTGCAAATACCTATGTAAAATGTATAGGATAAAGCAATGTAAGTCGCTTTGGATAAAAGCGCATTCCAAATGCCTTAATTTGAATGTAAAATGCTTGACATGGTCAAATTGACAAAAAACGAGTCGGACGTATGATGTAGTATTTTTGTGCTCGATACACTCCCCCAGTGTTCATATAGGTTTCAGAAAGTTTTTTTCGAACATGAAAACCCGTTTCGTAACAACTTTTCTTAGTCACTTATTGGGCAATGCTTGGCAAGGCAAAAGAAATAGCCCGCCCATGCGTCAACCGTTGAGTGAGTTTTGTTGGCAATGGGCGCTTACGTGCTTTAGTTCCACATTAGAATTTGGGCCTATATCCGACAATTATTTAGCTTCGGAAGCCGAAAACCGATATATTGCCTGATATACAGTAAATAAATATTAATACAAAATTCCCTAAGAATAAAACAAAAGGCAAAAAGTTGATAACTTTAATTTAGTTAATAACAATTATTTGAAAACATTGACTGCAGAAAACAAGATAACCATTTGTTCTCTTTTTCCTCTGAAAATCATGAACCAAGCCTTAGTTACAAAAGATTATCTAACCTTCAAACTTTTCTGCTATATTTCTTATTTAATAATCAATTTAGTCTATAGATGTTCTTCCAGAACAACCCAGAATTGTTTTCTTAATAGCAACATGTCTAACAAGTCTCAAGGCAGAAAGCATTCAGGCTATAATTTACACATTCACAAATACTGTATCTACATACAATACTGTTTCTACATCAACAATGTTTTGCTAATAAAAGTAAGTGAATGATCATGACAGAAAGACAGTTCTATGTGTATTCAACTGGGAGCAGAGTGCAGCAGAAGAAGTTCAACCAGAGAAAATGATTTATGATTTTTCGGCTATAATATTTCGGCCTAAATTGTATTACCAATATGGCCAATAATTTATCGTTCATCCCTAGATATTAACTTTGTTAGTACTTTTGCTCATGATAAAATTGATTTCAGTAATTTTATACATTATGTAAATATTAAAATAGACCACTTATATATTTTCTCATTTTTGTGTTGGCTGTACAGTCCTTTGGTCTACTTTGTAGTGAAAAGTGAAAGTCATGTGAGGCGTTGAGCAGTTGGGGGGGATCGGTGCCTTGCTCAAGGATCTCAACTCAGCCGTGGTATTGAAGGTGGAGGAGAGTGCTGATTGTTCGCTCCCTCCACCTACAATCCCTGCTGTTACTGAGGCTTGAACCGGCAATGTTTGTGTTACAATTCCGAGTCTCTTACCATTAGATGTGGGTGCTTAAAGTGATTACTTTGTCAAAAATGAAAATTCTGTCATCATTTGCTCACCCTTCATGTCTGTATACATTTCTTTGTTCTGATGAACACAGAGAAAGATATTTGGAAGAATGCTAGCAATTTTCAATTCTGTGACATTATTGACTGCCATAGGATGAAAAAATTAATGGAAGTCAAAGGTGCCCCAGAACTGTTTGTGTTCCTAAACTCTTCAAAATATCTAATTTCATGGTCCACATACAACCACATATACGAAGAGAAAATTCCTACTATGGTAGTGGATGATGTCTCAGAACTGAAAATGACTAGCATTCTTCCAAATATCTTTCTTTGTGTTTAACAGAACAAAGAAATGTATATAGGTTCGAAACAACCCGAGGGTGTGTAAATGATGACAGAATGTTTATTTTTGGGTGAACAATCTCTTTAAGCACCAGAGCCTACAGCACATTTTCTCAGTTATTATCAGGCCTTAGACCTATGAGAATCAGAATGTAAAGAAAATGATAAAACATCTTTTCATATACAACATATTTGACTCAATTGATGAAATATGTATTTGTTCAAAATCAAGAATTGTTGGACCTCTGCTGCAAAGAAAATACATAAACTTTAATTGAAATACCCCTGGTTTAGGGCAAGGTTTGGGTAGGTGTATGGCTTTATGATCCAGTGTTTACAGCATGGCAGATGAAGACATTTACTGTGCTTTCAAACTCTCTATGAAATGTATTAAACCAGTTTTGTATTCTTATCACTTTTATTTTCATAAACATTGCATATTAAACTGTTAGACTATTCTGTAACTGAAATTAAAACTATTACCCAACACTTTATTTGGGTGCGCCCACCTGTCAGACCCCAGCTGCCTCCCTGGTGTTCTGCATGGTGGCTTGGCTGTTGCTAGGTGGTTGTTTACTTGCGCAATGAGCCCACCCCAAGACCCTCATGTCATTCCAAACCTGTATGACTTTCTTTCTTCAGCAGACCACAAAAGAAGATATGTTGATACCCAAAGAGCATTGAACCCCATTAACTTCAATTTTATGGACACAAAACCGCTGAGTCATTTCTCAGAATGTCTTCCTTTTTGTTACACCAAAGAAAGAGTCACATGCAGGTCAATAAATGATGACAGGATTTTGGGGGGATGAAACTACCCATTTAAAAGATTATAATAGCAAATAACTAAAAAAACGCTTCTAACCCAATACACTGTCTTATGGCTTGTCTGCATGGGTCCGGCAGACATCTTGTCATACACATTATTTAGACATGACACCCAAAACTTAGTGCAGTTGTTTTCCAGTGTCTTCGCTCTGTGCGTTCTTCATATAAATCAAAAGAAGGCTTGGTTCCCAGGGCATGAGACTGGAAACTCGTCACAGTGTAAGTATAAGCCGGAGCCATGTAGCCTTTATTATTCTACCTCACTTGTTTTGGTCCACTGCAGTGCGTATCTCCTCAACCGCCCGAGGGAGGATAAATGTGTACTTGTATAGTGTTTTCTAAACAAACGCATTGTTCCAAGGCAGCTTATTGCAGAACTAATCCTCCAGTAAGCAAGCAATAGGCAACATACAAAGATATTAATAAGGAACAAACTTTGGGAGGAAACAAAACTGCAAAGTTGAAATGGATGGATTTCGTGATAATTTTAGAAGGTAACACTAGTTTAATGATTTCAAATGACTACTCCTTTGAGTTCTGCTGAAGATCAAGTAAAACCGCTCAATGTGTCCTTACACTGTGGTGGTTTTGCTTTGTCACATGAACGTTCTGACTCAGTGAAACTCCAAAGTAGGAAGCCTACAGAGTAAGGGAAGGTGCGGTGGTCATATCACGCACACTTGTTTGTCCTCACTTGTGTAACATGCAAGACACTGCAGAGAGTAGAGATTCTCAGTGCCGATTGTTTATTAAAAGACAATAGGCAAACAATCCAAAAACAGCAGGCAAATCGTAGTCAAGGGCAGACAGATAAATCCAAAAACCATGAGACAGTCTAACCAAACGAAAAAACAAGAGAGTAATCCCTCTTGTTTCCTGTGGCTCAGTGGTTAGAGCATGGCGCTAGCAACGCCAAGATCATGGGATCCTCAGTTACAAATGAAAGTATAATGCACTGTAAATTGCTTTGAATAAAAGCATCTGCCAAATGTATAAATGTAAATGTAATGTAATCCAATAGACAGGCACAATGGTCATAACAAGAAACATAGACATGAACATGAACAATGCAAGAAACAATGAAGCGCTCTGTATTCAGTAAAACAGACAATACTTCACAAAGTATACATGGCTTGAAAACAGCTCAGACAGGAAGTTTGTGAATAGTGAGTGAGTCTATAAGGGGAGAGAGAGCCCCCCTGGTGGAAAGGATGAATGGACAAAATGCCTATTCCTGTTGATGGTTTCAATATTTTGCCATCTCAATGCTGTAAACAAGTACAATGGATGCCACAAGTTGAACCCAGTTGGTGTTTTCTATTTTTGACCAAAGTAACTGTGTCATCCAGTGACGTGTTGCCTTTGACAAACAGCATATTTAGTTTCTGGTTATTAAATCGCTGCTTTTAGACCATACAGTATGAAGGAACTCATAGGAGATGGAGCTACTGCTAGTTATGTTCTGTTTTGTTCTTTATATACTAGGTCGGTTAAACCTAAATAAAAACATATAACTGTCTTATTTAGCTCCAGTATATACGTATCCATTACAGGTAAACATTTTAGGATTTATACATATAAAGAAAAAATAGACATTGATTTCACAAGAGTTTCTTCTGATACTCATGGACCTCACTGACCCGTGCACTTGGGTTTTATCAGCCCAACCGTGGCACGCAACCTTTGCTCAGGATGCATGGCTGTTTCCTATGGACATGTGACTTCCCTCTAATGAAGGCGGCTTTGTCAGCAGTGTGAAAGTGAGTTCACGTGAGATTTTGCTGATGGTCTTCAGGCTTTGATATCATTTGGCTTATTAGACAAGATTTCAAGTGGTTCTCCTACTGAAATGAATGTGTGGTTTATGTCTCAATGGAACAGTTCACTTTTCTGTATCAAAGAGAGGAAGTATCCAATTTGTCTGTGGGTCGTGGAAAGTCATTTGGCTTTTGAACGACACACAAACAACACTTAAGTCGAGTTAATGAGTAAGCAATAACAATAGCTTTGATATTTTACCATTAGACAGTTTGGTTTTGCATCTTAAATTTCATTTATTCTATTTAGGGAAAATTAAAACTCTTCTACTTATAGAGAATGAATGTGTTTTTCCTCTCCATATTTCCATTTAAAAATATTTTGTTGGGTCTCAAGATAGATAATGCCAATCTATGTGGGTCCTGCAATGTAAAAGTTTGTGATTCGCTGTCCTAAACACCCCCATGGACCCACAGGTCCCACATCATCAAACCTATATATTTTTGGAGCACAAATCTTGATTTATATCTTATGAAAGCTCAGTCTCAGCTTTCTTACAGGTCCCATAAATTTAGCATTTATGCTACATAAAAGAACATAAATTCTGAATTCGTCTTCACCAAACCCACCCCTCTCCTGCCTGTAAAAGGTATACAAATAGAATACATTTTCTATTCATAAAAACTTCTTGAAAAATCACTTCATATTAATAAATCTAAATGCACCCACTGCAGACACTGATACCGACAGTAACTCTATATTCCTCCGTCTGTATGTGACTCTTGACTGCATTTAGGAAGTTAAGGTTGTATTGTATTGTTCCTTCATGTACGTCTCATTCTGATCTACCAGACAGATGCTGTATTTACAATGGATCAGATAGCACAAACACACATGAGCGATCATGCGTTTTATAGGATTATCAGTCGTATTGGTGTATAAGTGGCTTTCTGCAGAGAATCCATAAAATGAGGAAACATTAAAGCACTTTGTGTGATTGGATTGACTTAATGCGATTTTTCCCAGAGCAGGAACTCTTAGTTTAGCTTGTTATCTCATTTCGTACACTAATGGACCCTTTTGCCCTCCCTTTCACTCTCACATCACTTTTCACTAGCACACACTATTCACCCTGAAATCCAAAGCACTTGTCTTTGTATTTCTTCCTGTCCACACAGAGGTATTTTGGGATTTTGGTGTAGGGTAGGCAATTAATTAAATTTTGCTGCTTAATAATGACCTGGACCTCGATCTCACGTTTAGGAGTGCTGCCTGCACACGTGTTAGCCACACCCACTAATTTAAGAGATAAATCTGTTGCTTTTAACATTTTATTCCATCACAGCAGAATACTAAATATGTAATGTGTTCCTGTAGCTGAACTGGGAGAGCATGACACTTACACCATGCCATTGGTTCAATTAAAAATGATGTGATCAAAAAGTGCGGCAACAACTTATCAAAAAAGTGACTCACTTTTTTCAAAAGCAAATTAGGACTTTTATTGTTGATTTGATTATACATTAAACGAAAATCGTAACTATAAATGCAGATGTATAAAATAGAAATGTAAAAAAATATCTAAAATGCTTATTTTAAGTGGATGTTGTGGATCTTCCTAACTAATAAATGTGACAGGACTATTTCCTAAAGAGAGACTGAGAATGAGAATTTTTGGTAAATTAATTTCTAAAATAACAATATAGCCCAATGTAAGAACTATATAATGAAAAGTTGAGCATTGTTTCTCTTCAGGATGAGTATGCTTGTACCCCACCGTGACTAGGCAGGCCACATTTTTGCACTACAAACGTGTATGAATTTGTAAACGTGATAATCTGATAGAACTTTTGAGGATTTACAGTATAATAAGTTGTTTTTTCAGCTTACTGTTTTGGTCTTTGTTGTTTCGGATAAGGACAACGTTTTGAGTTTTGTTAAAGTTACAACTAACTTTTTTTTAATTATATTGTGTTGGATTGTATTGAGAAAAAAAAAATATTCAGAAATTTAGGTGAGTCTGGCTAAAGTCAATATGCGCACAAAATTGATCTCTTTTATTGCTCTCAAAAAATTCCTGAATGTCTGTCTGTCTGTCTGTCTGCTCATGCCTCCATACCTATATGTCCACTAATGTGTAATGTTTAAAGGAACAGTTCACCCAAAAATGAATATTCTGTCTTCATGCCGCCTTAACTCACCCTCAAGTTGTTACAAATCAGAGAAAGATATAAGAATGCTCGTTACCAAATGGTTTTCTTTGTTCTGTTGAAAGAAGATATGTTGAAGAATGTAGGAAAGCAAAAGTTCAGGTGCACTTTTGACTACCATTGTCATTTTTCCTACTATGATAGTCAAAGGTGGCTAAGAACTGTTTTTTGCTTGCTTGCATTCTCTCTAATTTCTTTGTGTTCATCAGAACAAAGAAATGCATACAGATTTGGAACAACTCAAGTTTGAGTCAATTATGACATTTTTTGGGGGGGAGATAAACTATCCCTTTAAATGAACTAATCTTGTGTTATATAGATACAGTACATGCCGGTCCAGTTGACGTCTCTATGGGGTTATAACATTGTTGCATTTTCATAGACTCAGTGGATTTCACAACAGCATAAAACAGCACGCCTCATCACAATATCTGGCTGACACTAGATTGTGCCAGTCATCAAAACCTGACGTCAACTTGTCATAAATCACGTTTTCAAGCTGAACGCTGCAAAGTCCCAGTGTCATAAGAGTGCTGTAATCTTTGTCCTGAGCTCTGAAGATGCATACAACTCTTTACAAATCCCTGCTTATGAGGTTGTAAAAGTGAGATCTGGCATTTCTCTGATTGATGATGTCCTTACAGCCACAGCTCTGTGTCAGAAATCAGTGAAAAAAAAGGCATTTTGTTGAGATTCCTAAGATAACATGTCATGTTTGATGTATTAGGGCTGGTGTCCACAAACAGGTTTGTTAGCCTTCAACTTGAAATGGTGGGTTTCTCCTTATTTACTCACCCGTATGTTAGACGAATCCCAAAGAAAGGGGATCGAATGACATAAAAGTGAGTACATAATGTCTACATTTTGATTCAAGGATAAGACTATAAGACTACACTCGATCGCGTGACCACTCTTTAAGATACACTCTTCCCTTTTACAAATGTATGCATTAGACAGTTCTATACAGCCTACTTTACAATAAAAAGGTTTATTTAATCATGTTGCACAAGTTAAAACAAGAAGGCACATCAGACAACATAACCATGCCAACCTTGTAAGTTGTATCTGGCTCCATATGCCAGCATTGCCGAATTTAATGAAGTGTTCAAATGTGAACGTTTAATGGTTAACCCAGAACAGATGTCTGATTCTCCTCCTCCACCACCCTAAATCATTTCTTTATTTTTAAGCCTAGACAAAGAGATCATTTGTTAAAACTTACGTTTTTAAACTGTATTACTTGAATATATGGTTGCTTAGAATTTAGCCCTTATTAAGACAATGCTAATTATTGGGATCTGAAAGGCTGTATTACTGAATTAAATGTGTTTAATGTTTGCATTCCCAGGCCGCCATGCAGACATATGACAGTAAAAGGCAGGACATCTACACCAATGGAGGCGCAGGGCATGTCAACGGCAAAGAGTCAACCAAGATGCGAGAGGTGGCTTTTGAGAAGAACCCTTCTGAACCACTGGTATTGTCATTTAATCCTACATAATACAGTAAACATGTTTTAAAGGCAGAATCTGTTTTGATGCAAATGCGAATTGTGCACATTAGTCAGTGAATAGTTTTGAAATATTTAATATGGACATTTATTATATTCATAGTTGTCTGTAATTCATTATATGACAGTCATGTTCCTATAGCTAAAGTGTGACTACAGAATATAAAATATAATCTCGCTTTAAAATGATATGCATGTCACAATGTTAACAGTCTTAACGATTTACTAGTCTCTGAACATCTAAAATATAATGTCATTTAAACACTACATGCGTTTTGTGTTTCTCTGCAGGGTGTTACTCTTAAACTTAATGAAAAACAGAGGTGTATGGTGGCCAGAATTTTACACGGCGGCATGATACACAGACAAGGTACAGTGGATTTCTTTGTAGAGCTTTTTTGTGAATATTCTGTTTCGTTGACATACAGCGAAGTTAATAACTGCTCTTGAAATGATTTTCAACAGGTTCTTTGCATGAAGGAGATGAAATCGCCGAAATCAATGGCAAAAGCGTCTCTAGTCAAAGTGTAGATCAGCTGCAGAAGATTCTGGTGAGTCATTCTGGACGCAAACCTATTAGTTATTTTGAAGTACAAATAGCAATGTCACTAACTAGATGTCAGTTCAGGATTCGATACGATACATGAAACTGGGTTTACCAATGCATCATGACGTGTATCAAAATGAGAATCTGACACTTAAATGATAGATTGTTCCAATGTTTTGTAACATTTGTTATTTTGTAAAAGAATTGACAACATTCAAGGTTTATTTCAACCATCTTTATGTTAACTAATAAAAACATAATCGATCTATCACAGAAAAATAAAACTGAAGTTTAACATAAAAATATACAAACAACATTTATTTTAAAATATATTGCCATAGCTTTATGATATACAACGTAATAGCTCTACGATACATATCTTAATGTCTTTGTATTGCGTTTTGCGATACTTCGGTATATAGTTACACCCTTAATGTACACTGCTAACTGTATAGCTCAGATATCGTCCATGATTTTGTTTTACACCATTTATGGGAATGAGAATGTGCTTAACTGTCACAAACACATAAATGTTATGGTTGTAAATAACGCTTTATTTTCACTTTGCAAAAGATTGATTTTATATTTTTGTGTTTGCAAATGACCTAATCATTTCGTTGTGAGAGTGACCCAAAAATATAATTAGATGAAAAATCTGTATCTAGCTACTACATATGCCAATTTTCACATCAGGTTGTATTAAAACACACTTCTATCATTAATATAATAATTTTGTATTATTTATATTATTAAATTACACATTTTCTATACTATATATTGCAATGGTTATGTCGTTTGTAATGTTACACCTGGTTTAATCTTGTTGGATGTTGTCTATTATTACAGAAAGACACAAATGGTGTTGTCACACTGAAAGTTATCCCTAATCAGCAAGGTCGCTCTATGCCGTGTGAGGTGAGTTGAAGAACAATGGAAATCTGTCACATCATACCACTTTCTTTCTTTGGGTTTGATCTACTCAACTCACTTTGTGCTTTGATCTTTAAACATGAGCTTAAAGTGTGATTTGATTACTTCTTCATTGTGTTTGTCCGCTCTATTCTGTATTCTTGATTAAAAAAAAGGTTTGTGGTTTATCATGGGAATCTTCAGTGAAAGAAAACAGGTGAATATAATATTAACCATCGATAACAACTAACTGTAGAGTTTCTCTGGATTAAAAATTCACCCAAAAATGAAAATTCTGTCATAATTTACCCACCCTCAGATCATTTTAAACCTGTACACATTTCTTAGTTCTGATAAACACCAAGTTAGATATTTGGGAGAATGTCAGGAACCAAACCGATCTCATCCCCCATTGACTCCCATTGTATTTATTTACCCTCACATGGGAGTAATTGGGGCATGAGATCGGTTTGGTTAATGACATTCTTCCAAATATCATCCTTTGTGTTTAGCAAAACAAAGAAATTTATACAGGTTTGAAACAACCTTAGGGTATATAATAATGATGAATTTTCAATTTAGGTGAACTATCCCTATAACAACTTGAAAAGTTATTTTTCTCTGCTACCATCTGGTGGTCGTACAATGTCAAACTGCACTAAAATTAATTCAACCCAACAAGACATTTGAGGGCCCTATTTTAACGATCATAGCGCATGGTCTAAAGCGCACGGCGCAGGTGCACTCAGGGTGTGTCCGAATCCACTTTTGTTAGTTAACCGACTTGAAAAAGGTCGTCTAAATGGTTCCCATTAAGAGCCAGTTGCGTTCGGGCCATGGCGGATTCCTTGTTTACACAGGGGAATTTGCAAGAGCAAAGACTGGACGCTTCTCCAAAAAGGAAACGCATTTGCTTGTGCGTGAGGTTAAAGCGCACGAGCAGACCATCTACAGGACAAGCCAGATTTTTTATCTTTATGTACGAGCGTTGCGCAACCGCCTATAGGCGCAGATTACTAACACACTCAAATAACCAAAAACATATTGCGTCATTGACTGTAGACCAGGTTTGAGTTGGTATATCGCGCAGTCTATTTTCAGTACTTCCAAATAACAATGCGCCTGAAAACAAATATTTTTTAGACCTGCACACCCACGGGTGCATTTACTATTTAAACAACGCGGCGAATGATGGGAAAATGAGAACTGCGTCGGGCTGAAACTAGCAGAAACACTTGCGCCGAGTGTATGATAGGGCCCTGGATGTTTGTGATAATAACTTCACAGGTTTAACACACTGCTTCATCTAGAAGATTCATTTAGAGCTTTTAGCCATAGATACATTTAGTGGTCTGTAATTTATACTTTAAATGCTTTCATTTAAAATAAAATGTTCACTTTTCACATTTGCTTTATTAAACACACACCTTTATGTCTAACGTGTTTTTTACAAGATGGAACTTCTTTCTGGTTCAACCTTTTTTTTGTTCTGTCCAATCCCCTCCTTAACCCAACCCCTTTGAATGCAGTGACTGGTTCATAAATCATATTTCTTTATAAATTACTTTTAAATCTTCGTTACGTTTCCTGTATTCTTTCCAGATGTACATGAGAGCACAGTTTGACTATGACCCGGCCAAAGATGACCTCATCCCGTGCAAGGAAGCTGGCCTGAAATTCCAGACGGGTGACATCATTCAAATAATCAATAAGAAAGATCCAAACTGGTGGCAGGGAAAGGTGGATAGCTCCTCCACTGACTTTGCTGGACTCATACCTTCTCCAGAACTTCAGGAATGGTACATTTGCCCTCTTCATACGTTTCATACAAGTATGAAGGTTTAGGTGTGTCATTTGCAGGCCAATACAATTATATTATTTTCAGGCGAGTAGCAAGCAAGAGCAAAGCAACACGGGAAGCTGGTCAGTCATGCAGTCCTTTTGGAAAGAAGAAGAAATGCAAAGACAAGTACCTTGCCAAACACAGCTCAAGTTAGTAAAACACTCAGCGTTTTAAACACATTGAAATACTTGGTTGGTGGTGATCTATAGGTCAAAACACATCAACTAATGAGCTCTTTGTGCCCTTTCTAGTCTTTGACCAGCTTGATGTAATATCCTATGAGGAGGTAGTGAGACTTCCTGCTTTCAATAGAAAAACTCTCGTTCTCATTGGTAAGCACCGTTATACCTATCATATTTTTAGCACCATTAATATTTGGGACCATTAGTATTTTTCCATTATTAAATTAGTTGACCATAAGGCATCTGCTTCAATAATACAATACAAAGTATTGGTAAAAGTATAGAGGAATCATCATTGAGAATGATCTGAATGATGAATTATGTAAAAAAATTAAAAGCCTGAATGTTCTTATCAGAACAAAGTACATTTTATTTTAAAGTGTAGCGAAGGACCTGGACAATATTTCTTGAGCTTCATTTACTGTATAAATTATGGATCCATGATCATTGGGGAAGATAAGGCAGAACATCTAGTGTACATCACTAACAAACACAAGCTCATGATTTAGAAATCGTGCTTAAGGATACGGCCTAAAATATGTTGTTTTGTTTTTAGGTGCACCTGGAGTTGGAAGGAGCCATATTAAAAATTCCCTGCTGAGCAAATATCCGGAGAAGTTTGTCTATCCAGCTCCCCGTATGTAAAGCTCACTGCTCTCTTTGATATGTCACATTGATAACAGAACGAAACTGAATTGTTACTCAGATCCACATGTTTCTTATCCACAAAATGATTTGATTTTTGGATTTCAAACAGTGGAATATTTCTTGACATTTATTTGTGATATCACGTCTGTTATGGAATGATAGATCATCAAAAAGGAGTTCAAAAATAAGTTGAAGCAGAAGTTCAGTTCCTCTTCCAGTTCCTTTAATACTATTAAAAAGAAACTACAAAAATAATATCATTAAAAAGATTCAAAGATAAACACTTCCGATCTTAAAAACTCTTAATCTAAAATTCTCTGTTCAGACACCACCAGACCTCCAAAGAAAGACGAGGAGAACGGCAAGGAATATTATTTCATTTCTAATGATGAGATGACCAGATGTATCGTCGGAAATGAGCTGCTTGAATATGGCAGCCACCAGGGCCACATGTTTGGAACCAAAATTGAAACTGTTCACAAGATCCACGAACAAGGGAAGATTGCAGTGCTGGATGTGGAACCTCAGGTTATGTCTCACTGTCTTATGTTATTCCCTATAGGGTCTGAGTGACACTAAAGTTGGTATTGACTTCAAGTCAAGCCAAGCCAAGGAGTTTTTTTTGTTTGTGTTTCTTGCAGGCCATACGCTTAAATATGTTGTTTTCTAAAACATTTGTGACTTTTCTCCAGACTCTCAAAGTGCTCAGGACGGCAGAGTTTGCTCCTCTAGTGATGTTCATTGCTCCTACCAACACCGCCAATCAGGTTAGAACTGGTTTACGATTCTACAAACATCTTTATTTCATAATGATTTCATTTGACTCTGTGACATGTTTTCATGACAGTCCGATGCGGTACAGGCTATCCAGAAGGAGTCGGACAGTATTCTGTGTTCATACAGCCACTTCTTTGATGAAACGCTTGTGAACAACGATGTGGATGAGAGCGTTAAGGGTGTGGAGGAAGCCATCGAGAGAGCCTCCTCGACCCCACAGTGGGTCCCAGTCTCCTGGGTGTATTGAAACAGCCAATCCCTGACCCCCACACGGCAGCGCCGTGGACAACACAAGACAGTTTGCACATGTGTTTCACAGAAAGTTTGAAATAGCAATAAGTTTGTTCTTTTTGTTTAATATGCGAATGAAATGACAGAGCGCTATAACTATGTCAGTAAAGCATCAAGCGATGACGTTGTAAGTGATGCAAACAGGACCTCTACTGTGATTTTAAAATACCACTCAGTTTGTTGGTTTTGAACGGTCTTCTCTGAAAGTTTTATTTTGTTTTATCCGTATCATGGTGTTATTCATAAATAAAATTGCATTATATACTAAAACACAGGGAAATCACATGAACTAGTATTTGGAAGAAAGATTTATCTTGAAATGTTTCTCCATAATGATATATGGATGTACCTCAAGTCATAATGTTAAGGCACTTTTAAATGGACTGAATAAACTCTCTAAACTCCAACTGTGACTCTGTGTGTTAAATAATGTTATGTTCATGAAACATGAAATTATTTAGACTCAAAATCATAATTTTATCTTTTCTTCATTAAAATGAAATCGTATGACATACAACGATTTGAGCTTCCCAAGTGTCTTAATTTTGAGCTTCTAACGTTTCTTTACACTAATCTGAATCTTGTGACAAAATCTCTTACACAACACTATCACGTGAATCACAATCCTCTTTGAGGAAATCACACTTTTTAGGTAGACTTGAACCTAGTTTGCATACCAAACGATAACAATCCTTATGATGATGAACTAACATGAATTGATAAAGGAAACGATGTTAGCTGGCAAAGGTGTTGCGCGACGTCCAGCTGGTTTTGTGTATCACAGACAGCTATAGACCACTAGATGGCAGTATAGGAAAATAATTGAACGCCTGCGAGCACGCGCACTGTATGATTGCTTCGGTGATATTAATATTTCTACTTTATCCTTTATTAAGATGTTTTCGACGCCCATTTTAAGATTACTCGATGAACGTTTTACAGTGTTTGCTTGACATCGATAGTAATCGTAAAAATAGTTGTGACTTCAATCACAATGCAATGGTTATTTACTCGACTAATTATTCACTCACGTCTTTTCCAAACTATTGTTGTTTTTCTTTCTTTATAAAGGCCCAATCACACAGAGAACGATAAAGATTGCTTTAGCAATACCTTGAATTGTTGTTTGTAGCAACTGTAATCCTTGTTGTGTGCTGCGGAGGCACTAGAGATCACAGCTGACAGATCACAGGAAGCTCAGACACGTATGATCTGACGAGGGCTGTGGCTTTGCCATTAACGTGTTATATAATTTCATTCAGAGTGTTTGAATCGTAAATCATTTGTATTCGTGGACATTTTTGATCCTTCTAAAGCTTCGATGATGGCTGAGTCAAGTGGCAGATATCAGCAGGTAAGGAGCTCCAGAGTACCTCGACAAACCTATGTTACGGGCGGATGCGGAGGCAGGCGCGCCCTCGACCGAAGTTCTTTCAGGAAACGCCGAGGCTTTGGCGAAATGCAGGCCGCACTGTTTTGAAGTGAATAGCGAAGCAATTTAAACTACTGGTCACCGTGGCATACAGTAACATAAATAAACGTTGGACTTGAAAGCTTAGGGTATGTAGTCGTTAATGTTCTTTGCTTACGTTAGCAAACAAGGCTATTAAAGTTTAATACATGGATAAATTACTTAAAAGCGCCTGACGTTTAACGTTACTTGTCAGGAATACGTTACGCCTGTTTGAAGTCTTGACAGGTTGCTCAGATATCACATTGCTTTTTAAAACATGTTAACAGTTGTGTTTGATCATCTGTACAAATAAGTCATGTGGTGTGGTAACGTAATACAGTAACGTGAGATATTTAACTTCGATATATGCAGTGATACTGAATGATTGTATGCCAGTGTATTTCCATTGGTACTTCAACACTAATGCTTTGGTGTGTTAAACTTTCCGTTATTTTTAATTACTTATACTATATGGGTCAAAGACGAAAAGGGATTACGCGTAAAAACTAAAAGTGTAATACTGCTCTACATTGTTGTTGTTCAACTAAAATGAAAATGTTTTCTTTTTAATTTAATTGCATTTTTGAGCAAAAAATAAATGTCATACATCTTCCCCTGATTTGCAGAAGACGCCCACTAGAATGTAATTTAGTCATATTTGTTAACAAAAATCAATTTATGAAATATTAAAAGACTAATTACTTTCACCCCAACTATTAGTTAGTTGTCTTTTTTTTAATGAGCCATTATCATAGCTTTTGCCCATTTGTCAATAAGAATTTGTTTACTCATTTAAAGCACAAAAAATGTAATATACTCCCATATTCTTTTATATATTTTAATATGTACAAGTAAGATTAAGCATGTTGTTTGAATTTGAACAGAAATATTGTGTTACACCGAATGACAATGTAACATTATTTCAACCAAATTGTGACAATTTATTCTCCAAACTTAGTTGAAACTATAAAGTAGACATTTTACTTGCACTTAAAATGCTTTCTATGGACATAAAATCACTTTTGTAAAAACATTTTTTTTTAGTTGTCTAAAAGGTTTTGTTTCGACCTGGGCTGCGTAGGCTTGTGATGCTATTGGGAAAAGTAGCCCAGGTTGCTTCAGTTAAGGATGGTTTGGTTTTCACAAGTTTTGCATGATTTATAAAATGGTGAAAAATTTCCTGGAACATGTGAAAGGGCATGTAATGAGAGTATGGAAAATCATGTGATTTTAAAGGTAGGGTTACTTTAGTCATGGTCTTTAACACAGTGTCACGCTAGGTTTCAGGGACTATTTATTTACACTGTGCTGGAACTGACTTCTAGGTTTTTTAAATGAATACGTCAAAATCCTGCTTGACTTCATCTGCACTGTACCAAGAAGGATCATAAGTGTTTTCTAGTGTTGACAGTCAAACCGGTTCGCCAATAAATTGTTTTTATGTCCTCAGCTGCCCAGTGAGGAAGACCCAGAGGAGGGGCCTCAGGTGTGCATCGATGCCCCGCCCCCTTACAGCAGTATTGGAGCAGACAGTGAATGTACGTTTCATCCTTTTATATGATGTTTTCTTAACTTTATGAGTTCATCAGCTTTTAGACAGTTCAAAAAGTGACTAAGATGTGATGGGTACTATATAGAGGTATTATAAGGCTGCATATGATATTTTTTTGTTTACATAATAAATTTGCATATATAATTTTAATAAAGTGTTTGTAAATTCAATATTTACATCTATAATTTATATATAAATATAAAAATGGATATACTCATGTAAATATTTCTTCAATTCCCTGCAAGTTGCAATTGACACATTTCCTAGTGAAGCGGATATACAACGGAGAAAATTAGTGGGAGTGGCTTGCGTTTTTCACTGCGAATTGATTGGATGTGTAAAAACAGCTGTTGCATTGATTTTGAAATAAAGCTGGCAGCAGACTGGCACTGACACTTGAAGGGGAGGAGCTAACAGATGCTCTGGAGCCTCTAATTTACATCATTTAAGATGAATAGTCATTTCATGGCGGAAGTGCATTTTCAGATTTCAACTGGAGATTATGAGGGAACGTGAAATTTTATAACGAAAATGAGTTGTCATTTGTAATTTCACTGGGACTTTACTTCATATATATACTGTGTATAATAATTGTTTATGTAAACAAAAAACTTTTATGTAAAATAAATGTTATATAGTACAAGTATATTTGTTTATGTTTATCTAGATATAATATATAGACTAAAGCAACATTTTATTGAAAAGTTTCCTGTTATATTTTCGTATGAATCAATCTCTGTACAAAAATATGTATTTGTCCTCCCCGCAGCTTATTTTGATTACAAAGACGACGCTGCATTTCCCAAACCCCCATCCTACAATGTAGCCACCACGCTTCCATCATACGACGAAGCGGAGAGAACCAAAGCAGAAGCTACCGTCCCGCTGGTATCAGGCCGAGTAAGTACCACAAACCCAGCTAAACATAGCCATGGCTGTCCTGTTCAGTCCTTAAATCACTGATGTGTTAACGTGAGTTTCCCCTGTTCACTGCTGTGTTTCTCTGCCACACGCTGCGTGCGCACAGCACAGGGAGCGTCTGGACACGTTTGATGATGTAACTCGGTGTGCGCTGGAGGTACAGTAACAGTGTGTGAATGTGATGGCCCCAGAGTTCTGCTTCTCTGACCTGAACTAGGAAGAGTAGGACAGAATCTATGATCTGTTTGATGCCATGAAACGAAAGACAGATGATGCTTTTAAAAATATCTATTCAGCTCAGGCCGCCCAGTCACGGTGAGATGAGAAAAAATGGGAAGTGATACTATTCCTGAACACCTGAAGATCTAACGATAAGAGTAAAATGTGGGAATGTTCTTCAAACCTTGAGCAGTAAAATTTGTAGATTAACATTTTTGTGTTCAGAAATATTTTGAAACAAACCAGAAATGATACCTCCTAGTTCCATAATTAGATGTCCTTTCGTCTTCTGTGTGTCTGCAAAATTCGTGTGATTTCATTTTCTGTGAACTGTGTAGGTTCCGACACATCAATTGATGTTCCTGTCTGGCATTATGCGTTGTACTCTTTCTTGGGTCTTTTTAAAGATCCAGTTTTTTTTTCAGAGTGTTGTGTTTAAGCCTTGTTTCAATCCTTTGTGCAGAGAGCTAAACAGTGCACACCTTTTTTTGTGTACAATGTATTCAGAGTTAACACCCATCTCTATGTTTTTCGCTGCAGGATGAGGACTTTGTGGCGAGGGACGACTTTGAGGACGCTGACCAGTTGCGGATAGGCAACGATGGCATTTTCATGTTGACGTTCTTCAGTAAGTGTCTGCCGATGTTGGCGACTTTGTTTTTTTATCTCCTCCCCATCATAATGGATGCTTCAAACATAAGTGAACAGATGGAAATGCTGGTTATGAGGGTCATGTTGAAGTTATTGTCGTTCGGGTGGCATCATGCTGGTACAGGAAAGCTTTCGAGATGAAACGTCCTTTATCTTGATCATGAATATCCGCTTAAAAAAAAGAAAACTTGTTTTGTACAGTCACGTTTAGCAAGTAGAAAAAGCTCAAATCAAGCCTTTGGGAAATCAGTATAAGAGAGATGATGACTATGAACTTGGGACACACTGATTTTTGGGGGGGGCAGATACGGTATGAACAACCACTACCGATACCGCTATTTGTCACTTTCAAACTTTTGTCATTAACTACATTGTAACTTGTTGTATTTATATAAACTTTGGTTAAATATAAAATGGTCTGTTTCAAAACATGTTTTTTTTCCTCAGTGGCATTCCTCTTTAACTGGATCGGCTTCTTTCTGTCATTCTGTCTGACCACCTCCGCAGCCGGCCGGTATGGTGCTATATCTGGCTTCGGTCTGTCGCTAATCAAATGGATCCTCATCGTACGGGTATGCGAACATCCTTAGGCCGTATTCACATTTGATTTCTTTTTTGAAAAGAAAAGGTTGACAATTGCTCTTTTGTAGTTATAAAAACACTTGCAAGCGTTGTGGTTACAAATAGCAGCCGGAAAAGTTCAAAGACAGCATTTTTGCACGAAGGCAAACAGGCTGCATAAGCAGCGTAGCGGAAGTCTATTTGAATTATAAACGGAGAGCCTCTTTGCAATATCCAATCACATATTTAATACCTACAAAAATTTCTCGCTAGGAATGCAATTCAAAGTTATTGAAAGTGAAAATTAAACTTTCATTTATTTGGGCTTGAGCCTTCTCGACCAATCACGTTCCTTTGCATGTTGCTATGGAAACGAAAGGGTCTCTGTCATTGGTTAGCTGTGAAAATGGAGCTTGACGTGTTTTTTTTTTCAGAAAAGGTGAACTGTTTTCAACCTGAAAATATGCTCTGAGATGCAGAAAAAGACACTGCCGTTTTAAAAAGCACTTTTTTGAAATAATCATATGATTTATAATTTAAAACAGACGCTAGCAGCTTCAAAAAAGAAGTCAAGGGTGGACCAGCCTTAGCTAGTGTTTTTACACGCAGTTGTGTAAATGTAATTTGACTATTTACTAACCCTTCTTGTGTGGATAGGTGCGTGAGACCATCACACTGCATTAGTAATCACCACAACACCTGCAATATGATTAGATGATTCAAAAGACTTTGTGTGTGTTCTGTATTGTTGTGAATCTCTTCCAGACAAAGCAAGTCCTGACATGACTGGTATCTTGTCTGGGCTTCTGTTTTATGTCCTTTTCTTTGAATCTTCAGTTTTCTACATATTTCCCGGGCTACTTTGATGGACAGTATTGGCTGTGGTGGGTGTTTCTGGTGCTTGGTAAGTATAAAAACACAAAGCAAGCAATCTGGTTCTCTTGTTACTTGTATTTTGCTCTTCTTCAATTCAAATATATTTCAAGATAAATAGTTCACCCAAAATGAAAAAGAAATTGTAACTCCTACCTTAATTTGTTTTAAAGCTGATATATATATACATACATATAAATATAAACACTAGTGGTGGGCATAGATACATTTTTTTAATCTAGATTAAAATGGCTCATTTGAATTCTGCCGAAGGCATTCAGAATATGTGTGCTACCCAAATAATGACTAAAAGTAAGTCTTTGAGAACGGGTTTCTCAAGCCAGGTGGCGCATTAGACCAGGGGCTCATCTCCTGTTTCCAAAATGCATCTCAAATTGCTTGAGAAAGCTGTTCTACTATGATAATTGGTGATGAAAATTAAATTATGTTCAATAAGATGAACTTGTGTTTACTTCCGCATTAGCTAAGGGATGATTTGTGTTTAGGTGGTACTTGAGACTGGAAGAGCTCCTACTGTACATTTACATTTAGTCATTTAGCAGACGCTTTTATCCAAAGCAACTTACAAAGAGTGAGGGAGCAACAAGCGATATGTCATACATGAGCAATAATACATTAGATCTCAATACAAAGTTACTGGTTTCAACTAAAGTTAGACCAGAACCTGTTGAGAGAAAGTTCCAATTCCACATTGCACAAGGTGCAAACAACCTTAGTCTTGTCGATGTTTCTATTGGGAAGCTTCTTAAAAATTAATATTCCCTGAAGCAAACCCGGCGGCTTCATAGCTGCATCCATGTTAGCACGTCACGTTTGATGCGGTAATTTCACAGTAACGTTATGTTATGTTCAGACCAAACGCGAATGGCGTGTCAAGCGCTAGTGATTTATATGTTAATGCAAAGAGCCAATAGACCTACTTGCTGCGCGAATCGCGCGAATGAAGCCCTGGTTATGAGATGATGAGGCGGCTTCTGCTTCCGCAAATGACGCAAATCACGCGAGTTGAAAAATCTCGTTCTCGCCCCGTACAGTGCAGTTAAGCTGGTATACATCCGCGCTAAAATATCAAGGTGAAAGTCATCATAGCTTGCGTAGTATAGACCCAGCTCCCAACCCAACTTTGAGAATAGATTAACGGCAACATTTTTTTTTATCGCGCGATAAAAGTCTCACTGCGTTAACGCCGTTAACGCCGTTAACGGCCCACCACTAATAAACACCCATATAGCAAATGTTTAGTTCAACTTTTGTTACATTTTTATCTATATTGCAGATTCACACAGCCACACTGCTTTCTAGATATTGGCGTTGGTCATCTACTGATCAATATCTGTTATAGGATAGTTGATGAATAAATCGTACATTTGTCCTATGGTGTGACAGTAAAATGTAGAAAACAAACTGTTACATTGTTTTATATTATTAAAATTTATCATATAAAATTGCATAGGAGAGATTTATCTTCATTGTAAAGACACACAAACTGCAGCATCCTTGACAACTTTCAGAAAACTGCTCAAAACATACCTGTTCCGCATTTATTTGACTAACCAATTTTTTCTAAAAAAAATAGTGTTGTAGATTCTCTCCTTTGCTTACCCTAGCGTTAATCCTTCTAGTAGCATGGCCTTTTAAACTAACGGTTCGGTTTAGCCGGTTGAGAAAATGTTCATATGCGCTCCTACTTGTTTAGGGTAAAAGCATCTGGCAAATGAATACATTTAAAAAAAAATCTAAATTTTTGCCGTCACACCATAGGACAAATATGCATATTATTCTGATTAGATGCAAAAGTTATATGATTGCAGTATTAAATGAAAATTTACTTTATTACCCTAATTGAAAGGCCATTGTAAACAATGTCATCACTAATTTGAGTTTTAATGTCTTTCAGGCTTTCTGCTTTTCCTCCGAGGCTTCATCAACTATGCCAAGATACGCAAAATGGCAGACTCCTTTTCAACTCTTCCACGGACCAGAGTCCTCTTCATCTATTAAAGGTTCATATTCAATAGCATCTTCATTTTGAATGCTGCTTTATTTGTATTGCCTATAAGTGAACCCTAGGGAAAGTTTCCTATTAAACATATTGAGTATTTTTTTTAAAGTTCCAACACATTTTAAAGTCCACATGAAATGAAAATGATTCCCATTCACATAATTCATGTTACTTGTGCACAATTCAGAAGCGCATGCAATTCTTAAAGGAATAATCCACCCAAAAATGAAAAATCTGTAATCTTTTACTCACTCTCAAGTTGTTGCAAACCTGCATACATTTCTTTGTTCTGCTGAACAAAAAGAAGGATATTTGGAAAAATGTTAGCAACTGACAATTCTGGGACATCATTTACAACCAAAGTTGGAAAAATTAAAACGATAAGTTCCCCAGAACTACTTGTTCTCCTAGATTCTACAAAATATAAAATTTGGTGTTAAACATAACAGAAAATTGATACAATATGATACTATGATAGTCAATGATGTCACAGAATCTTTAAGCTTCAAATATGAAATTTTTAGTATCAGTTAATGTTGACCAAGACTCAATAGGCAATGAAGCTGTTTATTTACAATAATTAACAAACAATAATTTAAAATGAAAGCCAGTTAATGTAATAAGTATTACAGCAATAATCATGACTGGATTCTTGGCACAAATTAGTTATTCTTCTCAATAGATTGACATGATCTGGCTTTTTGCCACAAGACTTTTTTTTTTTTTTTTTTACCGATTATAAAGCTAGGTTTTGTCACAAATGACACATGTTCTTCAGTTTCACTTGGAATCCCTTTAAAGTTCTCCATCTCATGTTGGCTTTAAATTGCTTACCGCAGTGTTTTAAGGTCAAATAATGCAGCGATGGCAGTATAATTATGTTTAGGAGCAGGACTAAGAATAGATCTGGCATTGCGAACAGCTCAGGCAAAGCAGAAAATAATGACTGGGCAGCGAGCGCATGAATAATGATCATTTTCGTCTACTCCAGTCACTCGCTGGAAATGAAAACACAATTACGGGCCTGCACCGCGCCGTGGACCCAGCGGGGAAAATGTATTTAAGAAAAAAAAACTTCCATCTGTAATCTACTCATCTGACAGGAAGACTACACAATTCCAGAAAGACGGAGGGAGAGTTTTCTTCTGCGTGTCGGATGGTTCTTTTTATTTTTCTAGATGTAAAACAAATAGTGGATGCTAACAGCTCTATACCTGATCAGAAATCTGTAGTGATTTAATGTTGAGTGCTATTTGCAATGTATACAAAAGCCTTACATATGACATCCTGTGTAGTACTGGCATGCAATGGCTACACTCCCTGTTAACCAGTAGGGGGAAGTCTTGCTTTTCATTTCTTTCCCTCTTTAACCCCCTCCCCCCGCCCCCATCTTTTTTCTGTGATGACGTTTGACAAGAAGGCAACCAGTCACTGCTGGTCTCCATTCATGAAGAGCTTTTCTCTTTGTGAATGGTGGTGCGAGATGAATTGAATCTAAAGCAGTCAATGCTTCTTTCTTCAACTGTTTTCTCTTTTCCTCTACATGACATGAAAATAAAGTTACTGTTTTAATTCAAACTGCTTATTTAAGAGCGCCATTCAAATTAAGGTCATAGAATGCTTTGTATATGTATCCAGAAGGCATGACATTTCTCATCACTAAATGTTTTCTTTTTGTGTGAGATAATCATGTTAAGGTTAAATATTCGAATCGCGCGTGTGGGTACGGTACAAAATGGAGCACACAAACATTTTACAACGAATGAAGGAATAATGTTTTCTTGTAATCTCTCTCCTTTTATACCGCACTGCTGGTGGCACTGTACATTTCAGCCGTCTTTTGAATACACATTTAGCGTGAATGCCTCTCCCCCACCTCGCGCAATGGCCAGGATAGGGGCCGTTTGATCTTTTTGTCTAATCATGCACGATTTTTGCCGCGGCGTGTCTGCTCTTGTCACCTTGGGTCTCGTCCACGTCGCAGGAAGTTACTCTTTTGTGCTCTGTTTTCCATGCAGCTTTTGCGGTCACCCATCAAATTCCAATCCATGTGCACATGTATTTGCTTGTAAATAAGATACTGCTATTAAATGTCTCTGATGTTGAACATTGGGTGCAGATGTTGTGGTCTTTGTCGTGGTGTTTAAGAAATAAAGTAGAAGAATTGTTACAAAGCCATGATAAAAATGCTTGTATCAATGTATTTAATGAGTGTTGCTTTATTATTACTCATTTGTGATGTTATGTATTTCTCCAGATTTTCTCAAGTATTAAATTTTGTGCTACAAACATGAATGAAATCTCAAATATGTGTTATTTTAATGGACTTTGCCTTAAAATTCAAATAAAATTGGATGAATTAATCTATGTACTGGTTTTGGACAAAGTAAAGGGACACATTATGTAATTTATATCCAGCGATGTGACAGTTTTCTGTGTTTGGAATTACAATTTATCTTTAACAAGTACCATAAAGTGATATTTCACACAAAAATGTTATGAATTACTCTCTACTTGTTCCAAACCTATTTAAATGTCTTTATTTGGTTGAACACAGAGAAAGATATTTGGACGAATGCTTGTAACCAAATAGTTCTTGGACCCCATTGTCTAGTACAAAAAGACAATGGAAGTCAAAAGTGCCCCAGGACTGTTTGCTGTCCTACATTATTCAAAATATCTTCTTTTGTGTTCCAGAGAACAAAACAAATTTAATGTGATATTTTTCTACTATCGTAGTCTATGAGTTCCAAGAACTGTTTGGTTCCAAGCATTCGTCAAAATATATTTCATTGTGTTCATCAGAACAAAGAAATATATACAGATTTGGAACAACTCGAAGGTGAGTACCCAGTTTTGGGGCCTCTACAAACTATGCGCAAATTTTTGTTACCGACGGCTTGTTTTCAACTGTCATTCTCTTGAAGTTGCTGAACCGATACAACTCGTCTGACCTGATTTTCTCTACGGTCGGATGTAGAGGATAAATATTCATGTCAACAAGGGTAAATGTCTGTTGTGGTTGTGGCCGGAGATCCTGACACAATATATCATGTCAGTGAAATGAAAGTCATGAATGTGCCATTAAGAGAAATAAATGGCTGGTTTTGAATACTAAGATATTTTTTATTCTGTGATGTCTGGTTAATGGCTTGTCGATGTGTTGGGGTTGCGAGCGGGCACAGGCTGCCTCCTGTTATTGCCTGTTTGTGCCGTCCATTTGAGGTGTGAAGCCAGCAGCTCTCATTCCTCTTCTGGTGTGACTTCCTGGGGGAAGCACACAGCATTTAATAACCTAACACTCTCCTACCACTGACAATCATTTCAGCTAACACAGACACGCTCGCACTCCGGCCCTCTAAAAATATCCACCATAGGTTTCTGAGAAGGTGACTCGGGGGTCCCGTTAGAATTTTAGGGGGGTGGCTGTGACGGTTTTGGGTTGCACATTGCAGTACCAGGTCTTATGGACGTTTAATATAAATTCTATATAAATTATAAATGGACGTAATATTCCATAGTGATAATAGGGCTGTCAAAAGATCATATAGTCTCTTCATTATTATGGTGTCTGAAAGAATGTACAATAACGGTGATATTGCGATAACTGTTGAATTGAAAAGATAATAATAGTACGATCAGTCTAAGGTGAATATCACAATTATTGTCCGTATATTGTGATATCACGGTTTTCAGATAAGACACAGGTTGGTAAAATCATTTTTTCAACATGAACTATTGTTCTAGTGTGATTTTGAATTTAATACAATAGAAAAGCTATGTTTGGTAACGTGTCACATATAAATGTACTATAGTACAACCATGTTTTTGACCATGCTACAGAACACAGTTTTGCACTATTACACAGGATACCACGATATCCGAATACTGGCCAGTATCGTGATACGGATAAAACCATAGATAATACCATGGCATTATCGTTCTATTCCATCGTCGTACCATGCAGCACTTAGTGAGGGTGGGTATGTGTGGGGGGGATGTTAGTCACTTATGACTCATCCAGCTCTGCCCCCCTCCCCAACAACACACATTTGGCGTAGCTGTTTTGTCTCTGTGTGTATCTGACTCTGTGCTGTTAAAGTCAATTGAACGGCGCGAGGGCTCTCGCAGACTGGTTACCGTGGCGAGGGTGGGCTGGTTACCGGGAGTGACGGCCGAGCGTTTGGTGACTCATCGACGGTCTGTTGCTGCTGCTAAGGGCGATGAGTCCAATGTATTCTGTTCACACTCGCTCTCCGCACCTCGCTCATATCTTGCTGTTTATCTCACCCTTTGGTTTCTGAACGACGATCGTTCACAATGGCTGTTTCTTTGCTCGTTTTGATATATGATATACAATATATAAACTGCATCATCATATAAAGTGCACCTTTTTATTTGATCTAAATGTACTATTACCTTTCAGTTTACAAATTTGGCAGATGCTTTTATCCAAAGCGTGCATTCAAGGTATACATTTTATACATTATGTATTGTTGTTCCTGGGAATCAAACCCATCACCTTTGTGTTGCTAATGCAGTGCTTTACAAGTTGAGATAAAGACACACATTATTTCGGATCTTGGTTTATATTAACCAAGGTATATTTCGGTTATTCTCCTTTATACTTAAACATTTTTTGTTTGAAAGAGACCTGAGCTTTTCTTTAATGGTTTGTGTAACGAAACTTTTCCAGTGCAGTCGCAGGACCTCGAGTGCCCTTCGATGCCTTATAGATGCAGAAGTGTCGCCATATAGCATCTATAGACTCATCCACTTTCCATATTTTTATGAATGAGAGGCACACTCGAACCCTGGGAATCTGGGATTGGCTGCAGAGAGACTGATTCAAGCATCCGCCCTCCGAAGAATCGCACACACACGGCGAGATGGAGGAGACGTCATGCTACGCTTCCGCAGTGCATCAAGGGAATCAGACTGCCTCTGACTCATGCCGGAGAAATCGAGAGAAATACAGAGCTGGGGGGGCTGGCACCTCGTTCCCATTCTCTCCTCTTTCTCACTCGCTGCTCCTGGAGCCCAGTGATGTAATACAGGTGACCTATTCATCACAGACCGCCCCCGCTTCCCGCCGGCTGCCGATTGGCCGAGCGCTGGTATGAATGGGCCGCTGTGTTTCTGGTTGGGAGGGGGTTTGTGTGGAGTGAGGCAGATGCACGTCACTCCATTGAGAAAAAAAGCTTGGCTGATTCCTCTTCCGCGGATCTGAGCTCGGATGAGATTGATGGCTGAGCTCACTGTTCGTCACACATGTAGGCGAGAGAGAGAGTTTGCTTACTCGATTCGGTGGATATAAATGAATCATTTGTTTTACAACCTTATTGTATTGGAAGACACATGCATTCCCCCAAGTATTAAATTATTCGTTATTGACTCGCTCTCGTGTCATTTCAAACCTGGATGGCTGTCTTCTGCAGAACACAAAAGATAGTTTGAAGAATGTTAGTAACCAAACAACATTGACTTCCACTGTATGGGCAATAATTCCACTGTATGGGCAATCATCAATAAATGATGACTGATTATTTATTTTGGGGTTAATTTTTATGGAACCATGAATGGATTGTGTCTCAAGTAAATCAGACTCGGGCACAATTGAGATGCAATAAAAAGCTATTCTGCTCTTTTACCTTATATTTTATTAATTTCTACTTATAATTTACTTTTTCGTCTTCTCTTGTCAAGTCTGTTTCTCTTTTGCATTTTGTACATTGTACAAATGACAGTATATTGTTTTCTGTTTTATTCACTTTTTATATTTGCATTTGTTAAAAAATTCAAGATATCCAGTTTTACAAACCCATGCAACAAACAGCAATAAAACGTATACTTGAAATACATTTCAAGTCATTTAGCATAAAATCGTTTACCAGAATGCATGAATGTAAACATACATCTGTACTGAACGTCATCTTATTTTTGTGAATGACTACATGGAGTGTGAATCGGAGAATGTATAGCGCTGAAGCCGTGTGAGTGTGTGTTGGGCTGGAGGAATGTGTTTGCGTGTGCAGACCCTGGTCGTCTCTGCCTTGATCCTGAATGAGTCACTGCTGCAGTACTCTGTGGGAGGGGCTAAGGTTGAATCCCCTGCTGCAATCTCAGTTAAACATACTCGCATGCATGATTTCTGCCTCTCTCTCTCTCTCTCTCTCTCTCTCTCTCTCACTCTCACTCACACAAACACGCTGCATGCTGTCACATCCGGCCCTCAGGTCTACAGCGTGTCCTATAATTAGCCGCCTGCACAACTTATGGCCTCTGAATGATCTAACCAAATGAAATACAGTTCCACTCAGAACAAGAGAGAGAAAAATGGTTGAAATAAAGAGATTGGAGGATGAATGGATGCTGAGCTGCTATCTTTAATGAGTAAGCTGTGAGAGAACGTCTCGCGGAATGTCATTTCTGCCTTTTGTGTCTAGAAAACGCTGGCTTGTGTTTTCTAACCCGTCCTTCCGACGCACTCCATAACAAAATGTGTTTTTGTCATTAGGATGAGTTCATGGGGGGAGAAGAGGCCCCTCGCTGCCTTCCAAAGCCATTAGATGTTCACAAACACAAAAACAGCAGAGCAGGCCACCAAACAAAGCAGTCGCGGGGAACCTCCGGTGACCGTGATCAAATCCGAACTTCCGCGCATTCTTCTGGCACGGACGTTTCATAATACTTGGTGGGCTATCACGTCTTATTTGTAGGGCTGTCACTTTAACGGAATTAATTGTATAAGGAAAATGGCACAATTAAAACAAAGAGGTTATTAAATGAGCTGCTTGTACCTTACTCGGAGCTTGAAGAAATGGTTTTATGTTGCAGGTCAACGGCATGCTAGCGCATCTACGTACTGAGAAGAGATAAGGTTATCCAAAAACGTTCTAGATTTGTCCCTAGGCACTAAATATTGCCAAACGTATACATTGCTACGTATATAGAATACTAAATAAAGCGACCAAGCTATTTGTTGTCAACACTATTTCTGACTAGCAATACTTCAGTTGCCATAGCCTATCATTGAATTAGTAACAAATTGGCAGCTGAATTTGTTTGTAATCTTTATAAATGATACATTTACCACTGTTAATGTGGTTCTCAATTAAATTGCAATATAAATTGTTAGTGTGCAGTTGTTTAGCATTAAAATATTTGGCGGTTTTGGCTCTCGTGCACTGGCATCCTGTTTATGTGTGCGTGTGCTTTTCAGATCTCTTAACTCTTCCAGCCGTCATCACTGTTTGTTGTCCTGTGGAATCTCTTCTCTGGGATGGACGGTGAGTCATACACTCCCCCGTTGCTGGTCCTCTCTGCCAGGAGTGGGATCTCCATGGAATCACTTATTCTTGCCTGACTAACCCATCTCTGGTCAGGCTCTTCCTGCCTCCACACTGGCCAGGCAGGAGACATCAGTGCATCATCCAGAATATATTATGCCTGGACCAAGCAAGGAAAAATGTCTTATGAGAAAGATGCATGGTGTATGTAGTTCAATGGAATAATTCTGAACGGTAACTGGATTAGGTAATTGTTGTTGAGGATGGCCGTAAAGTATATTTTGAATTAATTCCTTTAGATTTCTTGCAATGTTTTAAAGCACAGCACAGTCATAAGTATTAACACTGTTCAGAAAATCTACCCTAGAATCTTTACACATTCAACTAGAATAGACCAAATCAATTTAACTAAGACTTTTCATTTCACGTTTTTGATAATTGTGATTAATCACACTATACATTTGTCTTTAAGTATGAGCAATCCCTGTGTCCGAACCCATGGCCTTGGCGTTGCTAGCTCCATGCTCTAGCCAATGAGCTACAGGAAAGCATATCACAACGATTCAGTGACATCATCTGTGCATACGCAAAAATGTAGCAGTCTTATGATATGTTTTAAACAAAAATATCTAATGATTCATAACGAAGTTGAGCTGTTATGGCAAAAATTGGTGGAGCAAAACGACTCAAAGATAAATAAATTAGACGTGATAAATGTTACACAACACATTAAAACACGACAGCATTTTTCATCGTCGTTGTCCTTCTGAAACCAGATATTTCCAAATTCACTGTTTTTCAGAAAATGAAAAAAAACTACTTTTTAAATGATTGCATACTGTGTTGTCAAAGTTAACAGGCACTTTTGAATACTTATTATTGATTAAATATTTGCGAAACCCAGGGACAAATGGGGACGAATAAACAAAATCACAAAATGTGGAGATACAAGGTTTCAGAGGCACAGCGATATGTAATATAAATACTGTATAATATATAATGGCACGGGAATACCGGTTTCAGGGTATACCGAGGATTAAAAGAGTTAATGTTTCAAATCCACTACAATTTTCTGTGATACCGTTTGTAAGGTATGAGCTGTGTTTAGGGAAAAAGAAATAAATAAATCATGTAATTCAATGTTTTATGTTTATTTCTAATATGACAAACAATTTTGGGGGGAAGAATATTGTAATTGTTAGGCTTTATTTTACCTGACACACATGTTCTATATGTTGGTTAAAAAGTAAATGTATTCTGTCCAGTTGAACAGTTGTTCGCAGATATTTGGAAGAAACACGTAGTGTTTTAATAGCGACCCCGTGAAACCGAGCTATTTTTGTTCGGCTTATTATACCCCAAAATCTCATGCCGGCCCTATAGGCTATGACTAAACATTATACATAGAGAACTACTTTTCTGATTGGATCATTCATACCTATGCATTGATACTATCCTGTTATTGTCCAAAATGATACCTCCGTGTTGTTCCATCTTGTTCACACGCCAAAACTAATCAGCCTGTCCGCCAAGTAAAAACAACACAACAATAGGTGCACGTAGCTTATTATGACAACAGTTCACCTTTTATATTTAAGCGCCCCTAGCGGTTGTTATGAAAACGACCCCATGTCGTTTTCTGCAATCAGATAAAGATGCATTTATTTTTGCATTTGTGAAAGAATTAATGGTTTAATAAATGTTTTTCAGCATTCAACGAGGACCAATAGCATTTCACACCCAACGCTGATGCGAAGACGCTGTTTTACACGAGACAGACGAACGCCAATGATATTTCACTATTAACGCTGACGTTGATAGATTTTTTTCTTTCTTTTTATATTTATCCCTTACTCAGCACCTTCTTTTAATTTTACTCTAGTATTTGTAATTATTGTAAGTCTTTTGTTATATGTTCAATGCTTTGGCATTTTAAAAGAACGCACAATCATGCCAATAAAGTACCTTGAAAATTGAAACTTGGCGGCAGATTTGAATATCGGAAAACGTAGCAGAGACCGGAAGACAGCACATGGTGGTCGCTTTCGCGTATGTACGCTTGCAAAATGTGCACTTTTGTAAACGTTTGAACTGTTTTGTTTTTGTATTATGTATTTTTGTTATTAATAAATTAATGTGTCACGTTACTTGCTCAAAATGCCCGAATATGTGTGTATGTGCAATATAAATACAGTTGTCACGACATTTTAAAATGAAAATCAAACAACAACACATGCTATTATTGCAAAAGTATACCCAAATTGTACATTTTATAATGAAGGTAGGCTATAGTTTTGCGTGCAGCCGAGAGGGCGCTAATTTAGTGAACGCTCACGTTTGTTGTATTGTTGAGATATGTTGAGGGTATTGGTTGTAGGATTTGTTGAGGAATCTAACTATCCTGCAGACTTGGATGTCAGAGGGGAAGAACAGCATGCAGGAGACGAAATGATGTTATAATAAAATGAACAAAGTTTTGCCTAGAACTATGTGTAGAGTTTGCTCTATCTCCGTTTAACTTTGTCCGACTTCGTCTCCCTAAAAAACACACTTAACCGGTGTTTTTTATACCAACATTGAACGTGGAAAATTACTGCGGCACATTGTCCCATGACATTTTTAAAGGTGTCATTTGACACATCTAAAACGGATATTATGGCTTGTTTTAATTGTAATGCAATGTGTATACACGATTTAATGTTCAAAAGCGCTGTATTTTCCACATACCGTGCATGTTTGTATCTCCTCTTTGCGCGCGCCCCCCCCCCCCCCCCCCCACTCTGAAACACGCAGATTTTTTTCTAAGCTCATCGCTCTGAAAAGCGAGGTGTGCTATGATTGGCCAGTTAACCAGTGCGTAGTGATTGCTCGAATACTGCTAGCGTGTGATGGAAATGTAACGCCTCTTACCATATTTGGAACATCAGGTTCCAAAGCAATTGTACTGACAGGTACGCCCACCTTACTTGCGTATACAGTTGTGCTCAAAAGTTTGAGGAAGAGGATTTTTTAAAATGAAGGTTTATTTTTAGTTTAGTCCTGCCCTGAGCAAGTTATTTCACTAAAGAAATGTTAACATGGATTCACACTAAAGAATAATAACAGAACTTCTAAAAATAGCCCAGGGCAAACGTTTACATACCCCTGATTCTTAATACTGTATGATGTTACCTAAACAATCAATGACACTTTTTATATTTAGTCATAGTTGTTACAGGGTTTCTTGTTTGTCACCCAGGTCCTTCACAATCTTTTGAGTCATGTCCAGCAGTAACTTTATGATGTTGAGATTGCTCTTTTTACATTGAGGACATTCAAGAGACTTATACACAACTATTACAATAGATAGAAACATTCAGTGCTGCCTACAAAGTCAACATGATTCATTTAAAGTCTGGTTTTGGTGTAAATGGTTATTGTTTCATTTATACATCTTATTTTTTCATTGACTAATGTCCTTCAGAAGATTTAAAAATACATAAATGTTTTTCAGGAAATTATATATTTTTTTATACCAAAACCATTTTCAGAGGTTTACACCCACCTGACTTTAAATGAATGGTGTTGACTTTGTGGGCAGCACTGAATGTTTCTATCTATTGTAATAGTTGTGTATGAGTCTCTTGAATGTCCTCAATGTAAACAGATGAATCTCAACATCATACAGTTACTGCTGGACAAGAGTAAAATATCCAGAAATGCTGTAAAAGCAAAGATTGTGGAAGACCTGGATGATTGTTTAGAAGATCAATGGACAGTCTAATGACTCATGACAAACAAGAAACCCTTGAACAACTATGGCTGTTTGATTGTCTTATTGATTGTTTAGGTAGCATCATACAGTATTAAGAAGCAGGGGTATATAAACTTATGCCCTTGGATATTTTGAGAGATGATGTTAATATTCTTTAGTGTGAACTTTTATTTTTTTTGTGAAATATCTTGCTCAGGGCAGGACTAAATTAAAAATAAACTTTAATTTTCAAAAATCCTCTTATTCTTCCAAATGTTTCAGCTTGTTCCAGATTCTGCAAGGGGTATGTAAACTTTTGAGCGGAACTGCACATTTGGACGGTCTTAGTCAAATCATACCAGGAACTGACATAGATTTGTGGGGGTGTGGTTACACAAGGCGTTTCAGGCAGGTCTGGGTGAGCATTCACCTTTAGATAGAATGCATCTTTCGTTCCGACACTTTTCATTTTTGCAATTTAACGTGTCTAATACATGCATGGGCAACTTCTAACACACCAAATGCACAGAAAACACGTATTCGTGCCATATGACCCCTTTAAGAACCTTGAGACCACTGCAAACTCATATCTACTTGTGAAGACCATACATACCTATCCAAGAGAATATAGAACATTGCATTTAGAAAAGTAATGTAGAATATAATAACTAGATACAGCAGAATTGAATATAATCTATAACTAATAATGTAAATACTCGGAATAAAAGGAGTCGGAAATAAGAGATTAAATTCAACACGAATTGTATTGTGTACGTCTGTAGTCTCAAATCAGAATTTCATCATCTTTAGGAAAAATACACACACAAACAGGATGCTTTTAAGAAATTCAGATCCTATGATCTATCAGCAGTATATCAGGCTCCAGCACAGAAATGACCAATGAGCATGGAGAATCAGAGGGTTGTTTACTTAGCATTAGCATTCTCTCTCCTCTCCGGCAACTGGCCTCCAGCTGCGATCGCATATGGAACCTATAGATCTTGTTTTGGGTCTTGTTGCATGCATTCCTTTGTAATGACATCCTGACCAGAGACTGTATCATCCTCTCGACGGCCCTAGTGACCGACCTTGAGAATCTGTTGGAGTATGGCACTCCCCTTAAACATTGGCAACGTTTGTACATCTTTTATAAAGAAGTTGTAGGACTCGGTAGTTACCTTAATCTGACAAGACAGCGTGCTGCAAAGGGCACGATATTCTCAGTAGGGGACATAACCCTGTTATATGAACCATTTCACAAGGATCCCGATGAGCGCCTGGATGGATGTGGTGACTGTTAGCTTAAACTGTCCAAATGCATCGTGGGAAGTAGTTATTCATGCTTGCTGTTATGACAGCAGCACATTTGACTAAGGTGATGGCAGATAAAGATGTTATGGCTTGTCCCAGTGATGCCTCAGTATTGTATCACTGGCCATAAATACTGTAGTGGGATGTAAACGAAACGTAAAAACGTACATTTCCATGACCAACTCTTTCGAGCAGCATGATGTATTGTACCTCAAAAAAATGAATTTTGTGACCAAGTCATTTCACCCGAATACCATCCGTGTCCGGCAAGCAACAGGAAGATTGACTATGCACAGGTTTTCTTCATTAAAAAGTATAAATTAAATAAAATAAACAATTGTTATAGATGGGACAAAAAAGATACAGTTTCTGAGAGACGAGATACTTAAAAAGAATTAAAAACCCACAAACCAGAAGAAAAAATAACCAACAAAGGAGAAGGGATCGCTCTTCATAGAACATTATTGTATTTTAATTTTCATGTGCCCATTTATGAGGAATATGTACCGTTATGGAAGTGACAATTCTGAAACAGTTTTTTGTCTGGCAAATTTGACATGCATTCATAGAACCAAAAGTGATTGAAAGGTGTTGCTAATACTTCCCGCTTGACCTGGTGGCCCGCAGGCAATCTCCTCTTTGCTGACAAACAGCTAAAGCCAGGCAGACACAGTTCTTTTCCTCACTGCGAGGTGTGGCGGAGGGGGTGGTGTAGTGAGGAACGGAAAGGGGGGTGGAGAGAACTGTGAAGGTGGGGTTGGGGGGTGGGGGGGTAATGAAGGTGTAATTTGGGAACCATCTGTAAAACGCCTGCAGGGCTTCCTCTCCAAAACCTCCCCCTCCGGAGGGACGCAGGTGCTAGAGGCGGAGTAGGGGAACAGGGGAATGGAGGAGGAGAAGCTAAGGGAAGTCACAAAAAGAGTTGCTTGTAATTTTAGTTAGCTTTCTTGCTAAACGGCATTAGCTCTTGGAGTTTTAGGATTGAACGACTGTGGAACGCGGATGGTACTTTGTTCTTCTGACCCTCTTTAAGGGTCTCGGAGTCAAGGAGTTTGCCCCTGGGGCTTATAGATAAGCCAATTTCAAAGTGACCTCAGTGTAAATGAAGGAAGATTGCACCGTTTAACACCTTCCTATGCTTGGTGAAGGAAGAGGCTTTGTAAATGGGAGAGGTAATGCTCTCAAGTATATCAAATGGACTGCAGGTGTTTCAAATAAATGGCAGAGTTATGTTACGGAACAAATGAGCTGCCGAAGTTCCGACGTAGGCATCCTTGACTTGTCGGAGTGCGTTGGCCCTAGTGGACAAACATAGTGGACAATTCCGTTTTTAGCACAAGTGCCCGAATCCACCAGATGCACACGCTGCCTCCTCAATCTGACAGTGTGTACAGAGTCCAACAGCTGTAGACCAGTAACTGAAAAATGCATGAGTTGGAGCGCATCCAGCGGCATTTCCAGTTGCTGTGCTCATTCTTGCATTCTGCCTGTTCTTTTCCCTTCCATTTGAGTTCTACGTGTCTCTGGGAACATCTTCTGCTGGAGTCTGCTATCTCTCTGTAGAGTCAGGTGTAAGGAAGTTTGCTTCTGCTGTTTATAATACTTGTTATTTAATCAGTTCAGCCTTGTTCTCTTTCTTCGGGCTGAGTGGGCATGGCCGAGGCTTCATCCCGCTTTGAAACCCTCTAGTCAGGCGTGCTGGCTCTCGCCACCGTAATGGGTTTAAGAGGCTCTCCTGAGCCGCCGTGGCTTCCTGCAGAAACGGCTCCTTCCGTTGGCTCGATTCTTGTCGGGGAATGTGGCAGGTGGCTGGGCCGCTTCTTTGTCTTTTCTTTTTTCCTCCCCTCCACCCCTCCTTTTCTTCTCTCTCCTTTTCCCTTGAGCAGAAATGAATGAGGCATTTAACCCCTTCAGCCTTGTATTGTTGCCACTTCCTGCTGACTTTGTGTGGTTTGCGTGGAGCGCCCTTACATGTGCAACGTGCCATGCTGGAGTCGAGTGTGTGTACGGCACGAAGGTAGAATAGCGATGATTAACTGTCTGAGGGAGATTTCGACAGCAACGCAAAAGAAAAGAGAGGGGCTTTTCCAGAAGTTTGTTGAGGGTATTCAAACCACACAAAGAGCTGCAATCTTATTTTTGATGGCGGTTAATGACATGCTGCTATGGTGTGGGGGATTTATGTGTTTATGCCTCCTTTTCGAGCATTTGCACATTTGTTTGCGAGTGGTGTGACAGCCCTCATCTGAATGACCAGCAGATTTTCTCTAATCTGGCATACCGCACATTCCCAATTTCCCACACTGATCCGCCACCCTTCCATTCTGCTCAGCTGCACTTCCCTCTGGACCTCAAGGCTCAGTTGCAAACTCACTGCTGTTCGAACGTAAATAGGAATGAATTTACTTGTGACCGTACATGGACAAACTCGATAAATCGTAACTTGCACAATAAAGAAGAAAAAAGTAGATTATAACATTACGAACAAGTCACTTGCAAAACAAATAAAAATGTAAAAAAACAACTAGTAGATTTTTTTATGTTCTTATGCGCAAGTTTTGCACACTTAATGTAAGTAAAATTTACTTTAAAAATATGTGTAACAAAACAATAAGTAAATCCTTATAGATGTTTTTTTAACCTTGAAAAGGAATTAATTTTGTGATTTTGATGTTACCACAATAAACGCTTTTAAGTGTAAGAATGAATTCAGCTAAATGCGCCGGGATTGGCATCAGGACTTCTCATTATTCTCAAATGCATGGGATCTGCTCTGCAAAGGTAAACATGTCTTTGAGAACTCCCAGAAGAAGCGGCGCTTTGCTTCACCAGGGCTGTCGGACACAAAAGCCCTCTCTCTCGTTTTTTGCATTTGAAGGCATTTTGTGACATGCCGTTGTTTTGAACTTCGTCTTCACGCTTTGACTGTCACACTTCACTGAGGCTGGATGGAATGAAGAGAAGGGGAGAACCTTGATGATGGAGGTGCTGGTGGCTGTGGGTGAGAACTCAAACCCTGACCTCCATCCCCCTTTTCCTGGAAGTGATCCCAACAATGACAAACCAGATAATTTAACGGTTGTTTAAAAGTAATGGCTGAAAGTAAACAACAATCAGATTCAGACGTGTGTGTATTTGTGGAAATGTATAAGGTCATAAGTGCATTTGATTGCAAGAATTGAATGTGCTTTCCCATTGAAAAGTTGAAGGTTGCTAACTTCCTATAAAGGTTAACACAAAAATATAATAAGTCTAGATACAATAACACAATAAATAGACAAGTATATTACAATACATTTTAGTTGTTTGTACTTTCTTTTACTGTAGGCTTTTTTATTTAAAAAAATGATGGATAGAGATGCAAAGTCTTAAAGAAATAAAGTGTATATTAACTCACATTTTTGGGTCAATGCAACAATTTTCTTACCGTCTACTGTGAACTGCACTGTAGTTTATGTTCTATACTTTCCCCTTTAATGTGCTTTTAGTATACTTAAAGCAAGTGTGAAACAAGACTGTATACTTTTAGTCTACTTTTTACGTACTTCTGGGAAGTGTTAGTTTGCTATATTGAACATATCCATTGTTTCTTCTTCATCATTTTATCTTCTTCTTGCATAAAGGTTAAGTGCGTGATTTCTGCCCCACTTATGTCACCAAATGAAAAAAAAAGACTCTCTCTAAATGTTTTAAACATTTTTTTCACCTGTTTTTGGACAAACAGATCATCCCACCCAAACAAGGTATTCTTAGTCTCCTTCCCTTAACTGCATAAACTTTGAAATGCAGCCTCTGATTCCATTTTCACACCATCTTTGTGGTTCACATCCACTTGTTGTCGGGTTTATTGCTGCTTGTTCAGGTGGACTGTCAGGATTGTAGTTCACAGTTTAACCTGAGGCACATAATTACAGCTTTTAACGGTGAAACAGCAGATCTGAGATCAGTTAGTGCCGTGGTGCTTTAAGTGTGATTGATGAGCCAGCTGGATGAGGAAACATCGCTGTCCAGAACAAACGTTTGGGAGAGAAGGATGGGTCGCAGTTACATACCTCGTGCATTGTTTGATCTGTGATAGCTGGCTTTCTTTTTCTTCTTTTTCTTTTTTTTCTATTTCTTTACAGCTTTGGACATTTTATTAGTTTATTAATTTTATATATGGGCATATATATGCAGATGTTATGCATTGTGGATAATGTATTGGTCCATAAAATTAAGTGTGAGTTATTATTGTTAGAAGGGCATTATTAAAATTAATTGAAAAATCAATAATAATTATTTGGAATTATTTGTGTTTCTTTGCATTTAATTCAGTTCTAATTTCCTTAAATGCACATTCTATATCCTGTTTTTTTGGAAAAAATCATCATACACTGTTTGTGCTATATAGTTGATCAGTTTAGCAGCCTTGAAGGACACAAGTCTCCAACTCAACCCCCCCCTCCACCCACACTCACACAACTCATTGCCCACTTGATCAGATGGCAAATAAGCAGCACCGGAAGTACAGGAACACTCTATCAGCATGGTATCTAAGCTCCTGTTTACTCTGCCTGCCGTTATCTGTCACACAAGGGCCGTTCGGTCACATAAACATGTTCCTGGAGAATTGAATCCTGGGACAGCTGTGAGCACCATGTGACTTTGCTGAGCGAGTACTTACATCATTCCCATGACATTCATGCATGCAACTAAACATCTTTTAGGATGTCGAATATATAAACAGTAACACAAATAGTTTCTTTAATGATTTATTTCTATAACCATATGCTAACTACTTTTCTGCAACATCTTTCACGTTTTTCGTTTTGTTTTATATAAAGTCCTTTTCAAGTTTACCCACTCCTAGCATTACTCTTTTTAAATGTAGTGGACTACTACTGCGTTGCTTCTATTTTGTACAGGCAGCAGCTTTCATAGTCAAGCGTGATCTCAAGGGGATTTGTTACTATTTTAAGGGTTGCCACTTTGTGTAAATTTGTAACACCATGGACATTTTCCAAACGGAAGTGGGCACATAAATGCCGTTTGGAAAATGCCCCATGTCAACACCGGACTTGGTGCGACGCAAGGTTATTTCAGTTTACTAAAATTAAAACTTTAAAAACATTTCTGTTTATTGAAATCCAATCAAATATTGGCATGAAAATTATTGGAAAAACTTCACTGAAGGAACATTTTAAATGTAGAAATAAACAAAAAAAGTGTAAATCAATAAAATTATAATGATAAAGAAAAACTAAAATAAAAATAAATTAATCTTATATCGCAACATATAAAATAAATAATAAAATGACAAACGCATAAAACAAAATGGCTAAAAACGTAACTAAAATTAGCATGAAGCTAATCTAAAATATTAATAAAAAATAAATAAATAAAATAACTATTATACCTCTGCGACACGACAAAAGACAATAGTACACGTTGAAACCCATTATAATTTTACATTTTGTACACACTGGAAGTAGTACAATACAATGAACCTTTTCAGGGCAAGCCGTTTGTCGTGTCGCACCTATCGCTACAAGAAGGGAATCAAACAAGACAAATTCAAATTGACAATTGCATAAGAGACTCAGCTTACACTATTGATGTAAAGTCAACAATTCAAATTTAAATAATCATTTTTTTCTAAGTTTTATTTATGCTTTTTTATTTTTCATAGTCAACATTTCTTAAGTCGACTGCATTTCTTAAATCTTGCATAATTTTTTCTACTTAGTACGTATATTGAAGTGCCTTCTGGGATTGCCTACTTTGTGGAGAAAAATGGTGAAGCTTCCTAAAAATCTTGAGATACTTAAAAATGTTTTGGGGTATATACAGTACTTTGCTTCAGGAACGCACTTATTGTTCCTAAAAACGCTGTTTATGTGTAGCAGGTAGATCATCCGATTTAAGAGTGGTGCTAGTTTGTTGTTGCCCCTGTAAAACAAGACACCGTAACTAATATTTGATGTTCAGCTAACTACATTTTAAATTGGACTTTAGACACAAACCATCTGGTGCGCCGTGTTTTTTCAGCAGCAGTTCATGAAGGACACTGCTCGGTCTCCGTTTGGATCCAGACTCTAATGCTCTCATCTGCAGGCCGACGGATGGGCTGTGGTTAGCTCCTCTCCAATGAAAAACAGACCTGGTGGCAAATCAAAACATCCTCCACAGAATTAAACACATTACGACAGGAACAAACAATCCGCTCTGATGACCAGGGATAACTGTCGGGGCCCCGGCACGCTGATTGAAAGCAACGATACCGCCACATTGGCACCGGGAACCCTTTTTTTTGTAGAGGAAGAAGATTTAAAGTAGTACGGGGGAATATGGCGGTCGGGCGTGTCTGTCGTAAGCTCAAACTTGGATCGTTTCCTTATGAATGATGAGGGCCCGAGCGTAACTATCAGTAAATAAAAAGTGCCTGTTAAATTAACTATGAGACAGGTCCAACAGGAATCACTGGCGGCACTTCCTGCCTCTCCGAGGCCATAAACAAGCCTTAAACAAGCCAAGCTGGCTCCAGCTCATATCCCGCGGCAACAGGCTGGGGTCACGGTGGCCCCTGTTGCCCGCCTTCTCCGTTGGGGGTCAGGACACTGTGACAACATGGAAAAGACCACCGGAACCAAAAGAAGCTGTTTATGGCCTAATGTTAATGTTGACTTTTAGTGAATAACACAGTGATGGCCGGCACATAGCAGTTTGCGTTTATTTTGAGAAATGTTTTGGTCCAACTAGATTTGGCCGCTTAGGGTTGTGGATCCTATCTAATGTTTTGGTGGAGCTTATTGTAAAACAATTTCTGTTGAGTCATAAAAGCCATTTTGTGTTTCCTAAACATCGTTGAGTTTTATGGAACTGGCGTCAGTAGAAAATGGCACTTGACAGAGCCGTGGGGGGGAGTGTTGATTGGGGCTTGACCCCAAGTTTCTCCCACCAATCCAACACTAACTACCCTGTCTGCTGCTTCTATATAATTGACTGGAGCGCCCCAGTGAAATTCACTTGAGTTACGGTCGGCTGGCAAGGACGTAGACTGAGCTACGTCAAATAACAAACAAAAGCGTCTGAAAAAGAGCTCCTTTTAACGGCCACTCATGCTGCGTAGTTGCTTCGCACAACCTCCAAAAGAAAACTTCCCAAAGCAGAGATGCATATTTCTTGGAGCAGCTCGGATAATAGCATGTGTCGGAAACAACGTATAAAAAGTACAATTTAAGAAATCGGTTTTGGGAAATTCACTTCAGCAATCAGCTGTGACTGTGATTGCATAGTTGTGGATGTTCTGTCCGCTGTGCTCCTGCTTCAAGATCTACTTCAAATATGTTCCACCTCCATCTTTTTTTCCCTTTTCCTCCTGCAGTTGTTTTCCTAAACACCGGATTTTCATTTGGAGTTTGGGAGGGAGCAGTGCTGACAGTATTTATAGCCTGGTGTTCTAACCAAAATTATCAGTGTACCACAAAATAACTTCCTCAGTCCTGGCCACAAAATAACAGGATGCCTTCAATTGTGCGTATTTATTAATTTTAGCAAAGGATTGCTGGTTTTATAAATAGCTGGGCTCCTGCGGCCTTCCGAAGTCGGCTGTATAAACTTCCTCCTCCTCCTCATTGGACTTTCACAGCTGGAAAAGGAGTGGGTGCTTGAACACGAAAGATGCTCGTCCTTCCCGTTGGGCCACACCGCCACCCCGCGCCGGCGTCTGGCCTTCATTAGGGCTCCATTCCATCAGGTCGAAGGTGGGAGGTCAGAGGTCATACTATGTTATGGCTTAACTGGGGGGTCTTTCAAGCTTGACTGGTCATCACCACCTTGTACAGGGAACCCTGGTGACCTAAAACTCTGCTTCCTCCAAATTTGGGATATGCAAAACTACATGTATTCAAAACCGCCTGGTCTGGAACTAGACTTGACTAATGAGTCTACAGGAGGTACTGTGTAATTTGGTTGATTTGGGTTCACCTGGCCCTTTCTTGGCGCGTTTCCCTGGAGGCATTTACATAAGGTTGTGTTGTCGCACGTTTTGTACTGCCAACTTCCCTTTTTGTGTCAACAAATATCATACAAAACGTTTGGAACATTATCATTATGTCTTAATTTGCTCTGTCAAGTTGAGAGTGTATTATGAAAAGTTGTGACATGGGTAACGGTTCAACCCTGTTAACACATTTTCTCTTTTCTAAAGTAAATAACTATTTCAGAAAAAAGTGGCAAACACTCAACCTCCAGAGCGAAATCTTCAGTATTTAAAACAGTATCCTAAGTTTGGTTTTCAACCCTGTTATAATGATTTCATTACAACAGTTACATTAATTATAGGAACGATGTTTGTAAAAAAAATGAGCATTAAACTCTCTTTCTAAAAAGCACCATGTGGTTTTACAAGCTTCAGCACAAGGCTTGTAATGTCCAATGAAACTGTAAAGCTGTCAACTCTGTTACTGTCAACAATGTTAGCTTTCTAATGGCATGTTAAATGAATACCACAACTTAAAATAAAAAATATATGTAGTATAGCTTCAGTTTGAAAAATTTGAATATACTTTTAGACATTATTTTTGCATGTTTAAACAATACATTACCTTTCCAAACTGGGAAAGGTACCTGTTTCATAGAACGACCCAGTTACTCATCTGTTTACCTACAAGTGATGCGTGGTAATATTTCATCCTACCGGATGTGCCTGTCTGATAAAAATGAGACAAATTCTTAACTTATGATCAGATTCTGATCGCACTGTAAATGTACTCCTCCACGTCTGGGTTCCATACCAGGCCTCTGCTGCTCGAAACGGTACCTTTGGGTCAATAAATCTCTGTAAGGACATTTCAGCACAGCGCTGAGTACGTCTGCTCGGTGCAAATATAATAGCAGACCTTCCACCTGATGAAGACGTTAGCATATGTTCTGCAGACCTTCAGCTCTTGCAAGCGTTCCAGTGCTGTTAGATATAATACTATTATGTTTTTACTTGACAAATGTTTTTCATGTTTCTACTAAAACTTTCAAACTTTGTGTCAGTATTTTAAATATTGCAAACAACTGACTTTCAGTGTTGTATTTGTAATTCACCAACATAAGAAACATAAGACTTATTATGCCGAAATTCCAAACATGTTGTTTTTCGTCAGCTAAATTCATTCAGGTCTGGCAATTGGGCCACAGCTTCATGGGCTATTTCGGTTGTCCATATATCTACAGAAGTCCACATCTGAGGGAGCGTGCGTATGTCCGTGTTTCGTCGCAGTTGCCTGGTTGCACAACCATTTTGAGGCCGGCCACTTTCGAGCCTTGCACTTGTTAATCCCAACTCTTTCCTGCTGTCAAGTTAACGGAAACAAACAGATCATTTATAAACGTGGTAGAGCACAGGGAAGCGAGCTCTGGGGCGGGTGGATGCACGTCATGGTGAACTCATCTTAGTGGAGATGTTAGTTCCTTCCCTGCTGCAACACTTTATTTATCCTTAACAAGGAATTTTGCTCTCCAGGCCTGGAACGACAAATCGGTGAGGAATCCGCCTGCCAGAGCTGGTGTCTGATGTCATTATATCGTCATGTTCAGTCAGATTCAACTCAATGAAGTGAACAGCAGGCAAATCATTTTTTAAGTAGGGCCCTCCAACAGGTACACATTTGAAAGGCACGTTCAAGAAGGATAACCTTGAGATTAATTTAAAAAAAATACATTTTAGTCGACGCCAAGTATTCCAGTCGACTGTGTGCCGACATATTGTGCAGCAGCACTTCCGGCGATCCAAGTTCGAATTCTGGCTCTTGGTCCTTTCCCGGCTTCTGATTCCCTCTCTATCTTCCCATCTGTCTCACTTTCCACTGTCCTATCCATACAAAGATAAACAAAGGCCAAAAAAAAGTACATTTTAGAGAATTGTGGAGTCCACACTAACTATAGTGAGACAGAGGAATAAAACATTGGCAGCCAATCAAAATCCATTCCGATTTAAAGCGTTAATATATTTGAAACATGAAAATAACCATAAAATGACTGTCCATTGGTGTCCATTGCAATAGTTTTCATGATCTAGTTGTTATTATAGTTCTCGGTTTAAATCGTCCTCCATCGTACAGAATAAAAAAAAATTGATATGTTAAATTAATAAATTCTTGCCTGCAGTCCCACAGCAATTGCTGTCGACTGTGCTGATATGATGTTTTTGGAAGAATTAAACAAAATTTATTTCAGCTGTTTGTGTTGTCATTGCCTTGTATTTCTCTGCATTTGTAATTTTCTTTCTTTATCGACCCATCCTCCGTTGATGTAGACCACACTGCTTACACACTTCGGGAAGCTTTGACAAAGTATTTGACAGCGAGGTGATCCATCCTTTAGTCTGGAGCTTATCTTTTCACTTTTTTTACAAATTATGTGCTTGTTTTTGCAGCTGACTTTGACGTTGACAGATACATTCCAAGTCTGTTTTGTTTTGTTAAAGTGTGGTTATTATGATAGTTTCTTGAAAATGTATTCCTCTGCACTGTTTTTTTATGAGCTAATTGGAGCCATAATCATTGTAAAGAGGGTCCATTCATCACTCAACTTCGTCTGAATACAGACCTTTAAAAACAAACAGATAAGGCTAATATCACGTGCCTTTCTCTCTCTATAGAAGCAGACATCCTGCTGTCTTTACTGGGTGACCGTAAACTAGCCTGCCCGGCCCTGGATTAGGTTAATTATTTCCCTGTGTTAATTTTACCTCCTCTCGCTCTCAGACTGGGAGCAGGGGTCACCCCTGTCTTTTTTATAATACCTCCTTGTGCTGGAGTCTGATAAAGAGAGTGCGAGTCAGAGAGGGCAGCCGCCAGCGGAGACTGGCGCTCCCTGGATTCAGGCGCTGCTCAGCCGGGGCCAATAAATCTGAATGTTAGTGTGAAGGAAGTATGATCCATAAACTGCTAAGTGATGCTGTCTGCTCCTCCTCCGTCGCCCGTAGCCTGTGTGGAGGCGTTATTGTGACTCCCTGTGTACGAGATATCCAGCTGTCTTCTAAATGAGCTCCCTCCAGCCCCGGTAGTGTGGCGAGGTGTTTGGGGCAGGATGAAAATAGATGCTTTAAAAGGCAGTAAATTGTGTTGCAAAAAGCGGGATTGGTAAAGCGAAGGGTAGTTATTGAGCATGTACTGTATAAGCAATTTCCGTGCCTTACCCCGAATAACAACATTATAATTATAATAATGATTTTTAGTTGTTGGGCCGGATTTCATGGGAAATGTCATTTGTTTTTAGAAAGTAACTTACAATTTTATGTTTCAACAGAAATGGCAATATATAAGAAAAAATTTAAATTTTGTTAAATGACATGTTTTTGTATGCAAAACCCAGAAGCGAGTTAGCATTTAAATACTTCCGGTTCCATCGCCCCGAAGTCAATGTTTGGGTTAAATGGCTGAAATACTCTTATCAATTTCAAGTTTTATTCTACGACACACCAGTAATGAGCCGCTCGTGATTTTAAAAGCTTTATCTTGTGTTAAAAACAGCAATTGTTAACAAGTTGCTAAATACGACTCCAGACGTTGTCAGGGACATTAAAAGTCACACATAAAAATGTCACAAATGATGCAGATTTACTAAGTCGTTACGTATGAGGGTACATATTTTAATAAAGTTGAAAAAGTTGTAGCAAGATTGGCAATGACATTGATGTTGAGGCTTTAGTCTGTATTAAGCGTATGTTAGCTTTTGACTTCTGCATAGTGTATTTTCTCTTCAGAATTCATAAAGGCTGTTTTGATTTGTAAAAACGATCTCGTTAAACTAAAAGGATAAGTTTCATATACCTCTAGAGCTTATATTTTATGATCTTCAAAAAGTCTGTTGGAAAAAATGTATAGGCTTTTGGTCGATATATTGTGGCGCTAACTTCCGAGTTGGCTTACAAAATACGTAATTCCCTGCGAAACTCTATTTATCAATGATATAAATTATTCGAAATTCAATATCTTGATCTATGTTATAAGAACATGGAATATTTGTGTAAAAATGTTATCAGTTATTTCTTAAAATTCACACACCACATAAGTTATATGTACCATTTTAATAGTGCTTTATAGTGTATTTTTTGTTAACTGACTACTTTTTGAAACAGTAGTCTGAACATTCTTCTAAACTTATTTTGTTTCGAGAGAAAATGACCCATAGGGGTTTGGATAACATAAGGGTGGACAGATGACAAAATTAATGTTTTTTTTTTTCATTTTACGGTTGGTTTCCTATAAAGGGTTTAAAACTAGTCCTAGAATAAAGTAAATGTCAAAGCTGCCTAACTAAAAACAGCTTCCCCTTCACTGAAACATCTTAAAATACGTCACTGCTATTGTTTTGTCTCAAAATGCATCTATGGAATGTTTTTTATAAGCCACGTTTGTAAAAACGACTTAAATGTCTTAATTTAACTAAGGCCTAGTGCTGGCTTTATCTAATCCCTGTCAGGGAAACTGCCCCTTGGATTTATTCTTTACAAGGCTACTAAGTACTTTCACTACTCCTATAGTGTGCCTTATTATATGTACATTTTTTTTATACATGCATATAACAATACCTCAATTTACTACATTTTCCATCTGCACAAGTGTACATACAGTCTGTTAATATGTATATTCTACTTTAGACTACACTGTACAATGTCTCTTATATCTTATTATGCCCCATTTTCTGTACAATAGTCTTTTTTTTCTGTATGCATATTTAAGAATCTTTTAAGCACACTTGGCAATAAAGCTCTTCTGATTCTAAGATTTATGGGTTCCAACAATAGTTAGATGTGAATCCTGAAAAGAAAGACAACTAATATAAATGGTCATGCTCATTCTGTATTGCTCACGTGTGTAAACATGCAAAAATGTTTTCTGAATTGTGTGGGTTTGTATATAACATGCAATCATCGAAAACAGACCAAATTTGAACCTTTATGTGATATAGGCCAAGCTAAACCACTCTTTATATCTCATCTGTTTTAGAATTCCACTGTTACACTCCATTTCAGGTTTCTGTGTGCGCTGGATCACCATCCCAACCCCGGATCTGTGGATAGCCTTTTTTGCGGCATCTAAAGTAAAACAAGAGAGACAGGGTTTGACTGCGGAAATTATTCATTAACAAACTCGGGTTTTACGATCATATTTTTCTCGTGTTGGCTCTAAACGCACGGCGATTGCCAGAAAAAGGTCCTGGCCGCTGCTCGACTCGCAATGGGCGGATAAAATGTCAAGCGGGACGGATGACCTGTTTGGCCTGTTATGGCCGTGTTCCTTCTCATTTTTTGTTCCTTCTACCTCCGTTCCGCAAGCAGAGATACCGGAAAAGATTTGAAAACAGAACAAATTGCTCAATGAAAAAGTCCTTGGGCTCTTGTTTGCTGTTTATGTCCTCGTAAGAGAGGCCTAAGCTGGACTGACCATGTTTGCCCTGATCCACAAACTGTTCCATCCCCCTCTGGGACCCAAGCCATGTGCTTTGGAGGAAAACCACACAAGAGAGACCTAGCAGGGGGTAGAACGTTCCAGAAAAAGCCATGGCCGCTCCGAGCCAATACACCAGCGAGAAACCCAAGTGGATGTGGTGAAAATGTCAAATTACCAAAGGGAAATCGAGGGAAAACCTCAAGGCAAATGAGAGCAGCTAGACGCGTTTGGGTTGTGCAACACTCTGGGCTGAGTCTGTGAACAGAGATCCATGTTGTAGTTGTGGTGATCTGAGCTTTTACTTGCTCAGTTATGCTTATCATTTGTCATTTTAATCCGGGAATGATATCCCATCTGAATAAGCATTGTTACGGTACATGGTATGGCATGAGCAATAACGTGAGTTTGGGGCGGGACTATCTGTTTTTTCTGACCAATGGTAGGGAAAGGGGTTTGGGAAACCTTTCATTATTTTTGTTATTTCATTTATGAATTGGCACAAAAAGCTGTTTTGGTTCCCTTAGGTCCTAAAATGTACAATTTAAGTCAAAATGTGCACAATTGACATATTATCTTAAAGGTTTGAGACATTTTGAAAGAGAGCTGGTATCTGTCCTTTAAAAAAAGCCAATGTCTAATACAGCAGAGGGCAACGGCTCCACAACAGCTCCATGGAGTTTAAGAGGACAGAGACCGCCAACAGTTTCCTCTTCACTCTATAACAAACAGAGAGGGGCCGGGCCCCCGGGGCTTCCTGCGTCCCACACACAGCCCGCAAATAAACACAATCACGTTCTTTAAACCTTCAACTACTTCCCCTCCACATTTCTTCCCTCTGTTTCTTAGAAACACTGCTCGCTGGCTACGTAACGCTTTTCTCCGAAAAGGAGTCCTGCATTCCTTCATGCGTGCAGTATCCAGATGACAAAAACATGGAGTGGAACATTTTAAACTGTCCAGTAAATACACATTCAGACCAGTGTTTGGTTCATATTCGCCACATTTTCTGCTTGTGTGGTCAGTGATTGAGAAACAGATGTTTAACGTTGCATAAAGCAAGCCCTCTTTGACAAAAATAAGGTTGCTTGACCTGTCCTGCTTGACCGGTGTGTTCCTGAAATTATTAATATATATGTGCAGTATAATACATTTATGAATGATTTATTATAATACTTCAACATTACAAAAACTGTATAGTAGGCTACTATATTTGTATTAAATTATTTTGTTGAAAATTTTACTAGTTGAATTTTTGAAATGAACTACGGAAGGCAAAAAGGGTAAAAAATGTCAAACCTAAAATTTAAATCCACATTTTAATCTAAAATGCAGATCTAAAGAGTCCATTCAAAGTTAAAGGTAAGCTATTTAAACATGAAAGCAAAACAGAATTGGCTATAAACAAAAGTGATGTTATAAATTCCTGCATCCTCTAATAGAAAACGGCTTACAAATGTCCAGATCGGGCTCCAGTAATGGTTAGACTTTAAGCTAATGATTATCCTGCACCTCTGTGCTACCGTTCAGTGCTTTGTAAAGTCATAATTTAATTATGGCCCTGTCTTCCTGTTAAAAGCCCAATCCTGCTCCGCTGTGTAAAACAAAACCGCCAAAGACCTCATTCACAGTAATAAATAAAACAACTGGAAGGTGAGGAATTCTCGTGCTGCGCTGCAATGAAAGCAAACCTGAGCAAATTTTGTGCAGATAAATCCCAAGTTAAACACGAGAGGAAAAACATTTGAATTAAGGACTGTCAAGTAAATGAGGAATATCGAACTGAAGACTTATGGGAGAAAACTGTATTTACTATAGTGGTGAAAATGATCGCGGTTGACCCTACTCTGCTCTTCGGTTCGGAATGCTTGTGACCTGCCAATTACCTGTAAGGTTATTCATCAAGTTAAAGATAGTTTTAGCATGCACGCACTCCTTCTCTCTCTCTGGATGAGTCCAATATTAAAACATATTCTCGCTTATATCTTAACCTAAACAAAATTTTGATTTTATTTTATGATTCAGTAATGTCGGCCGTGATATTTACTCCACGATCGCCATCTCACGACACCTGTCACATTTGGCATCTGATCTCTAGAGATCCAGTGGTCAGCTGTTTACTCTGACTGCACGTTTATATCATATTCATTTGGTATACATATTGTCATTAAAAAGAAATAATCCATGCATACTATATGACATAGCATAGAAGATAAATAATAATCTTACATAATCTGTTAAATTAATCTGTTGATATGTTCAGGGTACTTTCACAAATTCATTTTTATAAAATTCTTTATATAAAAAAAAACGATGATGAGCAATTACATTTGTAGATCCCAAAAATGATCCGATCCATGACCCAAAATCCGTGAAATGATGATAGAACTGAACTATCAAAGCCTATGATGTTGTGAACACCGTCTTATCAAATAGGAGACTTAAAGTCTAATGTTTCTCTTCGACATTTTCCCTGCATGGTCTGAGACGGAAGTGGTTGTATTTGCTTACAGAAGGACCCTTCAAGTCTGAGTTTACTCAACAGCCCTGTGTAAACTACCTTCTGACTGTGCCATAGTGACAGAAACACCAATAAGATCTTTTTTAATATCTCTATCGTTTCTTATCGGCAGCAATTCAATTAAATAGAGACGTGTGCTCCTGGTTCTTAGTTTTTCCTCGCTGACTTTTCACAATAGAGTGATTTCCACAATATCTCAAAGTGAAATTCCAAAATGAAAAGTTAAAGAATTTAGTATGAACATCAAATCTTTCCAAAACCAAGTTATCTAAGATTTCCTATCTTTATTTTATAACTCTTTAAATCTTCATTAAAATATAGACGTAGACCCTTTGGAAAGAATCAAAAGTGTACTTTTAATTTAACATAACACAATTAACATACAATTAAATATGAATGTAAATTAATATAAATGAAATAATATAAAATTGTTGTATTATAACCAAACACAGACCAGAAGTGAACTTCGGGCCAGGCTTGTGTTTCTTATAAAACTGAATAAAATATAATTGTATATTATTCAATAATACTTCATTTAATAATTAAAGCTTATAACTGTCTGGGAAAGTTTCCCAATGCTCATTCCAAGCGCTTATGTGTATGTAACTGTGTTATACATGATATTACAAAGAAAACATTTCAATTTGGGGCATATTTATCCATTATATGGAATTCAGTATATTTTCTGACCCTGCTGTATGTCAATAACCTCCGTTTTAGAAAAAATATCAAGCATGCACTTAAATGAAACATAACTAAGAACTCCATGTATGAAGCAAAGAAAGTGCAACTTCTGAGAAATACATTTTCCTCTGCAAATATCAGAGTTGGAAACTCTGATATTTGTTCAATACAACCGCCCGAGTGCCAGTTGCAAAGTTTACACAACCTCAGTATGTGTGTATTATCTGCGAGCCTTTTCACATCTAAACTCTTCCTGCGTTGGGACTCTCTCGAACACAAACAAGCATTTTCTTGTTAACAATGCCAGCTTTATTTACACAAACTGCTTCTATCGTCTCTGTGTTTTTACATCAACGCTTGCGCAATCGTGCGTGCAAATTGGAGCTGTGCCGCTTCATATATCTGCACAAGAGCACACGTGAGCAAACATCCAAATGCAATAAGCTTGTGCAAATGGAGTTTCGCTCTGTGTTCCTCTCGGGCACTGTTAAGAAAACCCCACCAGGCCCACAGCCGACCTCCGGGATCAAACGAGTCCAACAATCACGGCACAATTAGCAATCATGCTTAATTCACTCCCACTAATTTGGGCCAATCATCTGGTATTTCCACTTGATGCCCACATCCTTGTGCTTTCATCCACCCTGGGTGCGTTTAGTCAGGTGAATGATTGCCGTGCTTAGGTCCGCTCTCTTGGAAGCAGCTATTTTAGGAAACACTTCATCTGGCATGTGCTGACAGATGCAGTCATGTCTTAATTTATGTGCGTATTGCGAACATGACGCGACGTGAGATGTGGGAGACGTAGGGGTGGGACAGTCAACAATAGAGGGCATATGCATATCTGCAAAGTGTGAACGTGTGGGGAGGGGTACATTGTAAACCTTGCATTAGCTTGGGTTATGAATTTGAATTGATATGTAAAACGTATAGAATGAATGCACTATAAGACGCTTTGAATAAAAGCATGTGCCAAATGCATAGATGTAAAATTCTCCTAATCGGCCTTTCTGAAAAATACCACTTGTGAGTTTGTTTATTAAAACCGCATCATGGCCGAAACGGCATATACCTGTCCACACCTGCATGCTCTTCCCTGCGGGTCTGGTGCGCCTCTGCATCCCTGAATGACTTTTTCATCTTGATCTGGTTAACCTGCGACATGCCTCCTTTTCCCTGGTGAAAGAAAACATCCTGGATAAATATTTGAGCAGGCGGTGCGAGTGCGCACAGTCCCGGGGCTCGCAGGCCCTTCCTGGCCCGTGTCAGCCAAGATGAATGTAGATTCACTAATGCACTGGGGTGGGAGGTGCACAAACACACACGTACATGCGCACACACTTCTCCAGAAAGTATAGGGAAGGACCTTTTACAGATGTCAGTGGAAACACCATTTTGGTTGGGATGTTTTGAGCGAGTTGAGGATATTAGTTTATGTTTGTGGAGGAAGAAACGGACGATAGATGAATGGACCGGAGATAAACAAGATTTGTGAAATAAGGAAGGGCTTTGGATGGGTGGAATTTTCTTAATGTGTTATTAGGGACGGATTCCCCGGTCTAGCACTGGCACAGTTTTGGTGGAAATAAGGGTTAACAGTTGCACATTGTATGGCTGGTGAATTCTCCTGTAGAAGGACGGAGGAAATGGCCCTGGCCATCGTTGTGGGGCTGGACAGAGGTGCCTTTGTCTCGATGCACCCGTCGCTTAGCAGGTGCTTTTAAATGCCCCATGGGTCTCCAGTGTTCAGCCATTTGGGTGGACACATATAAATATGTGAATGGATACAAGCCTGCATCTGTCAGCTGGTTGGATAGAGCTATGTGCTGACCTCTTTTCCATTTAAAAAGAGGATTATTTTCACAGTGGACCTTAGTAAATTCTGACCTTCATAAAGCTATTGGACGCTAAGTAGGCTACGTTAAGTAAGATGGCCTAGGACAACATCAAAACCGACCCAAGAGCTTCTTTCAAACTATTACATTTTATTGGTGATAAATGTAAAAATTATTAGCACACACAAATATTTGGTAGATTAATATTTTTGTTACATTTAACCAGGTTACTTACTATATTTAAAAGTTAATTAACTTAGAAAAAGTAAATACTTCAATCGATACCTAACTTTTTTAATTGAGATAAAAGCGATTGAGCACATGAAAAATTACCTTAATAAAGAATGCTAAGCTAATCATAATTATAATAGTTTATTTTATATAACATATTATATATATATATATATATATTTTTTTTTTTATAATTTGAGCTGTCCGGTACATTTTCAGTTTGACATCATTCAGCTGAAGATAAGTAAAGCAACCTGCAATTTTGTTTTTCAAACAGAGATGTCGATAGAGTGGCAAAAGTTACGAACTGCAGCTTTTAGCATTAACGCGGCGGTAACACACTCCGTTTCTCCCAATCCCATATTAATGTTGAGTACCTATAGAGTCGTATTGCACACTTCGTATCTTCGATGAGTTTTCAGTTTGATCACATTTATAAAAGACAGATACAGCTGTACGATTATTTCCGAAAACAGGCGACCTCCTGAGGCCAGGGGAGGAGTGGGGATGGGGATGCAACTAAAGCACGAGCACACAATACATCATCACCTTATTCTTGCATACCTGTGAATTCACTATGATTTTTGTTGTCTACCTTATTCACGTTCTCGCTGGTTGATGTGTGGACACGCTTTTCAGGGAGAACTGTCCAATAAGAGACTAAGGAATGTAACAAAATTTCTTTTTTTTTTTTACATTCAAACTATGCGACCTTGTGGGAGTGTATTTAGCACAGAAATATACGTCATACGTCCAACTAGTTTTTTGGACAATCTGACCTAGTCAAGCATGAGAAGTCATAATGCATGAAACACTGTTGAACCACCCCTTTAATGACACTGACATATATGATTTATAATTTGCATTACTCTCCACCATCTTTAATTTATTTCTTACAATGCATCCTGGGATTGCTGTCTGCACAAAACAAATATCAATGCTTAGGTGTCTCAGAAGGCAGCATTGGGACAGTTTTCATTATGAGTAGGAAATCTTAAAATGCTGCTTGGCTCTAAGCATCACACACTTTATAACAGCGCTGTAATTTGTGTGGGCAGGCCCGGATTAATTTATAGGCCCCCTCAGACACACACGTGTGCACAATAACGTTTTAAATTAGTCTATATGGTACTATGTGTATGAAACACCCTTATTTTATACACGATTACATTGACAAGTTACAAACAATGATCACAACCTGAAGGACAATATCAACACCTGTACACATCCTCCATCTTACACGATTTACACCACATGATTGTAACAATTCTTTCCTGGACCTGCAACAACAATATCAAGACATTTCCCTGCATACTCTAACTCACTGGCACATGCAAGCAGCACACACTATCACACCTCTATCAATTCAGTTATATCAGATTCTTCCATAATCCAACAAACACGCTGGATTCTCAGGATTAAATATAAGAACTTTCTTAAAATAAATTATAATACACAAAATTAACATTCTGTGGAATTCTCAAATATTTTCATCTTCATATTATCTAAGAATAAACAGGCAGTCTTTGTCAATGATGATTATTGCACAAGTGTTATTTGTCCAATTGTTAAACTTTATTTGTGTAACAAGCTCCTCGCGACACACCTTCTTATGTAATTGTTTAATGTGTTACAGTAAACGGCATTAACGAGAATTTAAGTATACTTCTTTAGCCTATATATTATGAGTTACGACGTCATCATATTTGTGTGTATGTAAACATTTTGCAATGAATGAAAATGCACTGTGTATTATCTACTAATGAAGGCTAAATATTGTTAAAGTAAGCCAGTTACTGATCAACATTATATTTAAGAATTATATTTACAACAATATTGACAAGTTTCTGTTGTTAGTTCATGACACACAAAAAAAAGTGTTGATTTGGGCTAGGCCTATATGTTCTTTCACACAGCCTCATGGTAACCATGTGCATATTTACAGGCGAACATTGTTCATATTTATATATCTAAACAGTCGATAACACTGACAGGTTGTTGGAAACGCTGTTTTGTACTCATATTATTCACGAGTCACCTGTCGTACGTTGCTACTGCTTCCTTCCGCTCACTGTTCTCGCGGTGCAGCATTGGCGACATTTTCCCACTGAATGAAAGCTAAGGTTTATCCAAGAAGTCGATATATTTCTCGCTATGTGCTTCTTCTGAACAAAAGCTTCTAGTGGGCTCGTAAAAGTGACTAAATCAAAAGACAGACCTCCTCACACTGGGCCAGAGAAACGCCCAGCAGAATGAATATGGCGTAAACGCTGTTTTGTGAAATTTTCATCCTCCAGCCTGGACCCCTAGCGCGCATGTGCCCCTGGGCCTGTGCCATTAATGCTCATTGGATAATCCGGCCCTGTGTATGGGAGAGTGGAATACTTTGTTTATCAGTGGGAAGGCAAACGGATTTGGAGGACCAAAAGGGGAAGTGACACAGGGCCAAAAAGAAAAGTAAACGATTTATTTAATCTAATATTTGATATGATGGACAGCCGGGCGAGTTTTAATCTCAAAAGCAAGACTACTGTGACACACCACATCCTCACTTAGAATCCAACGCTTCACACAAGCCCGGTTGCTCCACATTCCTGGGTTACAAACCTTACTGTGTTCCCTCGAGGCACAGCCTATCTCCGGTCTAGATGGATTCAATGTGTTTCGGCCCACTTATTTACTTGTAACAGACACTCTTGCGGTGCTTGGAATGTGCGAGCATGTGTTGGATGCAATTTAAACATGACTATATTGTTTTACTCTATGCACTTTACCATCACTGCTCCTCTCAGCTTGTATGTAGCAGTCTGACATGAAACAGTCTCATTAGCTTCAACACTCCCAAACCAATAGGAGCTCCGCTTGAGTAATTGTTTCACAAGCATATTTCATACCACAATGACATGCGCTGCAGATATGTTTCAAGCTGTGGTCACCGCTTAAATGCGGTTCCCGTCGCGGCGTTCCTTTGAACGTGGTAAATGCTTACTCCGTCGGTACGACTCGGAACACAGAGGAATTCTTACCGTTTGCAGCCGAGTTAAATGGGAATGTGGTACTGTGGTGTGACACTGCAAAAATCTTTAGTTCCTGGGTGTTAAAAACCTCACGAATATCCTGTGTTTTCCCACAACTTTATTCAAAGTCTTGGTTTAGAGTTGAAAGGGTCACAGCAGGAGGAAGAAACGTTTTTCTTGAGGAAATTAAAGAGTTTTGTGTGCTATGAATATATGCGGAACTTTCTGGACTTGAAACTTCCTCCCCGCTCCAACAAGAGCATTGTTTGTACTTTCTATATTTGTTCTGAACTTCTGCAACTTGTGGATGTCAAACAGAAATGCGTTAACATCTGACTGCCCATATTTAAAAATATAAGTAGAATTTATACTTTTATTCATATAATACAGAGTTGAAAGTGGCAATGTTTACATTGTCTTAAAGGCACAGTAGCACAAAACTGACTGTTTAAAGGGAAATCTCACCCAAAAGTGAAAATTCCGTCATCATTTACTCACCTTCAGATTGTTCCAAACCTGTATACATTTCTTTGTTCTGCTAAACACCAAGGAATATATTTGGACGAATGTCAGTACCCAAACAGATCTCATCCTCCATTGACTCCCATAGTTTTTAGGTTCCCTATTATGGCAGTAAATGAAGAATGAGATCTGTTTGGGTACTGACACTCTTCCAAATATCTTCATTTGTGTTCAGCAGAACTAAAAAGGTTATACAGGGTTGGAAAAACCTGAGGAATTGATGACAGAATTTTCATTTAAAAAGTCAAAGAGATCTGGTATAAGAACATCTTTGACTAAAAAATCAATACCTGCTCTCTCAGCAGGTATTGATCTGGCATTGTGAAAATTAGTATATTAGTATAAAAACATCTTTATGCCAAATTACTTTACATTTAATGTTTATAATTTCTCTGTAAGTTGCTTTGGATAATGTGCCTGCTAAATGCCTGAATGTAAATGACTAACATCGAAAGTGAAAATCAGGGAAAAAATGATGTGATTTAAAACATGTTTCAGATTTTATCATTTTAAATGTTGACAACTTATCCATTCCACTGCTGCAAGTTTATTTCTACATGAACCTGTATTATTGTTTCATTCATATATAAATAAATAAAAAAGTTTTGCAGGTTTATTCTGAACAAATGTTTCGTCTCTCTCACAAGATTAGAAAATTCTCAGACGGCTTGAAGAGAAAAATATCAGCTCTCAAACTTGTGCACTTTTAACCAGTCATATCTCATGACATCTGTTGTATCACACAATCAGGAAGCCAATGTGTGGCTCAAAGGATGTTTGTAAAACTAAGAGCGATCGCACTCACTGTTTGCTCAAGTGTGGTAATCCATGGCTCAGTTTGCTCAAAGTCAAAGTTCGCCTTTCTTGTCATTGCCAGGACACCGGTTCCGAGAGCTAGGGAGTGACGGGTTTCCCCCTCGGTGGGTTTTGCTTTGAGTAGCTTTACTTTTAATCAGATTGGCCCGATGCCTACAGGTCGCCCACGCAGCACAGCGAGGACACAATTGATACATATGCTTGCCCCCCTTAGCCCACCCCCCCATCTAAAGTGTGACAACAAAGCGTCTTTGTAACCCCACAGTGGACCTTTATCTGTGAGTCTAGTGCATCCGAAAAAGAAAAACCCACAGAACCTTTGTTCGGCTGGCTTCCTGTGAGGTCATACATATTACATAAGGGCCAGCTTCCTGTTGGACTGACCTGGTGCTTTTAGGCTAGACGCTGGATGGGGTTTCTCAGCCTTGTCTGACCACCTTTGTTGTGACGTCCGGTGGCTATATCCTTAATAGAGGTTATCCACAATGTCATACCTTGTTTTAGTCTTGAAACAAATATTTAATATCAGAGGAAGACCAAATTGTCATCGTTCTTACAATGTTGCACATGCCACTTCGCAATTTTGCTATACGATCAACAATATCGTCACGTAATCATTTTGGTAGTTTGAAATGTAGAATTATGTTCAAAACCATGTTTGGGTGTGTTTTTGAAGTCATAAAACTCTCTCTTCCTTTAAAAGTGTCATAAAGTAATAAGGCTGTGGAGAGGTGAGGACGAAGGTTGCAGCTGTCCTCAGTGTGAGCTCCATGCGTGCATGAAATGTCTCTGTGGTCATGTCAGTCTGTACACCAGAGGAAGTGTTTGGCTTTTGACAATGAGCTCCCTAGGAATGCACCACTGCTGAGGCCAAGTGGGCGTGCTGCAGCGCTGATATCGAAAGCCAAGTTTGGTTGGCTCCGTCCGTTTCGGCGCCTCGGGGGGCAGTGAAGGGGCCCGCAGATGATAGGCAAGCCCTGTGTGCGTTTGCACACGTGTGCGCCTGCAACATTTATACTTGATATGTAAAATCACATCAGGCTAAAATGCGTAACATGCAGTTCGAAGTATTTGCGTGTAGTTCTGTTTGCGTGCTGCAGTTTTTCAGTACGGGACGATAGCATATGGGGAGGGGTATTTCATCATGTAATGTTGACAGGAAAGAATCTTTCCGTTAGGGCATGGCATGTTTATGGGGCACAAGCAAAGGAGTTTTTGTAAGTCCGCTCTGCTATGCGTTTTACAACTGTCTGCATTTGGAGCACTAAAAATCCATTCTGACCGGGTGTTAGCACAGTCCAGGCCTCTGATACAGACCGGCAATAAATGGTGATAAGAAGTGCTTTCCGGAGTGCTGGCGGAGAGGGGAAAGGATGCAAGACAGTAGCCCTTTGTTTAAAACGTTGCTTGCTTGGGCCTGTGCCATGGAGTTTGCAAAATGAGTGTGGCAAGCCGCATCGCACAGAAACTTTTGGCTGATTCTCAGGGTCATCGCCGTCTGTCTTTCCTTCCTTTTCAAGGCAGGGTTTATGTCCAACCTCAGATTTTATGTTATGGAACTATATTTAAAAACAAATTATTTTAAAACTTAATGTTCAAAACATTCATAACTACATTGTTGTGTTTTTTTATTATGTTAAATTGATATATTTTATTTTTATTTTAAATGTGTTTAATATAAGAGACCCTTCACATCCTCCTTTATAAAGCATTTCTAGATGTATTGTGGAAATTCAGTCCTAGGTCTGTTAAATTTCAACAAAAATAAAACCTCAAAATCATCCTACAACAACGACGGCGTGACGAGACAAATGAAAACTGTGATAAAAATCACATTAACAATATTGTTCTTACTTATTTTCTAAATACAAATACAAATATTACTGTATAAAATGTAATCTGAACTTGTATTCTTTGCAGTATTTGAGGTCTGAAAAAATACTCAGCATCTTATCTGTTATTTTGACCTGGTTCTCCAGTTTTAATTTTCTGCAAATAAATCCAAATAGAAACAATGTTTTTATTTGAAATTTGGGAGAAATATTGTTAGTAGTTCACAGAATGAAACCCAAAACACAACTAAAAATAGTAGATTCAGAAGAAACTGAAAACAATTTTGAAAATGGTCTCTTATACTCTATATAATAATACTTATACTATAGTATATATAAAACTCATTACAATAAGGGATTTTATTTATGCAAACAATAGTTAACTACATGACACTCTAAACCTGGCGTTGGGTCAAAAAGGGACAAACCCAAACTCTTATTTGGAAAAACTGAGGATAGATAGCGTTTCGAAATGACTGGCACATGCTGTTCTCACCTATACCAAACTTCCATTTCAACACACGCTCACACATGATTCAGAATAATATCACCTCCCTGTCTTAATCACTGAGTTTCACTGTTGTTTGTCTCGGGTGCATTGCATTTATATCTGAGACTAGTGGAAGGAGTGAGTGAGAGTGAGAGTGAGAGAGGGGGGAGCGTGAGTACAGCACCAGATGTGCTCAGGAGTTTTGCAATATGTCATTTGCAAGAGGACGTTTTCTTGAACCAAGACAGCATGGATGAGTTCACTTCGGAAATGCACGAGAAAGCCAGGCTCTCAACGCAGACTGAATTATATGAAATGACTGGTCACGTGACCTAGCGAGACCAGATGCCAGATAGCAGCTAGGAGAAAGTTCATGTCTCTGATGCATGCGCTAGATTGGTTTAAACTCAAGCTTTTGGATTTAGGGACATAGGGATGCGCATATCGTTGAGATTAAGGGGTGTCCTCTTTAAACCACATAGCAACGCCCTGGCAACCACTACCCACTGCAGTCATACATTAAACCCGGTGTCCTTGCCTCAGAAATTATAGGGAGACTCTCTTTAATGCAACAAACTCGTCCTGACTTAAAGCAATTCATATTTAGACCTATAATTTTAAGGGTAATCTGTCACAGAGGACACGTTCGGGTTCTGATATGTACACCTTCTGTGCAAAATCCGGTCATAGGTTCAAAGGTTAACTATTTGTGTAACTGTGTTTGAGTGTGTTGGATGTTAACAGATTTAGGGACGTGTGAGTCAGGCGTGTTTGCATGGGTGTAGCGTGTGTGTTCGTGTGAGCTGCAGCTCTTGGTCTTGACAGCCAGGGCCTATATCTCATGTAAAGTTACTCCCAGCCAGAGAACCGTGCAGAAAACCAGACTGAGAATTGGGTGGTGTGTCCCTCATCCCCCAGGTGCACAGCTCTATAGCAGCCCTGCAGGGCAGACGTACAGCTGTTCTACTACTGTAACATGCTTCAGGGCGAATAGAGCGTTTTATGATGAGGTCACACCTGCAGAACGTGATTCCATCTACGTTCATCTAAATTCATCTCATTTCTGCCCTCCGGCATTCAAGATTTGTGTATTTCCAGGTGGATGTACAATAGAAGTTTGATATTTAATAAAGACAGCATTTCACATAAATATATGGACTCATTATGCGATATGCTGGCATTAGTAGATCACTTCCATGATTGGTTAACTGGACCTGGTTGTAGACCTTGGGCCTCTGGAATATCTGATTCTTATTGGTCAGTTGTTGCTTTTCACAATCCAATGTATTTTTTTAGTATATGAAGCATCCTGGCTTCATATCTGTCATGATAAAGTCATTTTAACTTAGTTTAGTATTGTTTGAAGTTTCTTTTTAAAGCACAAAATATGAAATAAATCCTACTTTTTTATGTCAAGTACTGTTTTTACTACTAGATTTTTTTGTTTGCTCACTAGATTCTAGCCATTTTTACATTCCTACTTAATAATTTCCTTTAATGTATTCCATTGTGAAGATCCAAAATGAATGACTGTATAATAATTATGATTATTAATAATGATTGTACATTATTCTTTACGTGTTTATGTATGAAATAATAGAGAAATAATATTAATATGGAATATAAAATAGATCTAGGTGTGTGTTTCCATATCCGAATGTCTGACTGCACCTGGTTTACACCTAGACAATAGAACTATGATTCTAAATAGACATTCTTTTTATCATCTAAATGCTGTAGTTTACCAGTAAGGAAAATATAAATGAGCCCTTAACAATCAAACAGTTAAATTGTTACAAAATGTGTAAAAGTATGCTGTTCTTTATGTATGTAAGGACACTGAAGACAGGAGACATGTTTTATATTTAACAATATATATTTTCCGATTTCAATGTACATTCCGTTTTGACATAAGCTTTTATTCACAAACAAATGTAGGCATCTAAATAAATACTATATAAAATAGAACTTCAAAATAAATATATCTATAAAGGGACATTTTCATATGTGTGAGAGATTTTTTTTCTCTTTCTGCTTTTTTAAACAAAACAAAAGCACATTGCTCTTATACTCAACATTAACAATGAAGCCAACGAAACGCAGAGAGCACAAGCCCAGTTTGGAAGGCGGTTAAAACTGATGGGTGTTTCGAGTGGCCAACGGATAGCTTTAGTCAACAGTTGTGAGAAGGAAGATCTTTCAGTTCTGTGCTGACCGGATTATTACGCAAACGACCATAAAGTTTGTAGATTGTGGGTGATGAATGATATAAGAGAAGGCGGGCAAAAAAAGCAAACACCAAATAAAATGGAATGGAATGTTACTTGAGAGGGTTTCCTTGTTCCTACCAAACAGGTTCACACAGCAGCTGTACGTGTCAATCACGGAGGATGTCGCACCATTTTGGGAGGAAATAACATGCACACACTCACTCACACAAAAAAATGCTCGGCCACATTTGGGTGAAAAAGTGTTACTGTGTTAGCTTGATAAAATGGCACTCGTTCAGCGAATTCGATTAAATCTACAGTTTCAGGGGCGACAAGAATTTGCCCTTGTCTCTCTCGTGCTAATGAGGCGTGGCTAGCATTAACAGAGGTATTTTATTGCCTGGCACACTTTTCTAAATCAAGTGCTTGTAATTGAAATACTTAGACTCCCTACCATCTACGGCACATCCACGTACCCCACCCGCACCCAGCCCTCCCAAAAATATAATAATTCATTTATATACTTCTGTACTGAATTGTAATTAAATTGTACCATGCAATTCCTCAGGACATTTGAAACATAAAATTTTAAGATAGCTAGTTTCTCCAGACTATTTACAAGAACCTGCATAGGTCGAAATCTAAGATATCTATTTGCAACTCTTCCCTATATGCAGCTACGCGATCCCCCCTCCCCGTCCGCAACTACTCTGGCACCTATCCACGGGTTAGATTGCAAAGACTTAAACCCTAGCCTTATACATTTAAGACTAAGAACAGTAGTGTATTTCTGCTTCTCGGATTTGTGCAACACGTACGAACGTTTGAGTACATGGGACTACGTGAGCGAGGCGTTAGTTCGGTATAAATGCGCGAACCGTGGGTTTTGTGTCGAGCAGGCAGACAATATTCCCTCATGTTCCAAGACTCGAGGAGTCCCGGGAAGCAGAGCACCGTACCTTTAAGAGCTTACTGTCGCACAAATTGGCTAGAGTACAACAACGCATGCCCACTTGAAAACAAACTATTATGATAATGGTCAACTAAATCTCTATGGTGTACTCCTTTGGCAAGATCTCTAAACTATACATATAACAAAAATATATGTGGAGAAAGCAATCGGATACTAGGGCGCATTACTTTTGCTCGCATATTAAACTAGAGGAACTTTTGCAACTACAGTGAAACACTTTGTACATGCTACTGTACATAATACTGTGCTTTTGCCTCATTATAATGGTGATACAATTGCCGTGTTTTTTTTTGTATCGTTTTGCCTTTTTCCACGACTACTCGCCCAGTTCTCCTTGTAGCTTATGAATGCTGGGTGTCTGAATTGCTGTGTTTTCACGTCTTTCAACCAAATGCCATTGCCCGTCACTTCTTTCCTTTTCTGAAAACTTAGTTCCAAGCTGTGTTCACATGTTGTACGTAATTCCGATGAACTGATGATCCCTGAGGTCATTTTCTACATCAAATTGAACCACTAACATTTGGAAGATACATGATGGAAGTTCATGTGTGTTATGGCATGTCGTTATTCAAAGGGACTGGTTCCGCCTACTCGCCATCAAAAACCCCAAACAACGTGTCCCGCTGAAGATAGAAGACATCCTTCGCTGATACAACCTTTGTTTTGTCACGCAAGAGAGAAAATAAAGCTCTATAACAAGCTTGTAATGGACTGTGCACAGAGATGAAGTCTGGTTAGTTTGATTGTGACATGTGTTATCAGCTTGGAATTCACTGCAACCTCTTCTCAGCGCCAGATCCGGAGAGGGTTTGCCAAAGTATAGAGTGTTCTTGAATAGGTGATATTTACTTTGACTTTGTAGAGCCACCCAAAGAGAAAGATAAATGTCAGAAAAGAGACCGGACTCTTTCGAACAGACATTTTGCTCAGATGCATCATTCTGTGTTTGAGTTGTTTTAGTTGGGGGCTGAAATGGCAGAACGCTTCAATCCTACGGCCAACTTGAGATCCCCGGGAGAAGAAATGGCAGGCCTCTCCTTTATAAGCAAGTAAAGATTCGTGCCCCTTGTTCAGTCAAACCTCGCCATGGCGGAATACTTTATGCGTGAGGACAATGCGTGAACCGTAAGTACCGAGATTTTGGGATTGGAGAGGGTGCTGCAAACTTGCTCAAAGTCTCTGCTGTACTCTCCATTTCTGACATGCCATCAGGATGCCTGTTTTTCAACTGGACAGGCCTTGACCTCCGCCACCTTGCAGCCCTGGCTGCTTTTGCAGCGGCACCCCGGGCGCCTGAGACCGTCGTAGCACTTCTGCGAGATCTTGGCGCAACCGGTGGCGGGCAAATAACACATCAGGCAGGGCAGCACAAATGAGATGGCTGTCATGAACGACCAGCGGGCGCAACAGTTCGAGTGTGAGCAAGAGCACGGTTTGTCGGCACAGGACCCCTCCTCATCCTCATCCTCAGTACAGTGGTAGAAAACAGCCTTGACCAGACACATGCAAGTGACGGAGTCCACTAGATTCTTCGCTGAGCACAGGCACTCCTGGTTGCACACCCAACAAGAGGGCAGGGCCCGGGGCAACGTGCACTCCGTGCAGCGGCATTTGCCACATTTCTCGCACAACAGCACGTGCTTCTTCTCCGCAGGCAAGGCCATCACCGCCTTCATGTTCTGGGTCTTAGAGCTCACCACCTTGGGTTGCTCCGCACCTAGGCTTCTTCCGGCAGTATACGGATCCACAACAGGGGTAGGAGCTGCATGGTCCAGCAGCCGTTGGTCGGAGGAGGTGCTGCTGCTGCTGCTGATGGAGCTGGGCCGACCGCTAAAAGAAATCCAGGGGTGTGTAGTGGCATCTGGGACTTCACAGCGGGACAGATGAGGATGGTGTGGGGCTCCCAGCAGGACTTCCTGCCCCCTCGTGGTGGCCTTGTGGCTCGGTGGCTGTTGCGAGATCACCGCAGGGGTGTCAATGTAGTCATTCTCCAAATGCAAAGATTTCATTTGGTCAATGGGATAGATAGTTAATGGGTGCTGGAGTCGTCCGTAGGGGACGCGGCTATCCAGCAATGGCTGCACCATGATGGAGGAGGAGACTCCAGGAATGTGGTGAGGAACCCTTGACTCCATCTGTAGGTTGTGTTCCTCATATACCAGAGCTCAGGTCAGCATTTAGCACTCCTGCAAGAGCAACAGCACAACTTAGTATTTTAAAAAAACACACCCACACAAGGACATTCTCCCATTGTGTACATTTATCCATACAAATGACCTGATCTACATTTTACATGATCTGTTGGACAAAGGTTTGCATGAAAGTGACTACTAACTAAACGCAAAGTATATGTAAAAAAGACAGGCGCTTGCATCATAATGCAAAATAGATGTAGAGAATATAGACTTTGACCCCAATTATTAGGTCTATGAAATGTTAAAATATTATAAAGTAAAGGTAACAAAAGCTGCAATAATAATAATAATTATTATTATATTTATTATTATCTACTGCAATTCTTTTTTCAAGCTAAATGCAATTTACTTCAAAAAAAATTGTACAATGAAGTTGTATATTATAAACAATATTGACATGTAGAACAAATAAACTTAATATACAGTTTCAAACGTTAAAAAATGTTTTTGTGAGCTCAAACCATGCAAATGACGAGTAATCATCACGAGTAAAGATTTTCAGGAATAAAATGATCTCCGAGGCTGTACGCGTTCGTTGCATTTATTTCAGAAATATTCATTAAAAGATCGTGTAAAAGGTTAAACGTGAAATTTATCTTCCTCTTTTTGGAAAGAACTGTAGAAAACTGAACTGAATGTGAGAAATATCAACCTGTTGCGTGTTTTTTGCGAAAGATGGTTTGTCATTTTAAAACGCTATTGAGAGGGGACGTTGCGTGCGTAGGTCTTTGCGCTTCTCTTGTGAGCGATAACCCTGCAGACTCGGAAGCGTGTTGGCGGAACGACTACTTTACGATGACGTGCCTTATATCTTACGAATTTATATTTGATTCAGACTCGTTATAAACGGCGTACCTGATTTTTTTGTGTTTTTTGCTCTGCGTATCTGAAACATTTCTTTAACCAGAATCTATAAACGTCCTGATGGAGCATAGCCTTCGGCTGAACTCTCCGTTAAGCTTTTAACACACGAAATATATATTTTTATGCCAAAGATGATATGTCAAGACCACCGGACCGAATGACGAGCGAATGCGCGAGCTGCAGTGGCGCGTCACGCGATGATATTAGACAGAATAAACCCGCTCCTCGCGCAAGCGAATCGGTCGACGCAACAAGAAATAGTCTCGTTTCACCTTTCGACTGAGACGAAATGAGTGCGGTTTGTCTTTAGTTTTCATCTGTTCATCGCGTACATTTCATTCTTAAATCGCACACGATCCTGCCGTAGTTAGTTTTCGTAGTTAAATATTTACACAGGGCTCAAATACAGGGGCATCGTGTTCAAAAGAACGATCTGTATCGGGGCTCTCTTACAAGCCAGCGGACACGACTCAGTCTCATATCGAAAATAATCAAATACACCATCGTACTACATTATCATTCACAGCGGCCGTGCATTAAAAATCTACATTGGTAACATTAATAGTTGCATACTAGCCCATATAGTTGTATTTTAATATAGATGAGAAACTCACTTGCTGTAGAAAACAGATCATTTCCTTCTTAGAAGAACACGGTACGGCGTATATTCCAGTATCAAACGGTAAAAGAGATAGATCCGAATGAAACCACGGAGGAAAAATTCCGAACGACTATCCGTGCGATGTGCACTGCAGTAAGGACACAGTCTTCTCCATACGATGTTGCAACTACATGAGGGAAATGGGTTTTTATGAATGGGAGGGTAAGAAACGTACTGCGCAGATGCTTTGACAGATTTTTTTGTGAATGGGAGGGCATTACGACTCAGGGCGCAAATGCGGGGGTTACACTTTTATGAATGGGAGAGCTCCGGACATCACTGCGCATGCGCGGATTCAAGATTTCATGAATGGAAGAATGGGGGTTTTTCGTCACAAGGGCAATGTCAAAGAGGATTACATGAAAAAGGCGGCCACCACTGCTTTAATTCATGTTTTCTATACATCGTTTTAGTCGTGTCTTCTTAAGGTCCTGACCTGCTATATGTAAGCCAATTCTTACGTTAAACTCAAATATCCTCACGGACTTTAATGCAGCTATATTCGATCACATTATGTGTAGGGATATATTAAAGTGCTCGTGATTAAATGGTGGGACAGAGATACACATTTAACGATCGTAGTTTGTTTTATGTGACGCAGTAAACATGTTAAAAAAGCATGGGTGTAATTGCATGTAACGTTTTGTCAAAATATTGGAATGAACCTTTTAAGGGTTTCGTCAACAAGTTTAGACACGGATTAACATTTAAACATTGCCTTGCACTTTATCTTCATTTTGGGCCGTCAGAAAAAGACAACCGTGCTTAGAAATAACAGATTAGAGTTCAAGCAGTGTTTGTTAAACGCAGGCCGTTGGGGGGAGCGCGCACTGAAGGAGTAAAAACGCGTTTATGACGCAGCAGCATGAGGTCATGCAGGATCAACAAAAGAACAGGACGTTGTCGATTTGTAATGATCCCACGAGCAGGAAACGTGTGTGAATTTCCTTTTTAACATCCTTCTGTCTGCCCTTCCCCCAACGGATCATTCCCAGCTTGTGGCTGACTAGTGCTGTCAGATGTTAATGGAAAGCCACATTAGCACACATTTCCATGACAACATCCTCTTTCGGTTTAAAAATACAATCGAATTATTTGATGTACTAGAGTTAGTGGAAAACGTTCATTCATGAGTTTATTATTGCTTTGTTGGAGGAAGCTATGGGCTCAGAATGTACTGTTAACAATAAGAAACGCTGCGCTTTGATATTGATTAGATTAGAGACGGAGCTAAAAATAGTGCGTCCACTCTTTGAACGTAATGTTTTCAGTTTGTGCAAATGACCTTCGAACAGGATTATCACATATGTCAGTTCAACGTGTTCAATACACAAGGGGTTGTTTACTGTGGAAATGCCCAAATCATTGCATTTATTTATATCATCACCAGTCTGTTCTCCGTCTGATTGAATATTTGTTTTTGTGCAGTCATTTGATATGAATATTTATAATTAATGCATTTAATCAATATGAAGATATCATTCATTAAGAAAATTTCGACAAGTAATCACATAATTGCTTAATTCATATGTGTTTATTTCAACTAAGTGCTATTCAATTTGATTTTAAAGTAGCCTACCTTTGTATTTATATAGTAGTCATAAATGCGAAAATTGGCATATTCACCCCTTTATGTAAATATATTATTATTGATGTTTTAAAAGCTTTATTTAATGAGGCTTGGTTAAAAAAAGACAATACAAAATATGTGGAGTCAATGTCAAAGAGCATGCTTTTTTGCCAAAAACAAGAATTAAAAAAATGAATTACGGATAAATTGTTATCATATACTTTAGTTCATTTTGTGTGTGTGTATTGGATAAAACCCATATTCCCTGATAAGCTAGTTTTTTTTCCTCACCAATAATTTTGTCAAATAAATAGCTTGAGTTTAGTGTTATCTCAGTTTTATACCAACACCTCATATTTGAGTATTCTCCCAAACCTGATGGGGTCCTTTAAAGCAAATATCGTGCACATATACCCTCTGAAGCCTTAAGCTTCATAAATGTTTTGTCTTTAAATCAGTACCATTGTGCTGTTGCTTTTAGACTAGACTGAAGCTGTGACTTGATTTAAATAGCAGCAGCAGCCTATGGCAGGTTGGGGGGGTCCCTCAGCTTCAAGCCGAGGCCACAGGAAGGAGCTTGTGTGAGGGGTGTATGCAGAGAATGCAAGCCTTTGGAGACCTGGCTCCATGTGGGAAGAAGGGGAAGGCCCCTTCTGCTCCCCTCCTGATATGGAAGAGGAAAGCCGAGCTCTTGGTGAGACGGTGACCTTCGACCCCTCTTCAGAGAACTGACAGGAGCGGCCCTGAACTCTCACCCATGGGACAAACCAGCGATGAAGCGTGACCTGTTGCTGGGGGCGTGGACCTGCCATTCAGGCCGAAGGCATTCTGGGCATTCCACGCGCCATTCCCCTTACATAGTTGACTTCCCCCTCCCATGAGAACCCGCTCTGGTACCCCACTATATTCAAAACACTTAGACTTCCCCCACCCACCACAAAGTTCCTATTTCTCATGATGAATGTTAGACACCATGCATTTTCACCTAGACAGCAGCATTATGTAAGAAAAATATAGAGAAGAGGTAAATGACATGTCAGATATAAGTCTTACAACCGGTTACACATATGTTTGCATTGATAGGCTGTGTTCTTTGGTTCATCCAAGAGTGACACCTCCTGCTCTCTGTGACAGGTCATTTCAGGTGATATTATTACTTTTTGTAGTTATTTATATTGTACTGTAGTCAGTGGATGTATATTATTGATTTTAGCTAGATGCTGAGACGTACAATGTCAACATATTATTAACTTCTATTATATTATTGTTAAAAAATGTAGGGTCACCTACTGAGGTTTTTGAATAATAGTTTACTAATCAAAAGAACGGGAAAATCCCATATTGAACTACTGTAATTGGATCTATAATAAATCAAAACCTTTTTCTATTTTGTCATTGAACACAGATTGCCTGAAATTTGCATAAATTACATTTTAGCAGGCAGCTTCTGAAAGGGAAACTTCACTGAATATGAAAATTCTCTAATGGTTTACACCCCCCCCCCCACCCCGCCTCCATTTGTTCCATACCTGTATCACATAAAATGATATTTTGAAAAATGTCAGCAATTTAGGATTTTTTTGGTCAAAGTTGACCCAGAACAGTTTGCTTTCCTAAATTCCTCCAAATATCTCTTTTTGTGTCCAAGAAATGTCAGTTGCTAACATTTTTCCAAATATCTTTCTTTGTGTTCAACAGAACAACGTGTATACAGATTTTCATCGTTGTGTGGAGAATCCTTTTTAGATCTCAAACCATCTATTCTGGCCTCTTATTGGTTGTTATCAACCTACAGAACTGGATCAGTTAAAATAGTGGGTGTCCCACAATTAAACACTGTGAAACTTTGCTGTAGTTTTGCAGCAGGTTTACCAGTAACTTTCCATAGATTTAATTTCCACTTAATATTAATTTTCTATTAGAGCTGCTTTCAACTAGAGTTCAAGTTTACTTTAATCGAACTAAAAACACTTAAAAATAACAAAAACTGCAACACTGCAAAAAAATATTCTTCCTCAGCATTTTTGTCTTGTTTTCTAGTAGAAAATATTCAAAACTTCTTAAATTACAATGCATTTACATAACATGAAAATATGGGAATTACTTACATTTATTTTAAAAAAAATATGAAAATCAAATATACAGTAAGTTAATGCAAAATTACAGCAAAGTTTTAGAGTGAAAGTTTATAGGTTAGTCTATTTCTGAACAATATTATCTACGAGCCAAAGCTTATAGTGTTCACATTACGTTTTTAAAATTTTGTGATTTATGTGTGCACCAGCAATGCCCATATAAGGAACTGAACTCCCAGGGACCAAACAAACGGATGAAATATAAACCTTTAGATCGCTATAAATAAATACATCTACAAAATACATATATGTGATCTGCCTGACTTGAGGGGCAAGTTTCATGTCTCGAAATGCCTGTCGATGCAGTTGGGTGGCAGAGCGGGAGGTCAACCTTCACTCTGTCCTCAGCGCTCCTTGTGACACGAGAATGCCTGACCTTCATTAGTAGTGCATCACAGCGGGAGGTTATATTCGAGACCTGAATCAGCAATGCCGGCCTGAGCAAAGCACAGTGGATCAGCATTATCCAACATGAGCAGGCTTTGTTGACAAGTAATCGGCTAAAATAAGCTCCAGCCGGGAGCAGGCACGCATATCCACCATCAGCAACCCGCTTCCTGTGAGACAGCAATTTTCTGAATGACGGAGAAGCTCCCACACATCCCCGGACGTTACCTTAGTTATTTATTTGTTAACTGTTAATAACATTAATGATTAATGAGGAGGAAGGCTTCGAGATGCAGCATCGAGGGAGGATTAGGAATTGCGGGTATTCTAAAGTGATATCGTCCGGGGTGACATAAACGTCATTGGCTTCCATGGGTGTTTGTTATATTTTTTAACCTTCGCAGAAATCCCAGACGTGCTCAGGGTCTTAGCAGTTTCCATTTTGTTAATTAGCCCTATTGTCCGCATATCAATCAGATTAGCGCTGGGGGATCTAGGTGGAGGGTGCTGAGTGGAGCAAGTTTACCCAGGAGGAAGTGCGGGGCTTTGATCTTTGCTAATGAGCTGCCAATACCGCCCTCAAGGGTTACTTCCTGCGACCAGCTGGAGGCCTGCAAGTTAGGCCACCTGAAACAACACACACTCTTTCTCTTTCCAAGTGCCCTCTCCCCACCTGACCATCCCCCATCTTTCTTCAATAGTGTCCCTTCCCCCCAACTGAACTCGGTGATAATTGGAGATAGAGGTGGGCTACAGTCAGTCACCCAGGGTTCTATTGTCCTCATTGTTTTCACTGGATCTCTAGCTGGAGCTGACACTAGCTGCTTGATGGATCAACGTTCTCGGCGATACTTGGGTCTATTTAAATGAAGTTCCCCCTTAAATTTGATCATTTCGTCTATTGGGTTAAGAAGAGTTTGGTGGATGATTGATGTGACATTCTGTTTGTACTGCCATTTTGTATGAGCGTGTGTATTACGAAATCATCCCTTCAAGACCAGATGTCTTAATTTGATCAGTATTACAAATAGAGGATGTCAGTTTTCCACACAAGCTATTTTGAGGCGTTTTCACACGAACACATCATGAACCACATTGAGTCACGGGTTTAGAAAACACACAGAATGCACAAGCTGCCTGGAATGTCCGAAGAGGAGTTCTCGATTCACTTCACGACGTCCCATAATCCTCGGCACTTCCAGTAAACCTCTCACCGCTGGGTATCATCTCTCTTCTTTGTAACCGTGGGAGAGGGTTGGAGCGGAAAACTCAGCCAATCCTCAGAAGCTCCGTTTCACATCCATTCTCTTCCTTGATCCAGCTCAGGTACCTGCAGTCCTGGGAAAGAAGCGACTGGCCATGTCTTTCCCCACTGGACAGTGAGCCATGCTGAGGTTGATGGCGAGCACACAGCAGCCCCTTTGATGGGCGTGGGGACAGGGCGACACGGGACACTTCCTGGGCTGAATGGCGCCGCGACACTCGACACCTGGGACAGCGGCACTCCGACGCTGGCCCGATGCCAACCTCAACGAGGTACCTTTGTGCTCTCGGGCTCGGTAACCTATCCGGAAAGATCTCTCAGTGCTGGTTCCCATGCATTACTCCACTCCGCTCCGCCTTTGTGCCCGACTGGCTCGGGACATTTCTCGCTTCCTTTTGCCTCAATCCAAGCTATAATTGCACGGTCCCGGAGAAAAGCGAGCATGAACTCAAAAGGAGGGGTCTAACTCGTGGTTTGCTGTAGCCTTGGGGATCAGGCCAGTGAATACAGTTGCTTGTACATGTAAAACTGTTCTTAGGGATTAATTTGAAGGCATTGTTCAGAAAAGGGGTATCTGATGTCCCACTGTTTTTATGGCTGCTCTTTATGTCTTCCTTACAATGAGGGACAAAGTGTTACATTTTCCGCACAAAAAGTCAGCACAAGGACCTCTTGTTGTAAACAGGGGTTAAATTGTACAGTTTTTTAGTACCTATGACGCTAAGAAGACAAAAGTCCCAATTTGTTCATCGATCCATTCTATTTAATATATGATTCTGATGAGTTCTTACTAATATGTGTATATTAGATTCTAATTTGTAGAGCATATTTACCATATTAGACACATCATAGTATAACATAGACAAGGTGTATATATATATATATATATATATATATATTTATACTGTATATTAATAAACACTTCTATTCAAAAGTTTTAAAACACTTACATTTAAATTATATTAAAATAATATAAAATCATTCAAATTACAATAACACAATTATGTTGTGACTAAAAGCATCCATAAGAAATTAAAATTCTATTCTAGAGTCATCAAATTAGTCACCCTTTGGAATTTGCTAAATAATTTGATCATTTTCACCCTGGGATGCTTTTTTAAATAATAGGCTACTGAAGGAATTTCCATCTATTATGAACTCGTGTTGCCAATTATTACATTTAGCCCAATTCATCCCTTTTAATTTTTTTGTTAATGAAAGAAATGTCTTATGTTGATGTTGGCACAATAATATTTCAGACATTTGTTTTATAACACTTTTTTTTTCAATAATTTTTGGGGGGGGGTTTGTCACATTCTTCATAGAATCACGATAATATAGCATATGCTGGTCCCATTTTATTCCAAAGTCCAAAATTATCCCCTGGTCCTGAGATCCATTATATAGATGTCGAAGTAAGGGTTTCATAAAATATCGGTATTGACAATATCATGTTTATGGATATTGTATTAATTCCACACTGTAATATCAAAAACTAGTCAGGAACTATTTTTGACCAAAAGTCAATGATTTTAAAACAATAGATCAAAATTGCTAGATAGAACTACATAGATACAGTGATTTCATTACAGGACATTAGTTAGGCCATGATAACCGTGCAAGAAAAATGAAATATCCTGACAGCCCTATTAAAAAAACATATAAAGAACAAATTCTCATTTCTTTGCATCTTTAGGGTGCTAAAACACTAAAGTTATCAAATCCGGGTGCAAACCCAAGATTAACCGCAACAATGCGACCGATGGCTGGCACGTGTGCAGGCGACTCCGGGTTTGCTAGTTTGAGGTGTTGCCTCCAAAGCCCTGGGCGGCTAGATCCGAACCCACCAGCTCGTCTGGCTCGTCAAACGCACAAGTCTGTCTCCCCAAGAAGGTTTAGTGCATTGTACAAAGTGACAAACCCATCAAAGCTGCCAGGCCCAAATAAAAGGTCTTTTTATGACTTTCCTTCAAAGAGCGGCTGGGAGTTCAAAGCACACACAGCGAGCGCAAGTCGATGGAAAGTTCAGAATCATACGGAGAGGCAAAGAGATGTGGGGGTGGGGGGGCCTCAAAGGGGATTCGATATTGCTCATGAAAGGCCTCCCCCAACCTGCCATACTCTGTGTTCTCCGAGGCAGTAAATCTTCGCCATTAGGTTATCATTTTCCCGTAGACACCACCTTGCCGCTGTACTAAATATACCAATTTCATAAGCGTGTGACGTATGCGCTGTATCTCCGGCGGCATATGGCACGTCTTTTGAAGGCGAAGCAGTGAGCGGCTGTACGCTGTAGCCTGACTGCCGCAGATAAGAATTGGGAAAACGATTTCGCTTCCTGCCCTCGAGTCGTCCCTCCCTTTACAAAAACACAGAGAGCTCTTTAATTAAAATTGGATGTCACTTGTGGTAAACATCTTTATGTGCGTACAGTATGCCTAACATCTAACGCGGCTTGGATGCAAAGCCTCAGTTTGGTAACGTGAGCTTTTCGACACTCAAAATTGTGACTCAGCGTTGCATCTCCCATTGCATTCTGAATGAATCTTGTGAGAAAAATCATTAGTTTCACTGGAATTGAATGTGAATCAGCATGTCAGACGTGAATCAACCCAGTTGATGTATGAGTTTGTACCTTCTACAGATGCTGGATTCATTCACAATGATTCATATTGAATCACTGTAAAGCACATGTCAGTGTTACTTTGGCTCTTGCAGGCAGCGGGCTTTGACTTTGAACACACTAGATGGACAAGTTTACAAGCAGAAACCTTAGAACATTCAATGACCCAAATCTATGTATTGCAAACCATCAGGGGTGATTCTTTGTTCCGCTATTTTTGGCACTGTTTTGAGCGAGACATGTTTGCATGCTTGCGGTACAAAGGCAGTGACCATAAAGCCACCTCGGAAACGTCCTCAGTTTTCTTCGTGGAATTGCACGGAAGAGACTTTGGCACAAACTTCCTCCACCGAGTCTTGGTTGACTCTCCAAACAAACGTTAACAGTGGAGCAAATCAAACGAACGCTTCCTCACTAATTACAAAGCAGTCTGAGTTTATGTTGGCCGGGCGGGAGCGAGCGCCCCGGGCTGATCCGCCAACCAGCTGATGGATTGGCTATCCAAACGTTTGACTTCGACGGGTGTCATTCCGTTCGTTCAGCGGCGATACGGTATCGACTCTCCCCGTGCCATTGTAGAAATAAAGGTATGATTTCCGCTCGCAGATATATAATGCAGGTATCTCCTTACCGAGCCCTCCCTTCCCACTGGCTTTGTGCTCCTGAAATCCCCCGGCTTTTAATCCCCACGGCAACAAGGGTCTGTTTCTCTGCTTTAGACTTGAAGTAGGCCTCTGAGGCCTGCCGTATGCCTCGGCCTGTTGGCCAGAAGCCTCCTGTTTACAATTTCCCTATTCCTGTTTTTAATGTTGCTCCGAGAGCAGCCACAAAGGACCAGTTTTGTCCAACGTGAACAAGGGAGCCATTAGAAGAGAGATGGAGGAAGGAAGGAAGGGAGATTTGGGAGGGTTAGTTTGGGGAGGAGGGGGGAATCAGTTGCCCCTGGAGGGATTAGTTATCCCAGCTGCTCCCTTTGGGGCAAGAAGGCATTTTTATTTCAGTCTGAGGATGAATCGGAAAAACGAGTGAAAGCTCAGAGGAACATTTTTGTCTCTTAGAGGCTTTTTCGTAGTCAATGAGACTCAGTGGAGTTCTCAGTTATGCTTCATTTGAGTATCAACTTTGTTTCATGCATTTTTGAAAGACTTGACACAAAATAAATGGAAATAGCAGAACTCAGATGTTTGTGGTTGTATCAAGATCTCTTACGTCTGAGAGCAGAAATTGGTTTTATGGCCAAATACACAATACACAAATTGCTTTTGATTCTTTCCTATGGGAGTTCTTTCAAAGTGTTCTGGTGATATGAACGTATCTTTCGATAAAGCTTCACTCGATAGATGTAAAATGTTAGTCATCAGATCATTCAGATGGGGTTGTATATTCATGTCTTCTCAGAGATAATGCTTCATTCTTGGACAATATTATCTTGTTATCGTAACAACAATTTAACGCAACATCTAAAAGGTTCTCTTTTTGCTTAAGTCTGTTTAGTTACAAAAAATAAAGAAAATTGTTGCTGTCGTCCTGAAATGATTGTCCAAATTCGCTGTTTTCAGGAAATGGAAAAAAACACTGTACTTTTTAAAGGATTAAATTCTGTGTTGTCAAAGCTGCCAAGCACCTTTTTAAAGCTATTATTGGTTAGGTGTTTGCAAAACCAAGTGACAAACATGAAGGGTGAATAATAAAATGATTTATGTAAAAAAATCACAAAATATGGAGATACAAGGTAATTATAGTAATCATTCATCTTTAATGTATTTCTTAATGTGTGTTTGTATGTGGTGAAAATAAAAACCATGCCATAAGGTTGTTGGTCCTTTAATGTAAATCCACAGACCTTTTCACCAAGCAAATATGAGAAAATCGGAAATCTGAATCCCAGCCAGCTGCACATGAGAGCCGATACATTTTTCTGGGAAAAAGTGTGACTGGAAAGTGAAGCTAGTTTAACGTTGAGCACTTTCTTAATGGAATATCGTCAAAAAAAAGGTCCTTCACTGTAAATACCCCATGTAGCCAAAGCCCATGGCTTTACTCTGGTCTTATCTATGGATGATTCCCCAGGGTAGCCGTGGACCGGCCAGCCCTCACAGTGGAAAAGCACCATGACTTTTTCTTTTCTCCATATGGCAGCCATTTGTCTCAAAGAGCTCTGTCAAACATAAATAATATGTTATGAAAAAAAGAGGCAGAAAGCATTGCTTCCTCTGGGAAAGAATCTCCGGAGGTCTGGTGTCCTTCACATCTTTGTCCTTCAGAGAGCAAAAGAGAGAGAGAGAGAGAGAGAGAAAGAGAGAGAATATTACACATTGGTTGCAAGTAGGAGCAGAGAGTCTGGAGAGCTCATGTAGCCCTTAATAAAAACAGGCCCAGAAAACGAAGCCCATCTGTTTGTTTGGACTCAAGCTATCAGGAAATGACATCAATCAATGAAAAAAAGTCTGCTGAAGTTTTATTCAACTCAAGTTGTTTGTCGACAAGGTTCCAGACCTCTCCAGTGGTAGGACTAGCTAACTAAAAGTAACACTAACTAAAGTAATTTACATATATGTGTTTGGTAGACGCTTTAATCCAAAGCAACTTACATTGCATTATACTATACATTTGTTTCTCACTATGTAAAAAGTAATTTTAAAATGAAAAATAGCTGGTTTTTATCTTGATACTGTATTGCACAAGAAGCTTAACAGTCAAGCAAACTCAAGTGATAATATACACGTTTGTATATGGAACAATGATACATGCAATTTATTTAAAATTTATTTATTTAAGCATTTTAGTATAGAAAAATTGAAAAAGTGAGAAGTTGTGAGGCATTTGATTCATTTTTGTATCAATACACAAAAAACCAAAAGAAATGTGTTATTATTTATTACAGTAACAAGAACTTTACAACAAATGTTTTATTTAGTCAAATTAATTTGTTCATTATATAAATAATGTAGTGTTGTATTTTTAGAGTAGTGGCGTTTAAAGAGGCATCTATCCGCTCTCACCCAAAATCAATCAAATTGTCAAATGTTGATAAACACTGAGTTTATATACAATTAGAGTTTGATGTTTTCGGCAGATGCTTTTACCAAAATTGTAGCCTATATCAAACCCATGACCTAAACCATTGCTAAACCAACTGAGCTACAGGAACACAGAATATTCATCTTCTATTTTATAATTTATAGGAAAAAATACAATGAATTTGTGCTTTGTGTATCCAAAATGTTTTGAAACATCACCAATTTGATTTTCAATATTAATTGTTGTTATATTAATTGATTACATTCAGAAAGATAAAAAGTATTAATTTGAACTGTATGATTTATTTCATTTTAGTTAATATAACCTCCTTCTTGTAGGTATATGAATTGGCAGATTTCACGCTGAATTTAATACGCTGTAAAAAAAGTATTAAAAAAAATTAAAAGTACTAAAAGAGTCAGCAAATTTACAAGAAAAACAGGGAAATATAATTTTACAGGAAACACTGTTATTTTACGGTTTATTATTCTAAAAAAAATCAAGGATTTTTTACAGTGTCGATATTGGTGGAGAAATTTGGAGTAAATGAGTTTTGTGTTGTTTTGGTCTGGTTGTTGATTGTTGATTTACAAGAGTGTGTTTGGTCTTTTTTATTTATGTAATTAAGTTGTGATTGTGAATAACAAACGCTTTGAAAATACCATGATTCATCTCCATAGGGGTTAATCCTATTAAATAAACAGAAGGCAAGGCAAGTTTATTTCTATAGCACATTTCATACACAATGGTAAATCAAAATTTAAAAAATCATATTAAAATAATCACAACATTAAAAACAAGGAACTTACTTTATTTATTTAAAGTAAATTAAAGCAGTTAAGAATAAAATGATTACAGTATTAATAGAATGCAGTGTAGTCAGTTCGGACATAGCTCAGTGCTCATTTAGTAAATGCACAGGTAAACAGATGAGTCTGGATGTAAATGTTGCTAATTTAAAGTTGTCTAATGGTCTTCTTGGGAAGGCCTGTGTGAAGACCTTTGCAATAATCCACCTTGTTAATAATTAAGGCATGAACAAGTTTCTCCAAGTCTCGACTGGAAATAAACATATTATTCTTGCAATTTTTTATGTTGTGCTATTTAGTTACCACTTTAACATGACTATTGAAACTAAGGTCTGACTCCAGAATCACACAAAGATTCTTGACTTGAGTTTTAGTTCACCTTGAGAACTTCATCTTTGTTGCAATGACTTCAGTTTTCTCCTTGTTTAACTGAATAAAGTTTTGGCACATCCAACTGTTTATTTCATCTATGCATTGGTAGAGAGAGTCAAGTGGACTGTAGTCATTTGGCGGTAAGACTAGGTAAATCTGGTTCTCATCTGCATAGCTGTGATATCAAATTTGGTAATTTTAAACTATTTGACTCAGTGAGAGCATATACAGGCTAAACAAGAGTGGCGCAAGAATTGAGCCTTGTGGGACACCGCATCATTGACATTGACTTATGCTCTCCTATACTCACATAATAACTTCTCCCATCTGACCTGAACCATTGGACTGACCCTGTTTTCTAGTCTCTCTTGAAGTATGTTATGATCGACAGTGTCAAACACAGGACTGAGATCTAGCAGTACGAGCACTGATATTTAGCCAGAATCCGAATTTAGGGGAATATCACCTATTATCTTTATGAGTGCTGTCTGTGTGCTGGGATGCGGCCTGAAACCAGATTGAAACTTGTCCAGGAATCCATTTGAGTTTAAGTAGTTGTTCAGGTGATTTAAACATACATTTAGACAACTTATATACATAACATTTATAAAACACACTACCAACAACGCTTATAGAAAATCGATCTCTTCTTTAACTCCTTTATATCTATTCCTCACTTTCCTTCTGTTTCTTCAACAAGCCGGCCTCAAGCTTTCCATGTGTGTGGACGGGCCCATGATTAACATTCGTTCAATCCGCTGTGGGACACACATTCTAAGCCCTTCCTTCCTGCAGCAAGTGGAATTCTCATTAAGTCATAACTACTTTTCAAGAGCAGCATTCCTGCTCAGGAGTCCCTCCAAGACTCCAGCACAATGATTTTCTTAACTGCAAATTAATTGCTGAAGAAGACGTAGAAAGGGGGTGATTTATCTTGAATCTGACATGTGGTCGTTTGTAAAATGAAAATCAGGTACAACTGTCATGCATGAAATCATTGGGTCCTGCTGGGAAGTAAAATGGTTCTGTATTCAGACTTGCACAGATTTCCATTTATTTTGCTGATATCCATCATCGTATTTCTTAAAGTGAACATATACTCAAAATTCCTGGGATATCAAAAACCCTGTTTTTCAAAATTGTGTTAATACTTCACATATAATAATATTGTAATTAATTCTGCATTTGTGTGTGTGTGTTTATTCTACACTTCTGACAGGCTAAGTCTCTTCTGATTGGATTGCCTGCAGGGCAAATCATGCTGCATTGTGTTGTTTAGCTAGTACAGAGAACAAACAGAGTGACCGATGGGGCCACCTGGTGCTGGGTTTCCTCTCTGTTGCGTTGGGGAACAGGGAACAGATCCTATCTTACCTGAGCTGAATGCCTCTGACTGGGGTAACTGAAATTGGGTGCCCCCCTACTTGAGTCATTTAGTAATTTGTCTGGCTCTTTTCCTTCTTCCCTACGGCTTGTAAAATTATCCAGGAACTTCATTTCCCCCTTCTCCAAAAGATGGATGCCAATCCTGTTGGAGAACGAGGGGAAAAGACTATGGGCCCTTGAAATCAGCCTGAACCAAAGGAAAGCCGGTAATTATAAAAACACATACACAAACCTGAATGGCGCGTTTTAACGAGGGGCCTGGGTTTGTGTGTTTACAGTTTGCTAAATACTGTGCAAGTATAGTGTTACAGACAGTTTTACCACAGTAATTTCATATATATTAGGGTAATGGATGAATATCATGATAAAACAACATAGTATTCACATGGTATGAGTCCAAATAGCCATGGCACAATGTCTTGTCAAGTATATTTACAGCAGATGCTTTTATCCAAAGTGAATTCGAGATACATTTTATCAGCATTTGTGTTCCTCGAAAATCAAACCCATGAGCTTTGAGGTGCAAATGCAATACTTTTTCAATCGAGCTACAGGAACACATCAGTATATGTGTATTAGTATATGCAATGTTTAAATAAACACACACAAAAAGCAAGCAAATGTGCACGATACATTCCAAATACACTTGAAAAGGTTTCACTCAAGATGTTGTGTTGTTTTTAAAAATCACATTTTGCAAACGCCACATGACAGTCACAAAAGTGTCAAAACGTGAATCATTTGACCTCAGTAGACCGAGTAGCCATTTCATTCCACACACAGCCGCCCATGCACGCTGACCGCTGCTTCGGACCGGAGGCGCACCGCTAGACTTGTGGATGAAGCAAAAAATGCATTATGGTCTGTTATGGTTGGCTGATCGTTCCCATTCAAACATGAGCTGCTCACAAAAGGGCCATGGCCGGGTTCAAATAATAGCCCCACTCCCGCCCCCTCCGGCCCATTTAGATGATCACGAGGCACTTTTGGTGGCAGGGCAGAATTTGTGCCCCCTGTCCTGGTCTTGTTGTTACGTACTGGTGATGAACAGCAGGCCTATGGGTTGGACTTCCTGAGTTTCAAAGAGAGCGTTGCTGACCATCAGGAAGTGGAGACTGAAAGGCCGAGCGTGTATGCGGGCTTGCTCATTCAGATGGATAGGAGCCCTTGGGTAGGGGGAAGTCAGGGATTTAGTTCAAAGCGACCGCAGACAACTTTTCAGAGGGTTTAGAAGTAGCGGTATGCGTTTACCAGTCAAGCAAGTGTGCCCCTCGCAGGCAAAACTAGCTGAAGAGACTTGTTCTCTAAGATCATGCTATTATGAGTGAAAACACTCGAGGACGGAAGCTCTTTGTGACAAAAGAAAGGAAAGCAGTTTCACTGTACTACAGTGTACACAGTAATACGGTTTGACAAAACACTTGCGCAATGTTGTTTCTCTCGAATCTCTGCTAGATTGTCCCGCTACACTTAGGGAGGGACAGGACATGGACTTTCCCATCTTTTGTTGTGGACTGAGAATGTGTGTTAAGTACAACTCCATAGTATGATGATCTAAATACATCTGTAGTTTGACTGTAATAACTAGATGCTTTAAGCACGTTACATGAGTTCACTTGCAACAAAAGCAATCAAATTGTTTGCTGTCTGGAAAATTGATATCTACAATACACTGTAAAAAAGTTGTTCTCTGTAATATTAAGTTTTCCACATTTTTCTGTAATTTTACAGGTTTTGATCTTATTTTCAAAAATAAACTGTACAAAAAACATATTGTATAAAACTGAAATTTTTGCAGCAGCTGGGGTGCCAGAAATAAACAATAATATACAGTTTTTCCCAATTATATTATATATTACTGTAATTTTGCGTTTTATTGCCGTATTATAAAAAAGTATAAATATTATAAAAAATATGTGAAAAATCTGTAAGAAAAACCCAGTAAAACAAGTTTTTACATTATACGGGGAAAACTGGAAACAGAAAAAGTATTTTTTATGCAGATTTGTGAATAATTTTACGTATGAACAAGTTTCAAGGTTTGCTTTTGTTTTATGTTTGTTTTGCTCTGTTGGGTTACATACGGATCCCCAAATGAACAAACAAGCTCACCAAAAATGATAACAATAACATAGCTACATTAGTGTCCAACGGTGTGTAATTAATCTACAAACTCTTTTTCTTGTGTGGCTAAAGCAGTTTTAATCTAGTTTAATAAACAATCCAGGAATGCGAAAAACAGGTAACGAACCAACCAAACTAAAATGAAGACTGACAAAGAAGGCAAGGTTTATATACATATTAAAATCAATATCTATATGTTTCCATTCAAAGTTGCAAATTTATAAATTTGAATATCACAAAACATTTCCCAAAAATGCACTATGAACTGGCATCAAATATCAAAAAATGAACTGAAAATCTTTTTTTTTAAGTAATACAAATGGCATCTCAGAGCGCACAGATGAAACACAATAAATGTGCTTTTTCGGAGGCGGATACCTGCTCTTTAGAAAAATAGTTGTGTAAAGACATTTTTGAGATGTAATACCAAACCACTTTCAGACTTTGGCCAAAGCATTTTTTAGAACAACAACCTCTCATTGCTGTGCAACAAGATCAGACAGTTGTTTAGTGAAGTCCAGTCAATTGAGATTTCATTGCATTTCTTCATATTGGATAAGAAAAAATGCATCCGACTCAAAAGGTTTTTTAAGAGCTAAATGACGCACATTGGCGTTTCCATCCTGCATTTTTTACTCGATTTCCCAAAATGAGCATAGAAATAGATGGACCGAAAAATGGCTAATAAAAACCAGGAACACGATGAGAACATATTGTGTATCCAAGACAACCAAGGAAGTAAGAATGTACCTAAATGAGAACAAATATTAAAATTTAATTGAACAATGAACCAAGAAACTAGCAAAAAACACAAGAAACACAATACAAACAAAACTAAACAGAAGTCAACCATAAACCTGACAAACAGATGATAACATTATGTTTATTCTTATATGCGCACAGGCTGCTTTCACATTTTAATGCATGAACCCCTAAATTTGAATGGATTTGGATTGGCTGTCAATGTTTTATAGCATTTTGTATCATTTGAAAAAAGTTGTGAAATTGATCCCAACGATATCATTCCTCTGTATTCTGCTATTCTTTTATTACAATGATTTTTTAAACGTTAAATCTTCATCGTCCTTGAGGTGAATAGGCCTTAAGGGTTAATAGTTCACATTGAAAATGAAAATTCTGTCATTATTTCCTCAACCTCTTTTCAAACCTGTATGACTTTCCTTCTTCTGCAGAACACAAAAGAAGATATTTTGAGAAATGTCGTTAACAGAAAATCCTTGTGCCCATTGACTTGCATTGGTTTTGTTTCTATACATTGGAAGTCAAAGGGGACCAACGGTTTTCTGATTCACAACATTTTTCATAACATCTTTTTTTTGCAGATGAAAAAAATGAATACAGGGTGGTAAAAATGATGACGGAATGTTTATGTTGAAGTTTAACCATTCCTTTAAGGCGATAGTTCAGTAGTTAGTTCACCCATGACTTAAGACCTTAACTCGAGCCCAACTGTCTGCTGCTGTCCTCTCTTCTTCTCTGGTTACAGGACATAGGCAGTGAATTGAGTTGATGTTATCTGCTTTTCCTGTTCTCTCATCCGTTCTGCTTCAGCTCTTTCCTCATTTACTGTAAAGTAACAGTAAGTTCTTTCAGCTCCTGGAGAATAAATGAAGCTGAAGCTCGCTCCGGCCGATCGCTGGGCCGGGCCCAGGGACAGAACTCACAGTCCACCTAAAGCACTCCAATCGGAAAGCAGATAATACAGAGATTCTGCTGAAGACAAAGTGTAATCCAACACATCTGTCTCTGTTTCGCAACTGCAATATTTCATCGAAAATTCCTTGCGAAGTTTCGAGAGGATGTCTGGTCAGTTGCATCTGACTCAGATAGTCAAATATGCTGACACGACGGCACGTAGCCAGCTTTGTGATGGAGGGAAGTCAAAATAGGTCTTTAGGCGATGTTGTGTAATCGCCTCGTGTGCAGGTCATGCTTAGGTAAACTATGCAATAGAGCCTGTTGTTTTCGAAAAGCACATCATTTTTAATGATATCTCAGAGCTGCGCAGGGAAAAGTTGTTATTGGAGCTGCGCTCTTATCCAAGTCTGGTGGTACTTATGGCGGAGCGGTTTGTTTTTGTTATGTAATCGGTACATTTGAGTTCAACTTCAATTCATTTTGACCAGCACGTCAGTGTAGAGTACTGTAACTTAATCCTCGTGTTTTATGTTGTTGATTTGGATTGTAATAATAAAGGAAACTGTCCAGCACCAAAGAGAAACAAATAAATTATCTTAAGAATAAAATCAATAAAACTCTTTTGGTGTTTTTCATGGCAGTTAAGCACATTTGTCTCCAAAATCTCAATACTGTGATATTTTACTTTATTGTTTTGGTGATTCTTATTAGATTTTCATTGGCTACAATAATAACACAACATGTACAATATGTCGAGTAAAATAGTCTCATTTCTGACTTCAATGTTTTTCAACATCAGGATTATAATCTTAACTCATTCCAATGCATTCTGGGCTTGTTTTCAGTATGTAAATTATATGGGATGCTGTCCCACCTCTCATTACAAATACCGCAAATAAATACTTTACAATTGAACTAAAGGCATAGTTAATCGAAACATTTAAATTCTGTCATCATTTATTCACCCTCATGTTGAATCTTTTATCGGTGGAACACAAAAGAAGATATTTTGAGGAATGTTTCAGTTAATTTGTGTCTATACAATGGAAGTCAATGTGGGTCAATGTTGTTTGGTTGCCAGAATTTTTCTATATATCTTGTTTTGTGTTTTGCAGAAGAAAGAAAGTCATACGGGTTTGGAATGATATTAGGGTGAATATATGATGACAGAATTTTCATTTTTGGGAAACTGTCCCTTTAATAGCCTGTATTTGATGATATGAAGAAATGAAGCATCCTCTCCCTGTAATATCAAAATTTGTAATTCTCTCTTTTGATTTTGAAGTAGGCTAATATACATGACCTGGAGATGTTTTCACCTTTGCTTGTTATCAACCTTTTAACATCACTGAACAAATTTCAGCAGTTCCCAGATTTTAATCCATGTGCTCCGCTGTTTGTTCTCCCTAATGTAAAACACCTTTGTAATGTAAAAAATGTAAACCAATCTCAAGCCTTCCTCTTCCTCTCTTTGTAATCCATTTTATAGCCTCTCCTGTCTTCCTGCCCCCCTCCTCACAGTGAGGCAGATAAGGATGATGTCATACCTCCGCTTCCTGGGGATGTGAGTAACTGTATACGTTGTGTTGAGGGCCACGCTGGGGAAACCTCAGCAGAACGCCAGCGCTTCAAACACACACACACACAAACACACACAATCCTGTGAATTCTGTGTTTATCACGAAACTTTGCAGAACATCTGATGCTCGCAATCAAACCACATTTTGTTTAAGGGAACAAACACAAAGTCCACCGCAGACTTTCTCTTCATATATTACTGTGTGAGTTTATGTCACAGTAATTTTATTTCATTTCCGCACCACAGCTCACACAAAACACATGTCGACTCACAGTAAAACTTGATGTTGGTGTGTTACGATGCAATAAAGACCATTTGGGAAGATGTAAACAACACTGGTGCAGAAGCACGTTTTTTTCAGTTTTTATTATTTAAAGATTTAGTTCAAAGTGTTCTGTTGGTTGTATTTTGTTTTATTTTTGTGTAGTATTAAAAACTGAAACATGAAGTGCTTCTGGACCAGTGTTGTTTACATCTTGCAAAATAGGCAAATCCATGCAAAAGTCAACCTTACGTTTTCACCCATAATGATATGTAAGATGTCTGCAAAATAGCCATTTGAGTTCTCTCTTAATGTTTTTAAAGCACTTTTGTTTTAAGGAATAGTTTCTATTGTCAGGTTAGGTAAAGGAACTGTCACATCCATAACTTGGTTGTCACATCCATAATGGTCCATATTCCTCTTAAATGGGCACATAAAAATTAAAATAAAATAACTATTGCCGATAAAGAGCCAGTCATTTTCCATTTGTTGTGTTATTTTGCTTATGAAATGTACATTTTAACTCGCAGAAATCCTATAAAGTATGTTGTCTCTTAAAAACCCTTTCCGTCACATCCATTACTCTATATGTAACTATTACTCTATTAAAATCGGAATCTCGGGCATAGACTCATATTTTTCTGTTTATCATCAGAGATTTAGTCAATTATAAACACATGGTTCATTATTTTGGTAAAAAATACATTCTCTGAGAATATTTAGGTTTTTGATTTATACAGTACATGGTATATAGGGTAAAACAAATATTTACAGAATTGTTCAATTTATATGTACTGTTGACTGAAGTTTATCAGCACTTTGTTGTGTTTTTAACATCATTTACTTAACCTCACATAGTTCCAATCTGCATAAATTTCTTTTTTTTGCTTAACCGAAGGGAAGAATGTCAGTAACCACACAGATCTCATCCCCCATTGACTGCCATAGTAGGGAAAACAAAATACTACGGGAGTCAATGTGGGATGAGATCTGTTTTGATACTGACATTCTTCTAAATTTCTTCCCTCGTGTTTACCAGAACAAAGAAATGTAAACAGGTTTGGAACAATGTTAGGATGAGTAAATGATGATAGAATTTTCATTTTTGGGTGAACTATCCCTTTAAATGCAGTGTAGCATGGTTTTGCTTGAAGTTAAACTTTTGATATACAAAAGATAATCAGTTTATCAGATAATCAGTCAAAAATGATGAATAACGTTTACCACAATTTTACAATGGTTAATTTTCCTCCCTATATGAGTCACATGTGAAGCTACCTTTGGACTTAAAGGGTATCTTAGATAATAGTAACATGTAGTAAAGTATCATGTTGTAAAGTACCATGATAATAATAATAACTTTGATGTCTTCTAAGTCGCCTTCCCAACTGAAATAAACTCTCAAATTTAAGACACCTAAGATTGACAGCAACTCTGTGCTCTCCACAAATAGTGCAAGACAGCTCTTGAACAGAAAACAATTTCTTAAGTCATTGTGGAATGAAAACCTATGTTCTTTTAAGAGTGTAAACCGATATTTTCCCATTTATGGTACGGAAACATGAGTCTGCATGTATCTGTCAGCAGACTGTCCTGTGCCAAGTATCTCTTTCCTGTAAGAGATTACTGTCTTGGAGGTTTGCTATGTTCATTAAAAAAGACCAGGATGTGGTCCATCTTGTAATTTACACCAAAGGAAAAAAGAGCAAAGTTGCTCTTAACGTAAAGACAGCGGAATGTCAAACGTCCGTGCGCCATTTCTCCCCTGAGAACATCTCCAGTCAATGTGATTTAAAGAGTGAACGGACAGAAATTCAGCCTCCGCTGCTCACAAACTTTCACCCACATCCTTTCAATTCCGCATGCATACAAAGACGCAGGCGAGCAGTGATGTGTGAGCTGGGCTCCGCTGGCTGGGCCCCAAGGGCCGCTGTTCTTCTCTAGTCTAGCGTGGCACTGCTCCTTTCACCGGCTCCAAAGGGACCTCTGATTAGAAATCCTGCTCGGCTGCCTCACCCCCCGTCCTCGCCTCACTGTGAAGGCACAACTTAACAGAAGCTCACACAAGGACAAAGCAAACATTTAGTTTGGTGCAGAGTTTTGTCTATGGTGGCCATGTTTTATTGGCTTTTTTGGATGATTCATTATCTGCTTTTACAATTTCCTGTACTGGGTTAAGCAACATAAACTAAAGGTAGAGAGTGAATATGCGAACGTTTAAGAAAGGGACTCCTAGTCGGTCATGTAACCAAGAGTGAAAGGTTTACCAACCAAAGAGAATTTCAAATGTGTGGGTATGGCTGTAATATTAAAGACACCACGCCATTATGTCAATACAATGATGTCATTTCTGTGTACTTCTATTGTAAATGGCATACATTAAAGGGATAGTTCACCCAAAAATAAAAATTCAACCATTGTTTGTTCACCCTCAGTTGACATGGTAATGTATATGACAGTGTTAAAGATCGCGTATCACAGGCAGTTTCTGCCAATCTCATATTAATCTTGAGTGCCTTTACAGTTGTATTGCACACGTCGTGTCTTCGAAAAGTATTTAGACTGATCAAATTTACAAATGAGATATACAGCTGTAATATTATTTCCGTAAAAACATGAGCCACTATAGGTAGGACTATTTGGGAGAGTGGGATAGAGATACAGCACTAGCAAGCAACACATCATCACATTAATCCCTTCATGTTTTGGACATTATGCATGTACACTAAATTACATGTTACTGTCCCAAACTGTTTATATAACATCCCTCACTGAAATGCCGTGAACAAACAGACACACCTAAACTTCACCATCGCAAGAGTTACGAGCTGCAGCGCAGATCATTTTGATGGTAAGGGGGTCTCGCTCATCGGTTGGCTCGTTGGCGGGCTCTTTCTTTCGCCTTGCTGTGCTTTCCTGGGAGAATGGTCAATAAAGGCGGCAAAGGCATACGGAATTATAAAAAACTTTACGAAACAAGTTGGAGTGCTGGGGGTGTGTATCAAGTACACAAATACTACGTCTGCTTCCAATTTTTACAATTTGACCATGTTAAGCATGAGAAGCCAGCACATTGAACAGTGTAAAGCAGTCGAAATGCATGACATAGCATGATACCCGATTGTAGTGCAGTAGGCGGGGCGAGACCGTGGTTCGAGACCGGTGAGTAATTGTTCTCGAATCACGTAGGAGATCGGGAGCATATAAGAGAACGAGCGACCGGACCATCGAAGAGAGAGGACCAGGCCCAAACTTAATATGTTTGATTTTGTCGGAATTGATCTGCTGCGGCTGCTGTGGCAGAGGAAGTACAGCAACTTATACTTATAGAATACTGCTTCTGCGCATGTAACATACATAAAAAACCTTGTCAGATCAGATCTATACAGGGGAGCTCGGGAAGGTCAAGGTTTGTAGAATTTCATGACAGAACTTTGGATGTCGTCCCAAATCTGTTTATGACTTATATTTGAGAGGTTGAGTTAAAAGATCCTCTTAGGAAACATTTTTTGTCATGTTGGTTGAAAATCTCTTTACATCCTGATATCAATCAAGAAGTTTAAGGGTCAAATAATATTTTTATAATTATATATCGTCTGTGAAAGGCGTGGGACCAAAAAAACGTCGCTAAATAAAAACGTTCTGGAGGAACACTCTGACTGGTCATGTGAACATTTTCAGCCAACCTATTTTGCATTACCCTGCGCACCCCGTTCAAGCAGACATCATGCGTCGTCAGCGCGCTCATGTCCGCTGTGTCAATGTAGGGAGAATGGCGGACAATCAGGAACAATCAAACTTTCCTACGGAACCTATAACAAGTAAATATACAAAACGAAAGTCCGTTGTTGAAAAAAGAGGTGACGAAAAAACGTCTGGAATTAACATTGGTTCCGCTTTTACACGATGGACACATCTCCGGCAGCCAAAGGGGTCTGAAAGACGATACCCAGGTTGCTCTCTTTCTTTTGGACAGGTACATGCTTCGAGAAGAATTTAACGGATTTAGTTTGTAATTATTTGTGGTATTATAATTTCAGTGCTGGCAGTCTAAAATTGGCACCTTTCCAAATTAACCACCTTAAAGTCAATGAACGATAATAAAATAATTTAGTTTTTTGGATGAACTATCTCTTTAAAATGAGAGTACTAAAGTACTAAAAAAAACAACCATCCACAAAGAAAAAGAAAGACTTTTTAGTTTCTTCAAACATGAAAAAAGGACACACGAGCAGTTCATGTCTCACACAGACCTGCGTCCAGGGCACTCAGACACTTCCAGACAGGAAAGCGACTTGTCTCCCCTGACGACTCCTTAAAGACTCTTGCCAGAATACGGCCAGTAAGCCTCGAAATCCCCTCTAACCGCCTCTCACCACGCCCACTGCAGATCTGTGGCACCTTTATTACACTCTCAACAGCCTGTCCTACCAGAAATTACCTCTGAATGAAATGCCAACAACACCTGCACGCTTCCTGACCAACCCATTACTGTAAACACACAGCTGACGGATGCAGTTACATACACAGCTCAAGCTTTGTTAGCCTTTTCTATGCTCCTTTTAAGATATTTAGACTGCTGCCTTTGTCCTAGCATTGTTTTTCTTGCGTTAGCATTTTGTTAAGACAACAACATTATTCTATTAGGGATATACATACCGGACGTGGTCAAATAGAGTACAGTAGATAGTTTTTAATTAGATTTAACCATTTTAGCAAGTTTAATGTTGAATTGAATGTGTATAATACGCTTTTCGTTTGACTTTTTATCTTTCAGTAGTGTGGGATTGCCTCCTTAACTTAAGAATGTGCTAAAGTGAGTTACTGTCTTTGGCAGCAAGCCCAAAATAAGCTTGTCCATGATGTCCTTTAAATACTGTCTAGTTGGGCAGCTCTCTAAGTGACTATTGTAAACAGAACCTGAAATTCAATTTGTTCTTCATACAAAAAAACGGAATTTGCCTTTACATTACCACACCCAACCCATCTTTACAGTAAGACATGTGGGACTTTGTGTTTAGTAAAAAAGGACTTAATGAACTGAAAATGATTCTCAAAGCTAAAGTGCGTCATTTCTGTTGTCAAACAGCTTCGCCAACACCTCATATCGCCTCATGATAAAACTACATGAGGTGTGATGATTCTCTGGTAATAGTGTGGGTAAAAATACATGTTCAGACGTATTATCTGACAGTAAGAGCTAATTCAAAGGTTTGTACGTTGTAGTAGGATTCAAGGTTTTATTTGTCACATACACAATTATACAGAATATGATCAGCAGCGAAATGTGAGTCAGGTCAGGTCTGCTCAATGGACAGTGGAATTATATGTAAACAACACAAGAGAATATACATAGACGTTTTGTATTGGTACAAATATTTGATGCCATTTTGTTTTATTCTATATGAGCTGTCACATGTATGCCAGTATTACCAATAATCGTGATGTAAAAACCAGTTATTTAAAGTGTGTTATTTTTTACTCTTATCGTAATAATATCAGCACTAGTTAAAATTTCTGTTATTTCTGTAATTAAAATCACTGCCTAGACATCCATTTTGGTACAAATATTTGATTGATGCCAAAGATCAATTTTGTTTTATTCTATATAAGGGGTGTCACAAGAAGCTGGTATTGCTTTCCTTCAGCTCAGTGGTAAGAGCATTGCGTTAACAACGTGGGATCGATCCCATGGGATTGCACATACCTATGTATAAATGTATAGGTTACTGCAATGTAAGTCGCTTTGTTTAAAAGCGTCTGCCAAATGCTTAAATGTAAATGTATTGTCAATAACTGTGATATTAAAAATCACAATTCCCGATATTGTTTTATTTCTTATGGTGAAAATATCAGCACTGGTTAAAATAGACTGAAAATACTCCCTACATTTGTATTTTGAGTGATTTTTGAGGGTCATTGACTAAATAAAAAACAAAAAACAAAACACAAAATCTAATAAAATTTACATTACATTTAACAATTTAAGAGGAATTTATTTCTTAAAAAAAATTTCAGTATATATTGCCATGTGATATGTTGGGTTTACTTAGTGCTCAAAATATAAACTTCAGTTGTTTACCGTACGTATCTTCAAGTAACACAATCTCACTGCAATTTGTAACTATTTTACAATACCGCTGATTCAGGAATTTGCAGGATATCTTGTTTACTTGGTTATGCTGAGGGGCTAACTCAAAGTTTTGTACGTCAGGGTTTAGTACGTTGTATTTGTGCCGCCTAGATGTTGGGTTTTGGTACAAATATCTGATTAATGCCAAACATAAATTTTGTTGTTGACACACCCCTACCCCCATCTTTCGCTTCTGTCAGCGCTCGGCTCTAATAATGTCCATCCTACGAAGTGTGCACCTTACTGCTGATTGGCTACAAGTTTGTTTTGGTACTTGACCCGACTTTTTAAAACTAGCGTAATTCGGAATCCCTCTCTCCACCCTCTTGATGATCTCTTGTCTAGTTTGTTGTGTTTAGGGGAGAAGTTCCATTCTTAATTTTTCAATAATCCTACATTTTTTTACGATTCACATCATACAAATACATACAAAATCACAGCCGTGTAAAATAGTTATGGTTTCCCATGAGGTCAAAACAATACTTCAGATTAGCACACTAGCACAAGACAAGTATATTGTGACATTACAAAACATGACAAAACACTTGATCTTTCAAATTCTTCCATTGTCATGCCTCTCAGTCTTTAGACTTCACTTTTGACATTCACTTCTCCATGACATCATATCACAAGTCTATTTTCAGCTATGTCAAACATAGCAACATGCCTTTCTCCTCCCAGGAAGTGTCCGGTTATCTCACGTTGGGCCGTCAGGGACTTTTAGGACCGGGGGAGTGCTTCATTCGAGACACAACGTCTACAGGAAGGTGCTCCGTGCCTCGACCCGCTCCACTCCCACATTGAGACAATGGCCCACTTCAAAAGGGCCTATTTGTTTGGACATTCCTGTGAATAAGGGAATAATTACAGGAGCTCTCCTGCTCTTTCACGAGAAAGGATGCAATTGAAAAAGAGGCAATGAAAGCAACACAAAGCACAGTGGGTGTTTGTGTGTGTACATATAGAAGTGTGTGTGTGTGTTTCCTGCAACACTGACATCGTAAAGGGAAGGAGATGGCTGGGTCATACTTGGTATGCGAGGCATTCGCCATAAATAGGGCCAAGACTCAGTGGTTTTTGTTTGTTGGTTGGTCGGTCGGGGCTATTTTAATTCCAACGGGATTCTATCTAAAGAATGGCTGGAAAGGGGATAAGGAAACGACGATGGATGTTAAAACAACAACATCTAGAGGCCACGTTTTTTCACAGCCGGCGGATGTGCTATTATGTGGAAAAAAGTGGGCGCGTCTGCTTTCGAAAACAAAGCTTTCGTGATGGGTATTAACACACTTTAGGAGCTGTTTTCTAACCCTCGATGATCCAGAGAAGAAAGAGATTATCTTAACATGCGCTCTGTGACCCAGTTTGATGCCAAAAATAAAGCCGGCGTCCCATAAGAGGACAGTTTAGATGAGAATCTCCCCGACGGCCACTTAATTATTGGAGCTTATGTCAATATCCTATTTCCTGAGGATGTGTTACAGTTCATCAAAGAAACGGGACAGGGATAAAAGATTGCAATATTCCATTCGCACTTCACTGCCAAGCCAGTTTTTATCATCAGGAAGTACAAAAGGCAGGAGGTGAACTTCCTGTATATCTGGATGGGGCTGTAATAGCTGGTGCTGTGTCACATCATGGGAATACGGATAGCCGTTCTGACGAGAGACTCCGTTGCTTTAGTGTGACGCACAAAGGGAGAGTACAGCTGGCATGTATTTGTTTTCGTAACACCCCACTCTTCTTAGGATATTTCGGAGTACGAGTTTCTTTTTTTAGCTTTGGCTGTGAATAAATCGGTCACTTTACGTGGCTAAGCACGGGGTGTGATCTGACAGGGCAGAGAATGTGGTGGGATTGTGGTGGTTATGGAAATCTCACAGGAAGAGGTGACCAAGACACTGAGCACTAAATGTATGAGTTACTAAGCACAGAGGACATCGGTTCCCAGGAGACTTCGCCACTTGATATGGTCCGATTTGATTATTGAAAATCACGTTGAAGTCATTGTGCCTCAACACTTTGCTATGTGAAGCATTGGGATGTAGATGACAAATTCCCAACAGATCTCTAAAGGGATCGCTCACCCCAAAATGATTGTTAGTTAGTTAGAATAGTTTCAAACCTGCATGGCTTTCTTTCTCAGCAGAACACAAAAGAACATATTTTGAAGAATGTTACTAACCAAACAACAATGGACTTTATGGACTTCCTTTATGTGAACACTAAAGCACTTACACATTTCTCAAAATATCTTCTTTCGTGTTCCACAGAAGAAAGAAACTCATGCAGGATGTGAATGCGAGAATGTGTGAATAAATAACGACAGAGGTTTTATTTTTATATGAATATAAACACTTGTGGATGGACTATTTTTACTTTTTACTTAATATTAGGTTGTTTTAACCCATTGTTGGGTAAAATATGGAGAAGTGCAACCACTGTGTTTTTATTTCAAAACAAAACAGTTAAAACTATAATATTCCAGCAGCAGGGGTGCCAAAAAAGTGAAAGGACACTTTTGTACAGTAAACTGATGTTTTTCATGTTATTTCACATTTTAATTTGACCTTTTTTCTGTATTTCAAAAAGATGTGAAAATTCTGTCAAATAAACCATAAAATTGCTGTTTTTTATAGTGTAGTTTAACTTAACCAACGGTTGCATTTGACCGTACTTGACCCAACCATGGGTCCAACGCAATCTCAATGTAAAAATGTAACTATTTTACGATGTGGTTGATTTTGGCTAATCCGTACGATCTCCGTAGAATTTGCTTTCGCCCCAGTGATGTTAGGATCCGGTAAGGGGTGGGGCTTTAGTATTGCTTTTTTTAGTAATCATACTTTTTATATGATTCACAACGTACGAATTCATACGAATAAGGCACCTCCTAAAATCGTAAGATCAGGTTGGGTTTAAACAACTTTTATATAAACAGTGTTCTTTGTAGCAGTGCTTTATTCTAACATCATACTAACAGCATTTCCGTCAAAGGGTCTTATAAGCACCATTTCCTTCTTGCATTTTCATAGTCTATAGATCTTTAATCCACTCCAAACAACCTTTAGGCAACTGAAAGGTTATTTGAATGTTCTTTTTTAGGTTCCTTATGAAAGCATACAACCCAACAAAGAACCATTGAGGGAATTTTATTTTCAGATCACATATAGCAATGCCCAGACAACCACACAGAGTACCCTAATAATGATAGTGCGGGCTCCACTCACATTTTTCCCAAAATCCAGTATACGATAGTCAACGCAATCATCAATTTCATTCAAGCTGGTATCATGAAAAATGAGCACGGGACTTATCTCTCTAACCGTGCTTCAAGTGTCCACACAGCACAGATCTGCAGATTGGGAACACAAGAAGGCCTGGACCCTAATAAGCCGTTCTTCATGGCCCTACCGCAAGCATGCAAGGCACACCGTAAGGAATTCTCCATTCTGTCAGTGGACTGAACAGCCCCCCCCTTCCTCTTCAAACACCCCCCTCATCCTCACCCCCAAACCCTTTAACCTCATAGCTTTTGCAGCCGTGTGGGACATTGCAAAGTGCTTGAGCAGATGGAAAGCAGTCTTTAATTACAGAGGAATCAGCTGACTGACACACATCCTCTCTTTCCATCCTGGGTGGATGAAGGTAGCAGAACACTTGCAGAAACGCACACGCTTTCGCGCAAACGTCGACGACACGCTCCGTTCTGATATGAACGTTGAAACACTCCTGCAGGGGCGTGCGCGCAGGTGTGTGTGCGCGCTTGAGGTAATGAAGGAGTGTTTGTACAATTTTCGGAGAATTTGTCTTCCGCTCTGACAGGGCTCTGTCAAAGCGTTTTATAATGCTGGTATCTTGGCTGGAGTTGCGCTGGGGGAGTCCCAAAGGAAGCTGTTGCTTGTTCAGTTTACAGTGAATAGCTCCCTTCCTGCTCTGACCGTGGCCCCAAAGCCCGGGGGCCGGGGGTGCGGGGCTGTGTATGTGCGCTTGACTTCTCCCTCGTGTTTGTGTGGGTGGATATGCAATCCTACATCTGTTTGTTTGATAACGTGTGTTTGTCGTTGGACAGATTTGCATGATTGAAACAGCAGGGTCAAACATTTCATATTTCACAAACCTCTTTTTGCTTGTCTTTCATTTATATTTTCTGTTTCTTACTAACTTTCAATGATCAACCTGGAAACAATTTTGGCCCTTAATATGAATCCCTACCAAAAAATAACCACCATTATAATATTCGGAGGGTTGTGTGTGGAGCTCTGCCATTTTCTGTCCAAGACAACTTATATGCAATTGCATGCATTACTGCCACCTGCTGTAGAAAAATCACTCCAACCTCATTTAGCTGATCAACTTTAAATTGAATTGGATTTTTATATCAAAACAACGTTATTTAATTCACCACTGTCATAATGACATTATTTTATAGTTGATGGTGTTTGAAATGGTTTTAAGTGTGTTGCTATCCAGTTTCCACTGCGTTTCAAATGGTTGCTTAAAATTATCCCTCCTCCAATTCTGTAATATTTGGCTTTAAATTGCTCCATTTGATGTAAGTCTATGCTATAACTTTTATGATTTGATTCATATCACAGTTAAGGAAGTTTATTCAAAACATATAAACATTTGAACCATGCAAGGATTCCACATGAAAAGCAGATTCGATTTGTGTATAATAAAGCATGATTTGTCTATTGTGTGTTGGATGAGAGAAGACCCTTTATTGAGAAAGTGTACGTATGTATGTGTATAAATAAACAATAAGTACAACACCCATTTCTTTCCAACCATGTTAAACTTCCTATTCACGAATAAACAAAGAACAAATCAAATTAATATTTCCAACAAATTGTACTGTTCTAGTTAGCTCTACTATAGTGTTACTATAGTATACTGTTGTCTATACTAATTACAGTCATCATCAAATAGTCATCGATAAACGAAACAAGGCAAGAGCTCATGAAGGCATGTCCACTTTTGAAACGTTTTTACTGCATTACTTCGGGCCGGGTTTTGTTTATGCATTCGGCTGAAAATACAGTCTAGTATTGGTAACAGTCCTATCTGACTTTAAATACATTAGACATAATTTGAATTCTTCAGAAAATTCCTAAAACACAGAAGTCTTGTTTTTTAAACCCATTATTGCATTTTTAATTGTGTGTTTAAAAATAGTGTAGGATGAATTTCTTTCTCTTTTATTAAGTAAACAATTCAAATGCCTATGCCTATTTGTTAGAAAGGACCTTTTGACAGCATTTTTATTAAGTAAATATTATTTTTTAAGTAAATTGGGCCAAATGATAATTCAAACCCTTACAGCTTAAAAAATAATTCTATATGTTTTACTTAACCATGTTAAATACAAATAATATATAGTATATTTACATAAGAAAATATAGTAATTTCCATCAAATACTTCTGAATCAAAGACTTCTTTGCTATCAAAATACTTTGACTGATAAAAACATTAGCCTTATATTTTTTTCTCTGAATTTAAATATACATATAATATAGATATAGGTTATGCATCGAAGATATTATAGCTATCAAAACATGTTACCTTAAACAGTTATAAAATGTATTGTTATATGTTCTTGAGTAGTTTCTAGGGCATCTGTTGCGGTTATTAGCCTACTAAATGCTGCCATCCACTGGGATTGGTAGGAAGTAGATTGCATTTTGGCCCTTGTGTGTTTTGGAGCCGTCTTTTGTCCGTCCATTCTTCTTGATCCCCATGTACCAGTCTCCATTCTCCTGGTGCCTCTGTGAACAGTACGTGTTGTAGTGGTTCTCCTCGATCTTCTCAATGAAGTAACATTCATCATTTAATGTACCCTGAAAAACAAAAGACAGGGTCTGATGCTTCATTTATGAGTTTACATTAGGATATCTGAAGGAATATTTAATTCCTTTAATGGAAAACATGTTTTAATGTCTCATCTTTAGTCAACACCTTTTTTATTACTAAAATAGTAAAATACAAGGTAACTATTTAAACTTACAGTGCCATAAAGTTTTCCCGATTTGTCCATTGCAATGTATTGTCCAGTATCGTGACCCCTGATGGCCACCACTCCTGCCTTTACAGCTTTTACCTTCAAAATAGCTTCAATACAACAAAATGTAATAAATCAACAAACAAACAAATAAATAAATAATGCATGTTTCACAGGTGCACACCAATATTAACTTACACAGCTATCTCAAACTGTTGTTAAGTGTTTTGGTACACTTTATATTTTGTTTTTCATGAAGAGTTTGGTTCCAAAATGAGATAACTCTGTCTAAAAAAATCAAAAATCATTTTTATCGATCAATCTGCAGTTGTTTCGATTTTAAGCCATAACAACCACAATACAGCTATCAATTACAATAAATAAAATAAAAACATGATAACATAATAAAAACATGATTTTTGAAAATGCAGTTAACTCATTTTGGAACCATACTCTTCACATATTTATGTACTTTTCTCTTGTTCATTACACATTAATGGTCTGTTTTGCATAGACTACTGACTGTGAACGTCGTTGTCCTGTCGGCTCGCGTCCACGGTCCCGTTGGGTTGGATGCGGAGATGGTATCCTCCATTCCTGCAGTAAAGTTTTTGGAAAGGGAGATGTTTTGGATCTTTTTGGTCGATCATCGTCGGACCGAGTGTAAATACGCCGATATCCCCCTCGATCATAGTGCAGTGTGCTTCACTGGGACGCACTGTGCCCATGAACACCCCCTTCGGTGACAGGAATGGATCAGTCCGCCGTCACTAGGAGCCAGTAGAGCTCAACTGCCACTTACAACGAGCGCGTGTCATTAAACCTCCTTCACACTTCTTATTATAACCATACATAAAGTTTATGACGCTTTAAAAAAAACATGATAATAGTGCCCATAATTTTAGTGCTATAAATTACAAGAATCTATTTTGATTTTTTTTACATCTATTTTAATCTGTTCTATTTTATCATTCTACAGACATAGCTCTAGTCCTCTAATCTGATTGGCTGAGCGTGCAGAGTGCTTATATACTTATACAGTAACAGCATTGCTTGTTTCATAGTTTGTTTTTGTAAGTTTATGGTTGCTTGTGGCATTCTAGAAATGTGCAGATACACAAATCATTGCTTTTATTCCATTACAGCCATTTACACCACATCCATGGTTTTATTATATTAAAAGTGTACTTTTTTGATACACTTGATTCACTATCATTTGTATTATCACACTTTTACTTCAAATGTGACCCTGGACAAAAAAATAGTCTTGTCTGTCATTTTTTTCAAATTGAGATTCATACATAAACTGAAAACTTGATATATGGTTTGTTAGGATAGGACAATATTTGACCGAGATATAACTATTTTTCAATTAAAGCTTATTTATATAGTGCTTTTCACAATTTGTATTGTTTCAAAGTAGCTTTAAAGGGGCAAACAGAAAAAACAGAAAAGGTAAAAATCATTCTAATAAATAATATCTAATTTCTAAATAAATAAATAAATGCAGTCTCCCGGTGAGCAGGCCAACACTGCCCTGCTGTGGCGTGGAACCCAAACTCCCATGATTGAACCAGGCTCAGCCGGGAGGGCCAGATCCCCTATGATGTGTCATAGCTGCACTCAAACTGCTGACATGTGATTTAAGTTTAGCATTTGATACCAAATATTGTAACTTCAGCATTAATAAGACAAATAGTCCGTCTTTACCCTTGGTTGGGGATGTAGTGGTCTGAGCTGGGATGGTCCGACGGTCATATTTCTCTTGGCTGGTGGTGGAATTGCCTTAGATGGAGCTGGGATGGTCAGTCAGTCTGCAGCTGTAGCTGCAGTAATCTCAAATTGGGGATGGGCATCTGTCGGTCGTCTGAACATGGTGGAACTACTTCCTACCTCGGGATGGGCATCCCGAGGCAGAGGCAGAAAGAGAATAAAGAGAATGATTAGCGTAGCTGCTGTTCATTAACTACGCATTAAGTGAAAGCTTGGCTGAAAAGATGTGTCTTTAATCTAAATTTAAATTGGGAGAGTGTGTCTGACCCTCGAATAGTATCAGGAAGGCTATTCCAGAGTTTAGGTGCTACGTATGAGAAAGCTCGACCCCCTTTGGTGGATTTAGATATGGTGTTTTAAAAAGTCCTGAGTTTTGAGATCTTAGAGAGCGTGATGGGTTGTAATGGGATAAAAGCTCAGTTAAGTAAGTAGGGGCTAAACCGTTTAAGGCTTTGTAAGTAATTGTAATATGATACTTAATGGGTAGCCAGTGAAGCGATGATAAAACTGGGGTTATGTGATCGTATTTTCTTGACCTAGTAAGAACTCTGGCAGCTGCATTCTGAACTAACTGTAGTTTGTTTATCGATGATACAGGACAAACACTAAGTAGAGCATTACAATAGTCAAGCCGTGAGGTCACAAATGCATGAATAAGCTTTTCTGCGTCAGCAACACATAAAATATTTTGTAATTTGACAACATTTCTAAGGTGGAAGAAGGCTGTTTTTGTGATATTTGAGACATGATTTTTAAATGACAGGTTGCCGTCTAATATAAAGCCTAGCTCTTTAACTGTATTTGCTGGAGTAACCGTGCAGCTTTCAATATGCAGGTTGTAGTCGAATGATATTCTGTTTACGTAAATATCTAACACTCTGGAATCTGAGAGTGCAATAAAATCTAAATACTGAGAAAATTGCCTTTAAAGTTGTCTTAATGAACTCCTTAGTATAGTCTATTACATACAAAATATAAGTTTTGATATATTTATGGCAGGGAATTTTCATGACACATGATCTTTACTTAATATCCTAATGATTTTTGGCATAAAAGAAACATCTATAACATTGACCCATATGTTTTGTTGGCTTTAGCCACAGATATGCCTATGGGTCAGACTGGTTTTGTGATCCAGGGTCACATACCGTATAGTTAAACTACGGTTATGGTGATGGTGATGAGGCCATCATTCGTGGTGACTATAGTGCAAATAGTACCTTAGTATGGTTTACTTTTGCAAAGGGTCATTGCACAAAGAGTACAAATAGCTGGCTTTAGATCACAATAACTATCATATGTATCCGCCCGAATGTGTTAGACTAACAAGAGACAACTTAATGTAGGCTAAACAAAAATGTAATGAGTATGTTTAAGCTTAATATAAAATGTTTCACACATTTTTGATCACATAAAATAACAATTATCCATAATGCATCATTTTAACAGTGCAAGTTCAGGTCATGAAAATCAGTCTTGTTATCGTGCTTATAAAAGTGGCTGTTAAAAATCCCTGCTATGTCAAGTGGTATTCACTATCGTTTTATTTTCATTAATATGACATCTAAAATGGTTTCCAGGCCGTCGGGCTGTTCGAAAAGTAAGAGAGAACGAGTACTAAAGGAATGCGTTTCCAAGCAGCCTCAGTACTACTGGAAATAGAGCCCTGGTGCCAGACGGGTCCTGCAGAACATCGAGCGCAGCATCTAGTGTGAATTACGTCCCTCAACGGGGTGTAAATGAAAAGGGTAGAGCTGTTTCAGTTAAGACTTACCTGTGACACGTAGAAGCCACATTGCTGCATATGAGGCATCATATCTCTTTTCAGCTCTGGCACAGAGTCTAAATAGCAGGGTTTTTCAACAAAGTCAACTGTATTCCTGATGTGTGTAGGGTCTGGTCAATTCCTGCTGTCTAAAGAATGACTACTGGATACATTCCGGGGCAAAAAGTCAGATGTTAACATGGTGTCTGTACAAAACCTACACATGAGTTTGTGAGTTCGATGTGTGCCCACGCATGCTTGGAAGACCTGACTGTGTAACATTATGATTCAGTTTCTGATACCATAAGTCTGTTTTACTGAGACAATTTTGTCATTTCCTGGAGCTCCGCTGGATGAGGTCAATGCCCGGTCGCATATGAAAGCACTTAAGTTAAGAACTGTCACCCAAAATGGAAAATTCTGTCTTTTATTGACCCTCCATAGTCATTCTGATAAGAACAGAGAAAGATACTTGGAAGAATGCTTGTAACCAAACAGTTTTTGGCCACCATTGACTGCCATAGTAGAATAAACTGCCTTCGAACACAAAAGTCAGAAGAAGATATTTTAAAGAATGTAGGGCACTTTTGACAACCAATGTAATTTTTCCTATTGTACGAGTCAGGGGTGGCCAAGAACTGTTTGGTTTCAAGCATTCTTACAGATTTCTTCCTCTGCGTTCATCAGAACAAAGAGATTTATCATTTCGACAAGTCGAGGGTGAGTAAATGATGACAGAATTGTCATTTTTTGGTGAACTGTTCCTTTAAGGGAACCCTTAAACCCTTGAATTTGTATTAGTGAAAGTGACCTATTTGTCAGATATGGTGACCTTTACCCAAAATGTGACCTCTGCATTTTACCCATCCAGTGAGTATTGAACACACGTACACCCAGAGCACTTAAAGGGCACCTCAGTTGTTGCCGACAACCTTCTGATCAGGAGTCCCACTCTCTTACCTTAAGGCCATGACTGCCTAATGGAACTGTTTCATTGAAAAGTCATAAAAAATATCAAATGTCGAAAAACAGACACCAGAAAAGCATTATAAAACAAACAATATATATATATATATATATATATATATATATATACATACTTACATAAAAACAAACGTTTATACATAAACGTACAGTATATATAAACATTGCAATTATATAGGCTATGGAATAAAGGGAACTCTTAATGAGAAACGGGTTGCAAGAAAAAACGTAAAGTTAAGTTATAACTATGGAGATATCAAGAAACTAGAGACTTGATCATTTGTACTCTACGTTTAATGTAAACCATTGAAATGTGTTGAGATATGTTACTATGACAACCGCTTCTCGTGTTTTAAAATAAACTAGCGCGGAATGCTAACTACAACCATTAGCGTCTAACGCTTAACTCAGGGATATTTATAACATACGCTTAACTCAGGGATATTTATAACATACGCTTAACTGAGGGATATTTATTACATTTATATTTTAAAAGCATTTCTTTTCGCTGTAATGTTGTATTATGTAACGTGTTACTGCGGTGAAGGCTTTCGGATCATGACATGATTATGACGCATTAAGCCTCGAGCACTTTTTGACTCCTTATAATGCTCTGCTTCACCTTAGTCGGCGTCGGTTTGTTTTAGGCGAGTGGTCCGTGTTTTGAGCTTGTGAGAGATACAACTTTTCGACTTCTTTTGGTTTCTTGTGTGATTCTTGGCGTGTTTTTGCTGTTTGCTGTTTTTGGCTGAAAGGAGTGAGACCGAAGAGTGGCCTAACGGTAATTTTTCGTTGACTCCCCTGATCGCGAGGCATCAAAACATCGCAAAAGATCACCTTCATCGACTGGATTCAGACCTGATATCAGGATGAGATTACCAGTTGATTACAACAACGGCTGTCGGCCTACAATGTCATGGGGTAACTTCGTTTGGGGTGATGAAGATGAGGACGATGATCAGGATATAACTTTACCATCATGGACGAGCGTGAAGGGCAAAGATCCGTTGCCATCATCCTCAGTCCAGAAGAGATTTAAGAGAGTGAAGAATGGTGAGTTTACTATTTGCTACATAATGTCATTCTGTTTACATTTTGATATCTTTAATATTGACTGAGGAAGGCCATGTCATTAAAGTCATTGTTTATTTATTTTATGTGTAAAATCATCAAATGAAACGTCAGTAAATTTCCCTTTTTTGTTAGTGTTTTTGTTTTAATCTAATACGTTCAAATCAAACAAAACGGTTTATTTAGATGGCCTTCTCTACATTACTATGTTAGACATTAACTCTAAATACTGCATTCATTAAAGAGAATATTAGAATAAAATAATTTTCAATTTTATAAATGTAGTAATGTTTGCATAAAATCAACATACAGGCATATAGTATTATTTATTGTCATTGACCTGCTCTTACTTGTCTCAACAGTTTCGTCACACAAGCGGTTCAGTCAGAAGACCGTCTCAGATGTGTGGCGGACAACAGCAACTTCTTCATCTGAGTGAGTCGAGCGATTCTCTTGATTTTAACACAGCTTGAATGTGGGTAGGAACAGTAACTTAAAATATCTGTCATAATTCTACCATAAGCTCTTCTGCAAGATCTGGACCGAGCTCACAAGACCAGATGCTGGAGTTTCCTAGTTTAGAGGTTTACAGGAAGTCATCTCCTGTTGCATCTGAGCCAAAAGAGAACGAAAGGAAGAACACAATTCGTAAGTTATTACATTCTTTTCAACACACAAACTTGTTTTTATAGATTTATCAATCATTGGACGAACAGTTGTGTCATTAATCTACTCTGATTTGTTCTCAACAGCTTGTGCAGAAAATGTGGAGCTGGTTGAACAGGAGGTGTCAATAGAGCCCCCTGTCCCAGCGGCCAAGAAGAACAGGAAGTGTCGGAAAACGAGGGATAAAATGTGTAAGTTATTACATTTTTTTCCAAGCTGACTAACACTTTCAGTGCTCCTTGTGTTTACAAAACTGCTTTAAAATGCTTAATTTTGCATGAACATGTTTATCATTTACCTCATTTTCCTTAGATTTGCTCGAGGCAAGTTTAGCTCAGGAGCAGCAGATGAGGACCAAGCTGGAGACTGACTCCAACAATAAAAATATGTGCAAGTTGGAGGACAGACAGCAGCTGACGACCGAGCCACCGGTCACACCCACACCAGCTCCTCAACCTGAGTGAGTTCAACATATTCTGTAAAGTTATTAGTGTTCTAATATTTTCAGACTTGGTACTAACAGTATTCGTCCTTGTTTTTTTAGACATTCTGCTTCAGACGTCTCTGTTACAACTCCAGGAGCGTCTGAGGGAAACATGAAAAAGAAGAACAGAATCTGTAAGTGATTACATTCTTTTCCAACACTTTCAATGCTCTTTTATTTTTCTAAACTATTTTGAGAATCTTACTTCTGATAGCATGTTTCTCAGTGTGTTTGTGAACATTCAAAAAAATGTTAGAGAGTTTTTACAGATTTATCAATCATTGGATGAACAGTTGTGCCATTTATCAACTTTGAATTGTTCTCAGCAGCTTTCGCTGAAAATGTGGAGCTTGTTGAACAGGAGGTGACAATAGAGCCCCCTGTCCCAGCGGACCCCACACCTCCATCTGAGTGAGTTGTGAAAATCCTCTTGACTTATACAGCAATGTATAAGTGAGTAAATGTTTGTGAAAAATTAACTTAAAATACTTGGATTTTTAGGGAACCAACAATAAAGGATCCACAGAATGTGGAAAACAACATGGAGAACCCTGAGCATCCTGATGTGTCCAGTACACCTTCTGCAGTGTCTACGAATAAGAAGAAATGTTGGAGAGCGAGTGATAAAATGTGTAAGTTATTACTTTCTTTTCCAAGCTGTCTAACACTTTCAGTGCTCCTCATTTTACAAAACCGCTTTAAAATGCTTAATTTTGCATGAACATGTTTATCATTTACCTCCTCAGATTTGCTCGAGGCAAGTTTAGCTAAGGAGCAGCAGATGAGGACCAAGCTGGAGACTGACTCCAACAATAAAAATATGTGCAAGTTGGAGGACAGACTGCAGCTGACGCCCGAGCCACCGGTCACACTGACACCAGCTCCTCAACCTGAGTGAGTTCAACTTATTCTGTCAAGTTATTAGTGTTCAAATTTTTGCAGACTTGGTACTTACAGTATTCGTCCTTGTTTTTTTAGACATTCTGCTTCAGACGTCTCAGTTACAACTCCTGGAGCGTCTGAGGGAAACATGAAAAAGAAGAACAGAATCTGTAAGTGATTACATCTCAAACAGTGTCAATGCTCTTTTACTTTTCAGAACTCTTTTGAGAATCTTACTTCTGATAGCATGTTTCTCAGTGTGTTGTGAGATTTAGAACTGATGTTAGAGAGTTTTTACAGATTTATCAATCATTGGATGAACAGTTGTGCCATTTATCAACTTTGAATTGTTCTCAGCAGCTTTCGCTGAAAATGTGGAGCTTGTTGAACAGGAGGTGACAATAGAGCCCCCTGTCCCAGCGGACCCCACACCTCCATCTGAGTGAGTTGTGAAAATCCTCTTGACTTATACAGCAATGTATAAGTGAGTAAATGTTTGTGAAAAATTAACTTAAAATACTTGGATTTTTAGGGAACCAACAATTAAGGATCCACAGAATGTGGAAAACAACATGGAGAACCCTGAGCATCCTGATGTGTCCAGTACACCTTCTGCAGTGTCTACGAATAAGAAGAAATGTTGGAGAGCGAGGGATAAAATGTGTAAGTTATTTCTTTCTTATCCAAGCTGACTAACACTTTCAGTGCTCCTTATTTTACAAAACCGCTTTAAAATGCCTAATTTTGCATGAACATTTTTATCATTTACCTCCTCAGATTTGCTCCAGTCAAGTTTAGCTCAAGAGCAGCTGATGAGGACCAAGCTGGAGACTGACTCCAACAATAAAAATATGTGCAAGTTGGAGGACAGACAGCAGCTGACGCCCGAGCCACCGGTCACACCCACACCAGCTCCTCAACCTGAGTGAGTTCAACTTATTCTGTCAAGTTATTAGTGTTCAAATATTTTCAGACTTGGTACTTACAGTATTCGTCCTTGTATTTTTAGACATTCTGCTTCAGACGTCTCCAGTTACAACTCCTGGAGCGTCTGAGGGAAAGACGAAAAAGAAGAACAGAATCTGTAAGTGATTACATCTTCAAACAGTGTCAATGCTCTTTTACCTTTTCAGAACTCTATTGAGAATCTTACTTCTGATAGCATGTTTCTCAGTGTGTTTGTGAAATTTCAAACTGATTTAGAGAGTTTTTTACAGATTTTTTAGTCATTGGATGAACAGTTGTGCCATTTATCAACTCTGAATTGTTCTCAGCAGCTTTTGCAGAAAATGTGGAGCTTGTTGAACAGGAGGTGATAATAGAGCCCCCTGTCCCAGCGGACCCCGCACCTCCATCTGAGTGAGTTGTGAAAATCCTCTTGACTTATACAGCAATATATAAGTGAGTAAATGTTTGTGAAAAATTAACTTAAAATATTTGGATTTTTAGGGAACCAACAATTAAGGATCCACAGAATGTGGAAAACAACATGGAGAACCCTGAGCATCCTGATGTGTCCAGTACACCTTCTGCAGTGACTACGAATAAGAAGAAATGTTGGAGAGCGAGTGATAAAATGTGTAAGTTATTACTTTCTTTTCCAAGCTGACTAACACTTTCAGTGCTCCTTATTTTACAAAACCGCTTTAAAATGCCTAATTTTGCATGACATGTTTATCATTTACCTCATTTACCTTAGATTTGCTCGAGGCAAGTTTAGCTCAGGAGCAGCAGATGAGGACCAAGCTGGAGACTGACTCCAACAATAAAAATATGTGCAAGTTGGAGGACAGACAGCAGCTGACGCCCGAGCCACCGGTCACAGCCACACCAGCTCCTCAACCTGAGTGAGTTCAACTTATTCTGTCAAGTTATTAGTGTTCAAATATTTTCAGACTTGGTACTTACAGTATTCGTCCTTGTTTTTTTAGACATTCTGCTTCAGACGTCTCTGTTACATCTCCTGGAGCGGCTGAGGGAAACATGAAAAAGAAGAACAGAATCTGTAAGTGATTACATTCAAACACTGTCAATGCTTTATACATTTTCAGAACTTTATTGAGAATCTTACTTCTGATAGCATGTTTCTTAGTGTGTTTGTGAAATTTAAAACAGATTTTAGACAGTTTTACAGCAATATATAAGTGAGTAAATGTTTGTGAAAAAACTTCTTAAAATATTTGGATTTTTAGGGAACCAACAATTATGGATGCAAAGAATGTGGAAAACAACATGGAGAACCCTGAGCATCCTGATGTGTCCAGTACACCTTCTGCAATGTCTAATAAGAAAGATGAAAATGAAGATAAGAATCTGTAAGTTATTATGTTCAAACACTGTCAATGCTTTATACATTTTCAGAACTCTATTGAGAATCTTACTTCTGACAGCATGTTTCTCAGTGTGTTTGTGAAATTTAAAACTGATGTTAGACAGTTTTTACAGATTTATCAATCATTAGATGAACAGTTGTGCCATTTATCAACTCTGAATTGTTCTCAGCAGCTTTTGCAGAAAATGTGGAGCTTGTTGAACAGGAGGTGACAATAGAGCCCCCTGTCCCAGCGGACCCCACACCTCCATCTGAGTGAGTTATGAAAATCCTCTTGACTTATACAGCAATATATAAGTGAGTAAATGTTTGTGAAAAATTAACTTAAAATATTTGGATTTTTAGTGAACCAACAATTAAGGATCCACAGAATGTGGAAAACAACATGGATAACCCTGAGCATCCTGATGTGTCCAGTACACCTTCTGCAGTGTCTAAGAATAAGAAGAAATGTTGGAGAGCGAGCGATAAAATGTGTAAGTTATTTCTTTCTTTTCCAAGCTGACTAACACTTTCAGTGCTCCTTATTTTAAAAAACTGCTTTAAAATGCCTAATTTTGCATGAACATGTTTATCATTTACCTCCTCAGATTTGCTCCAGTCAAGTTTACCTCAAGAGCAGCAGATGAGGACCAAGCTGGAGACTGACTCCAACAATAAAAATATGTGCAAGTTGGAGGACAGACAGCAGCTGACGCCTGAGCCACCGGTCACACCCACACCAGCTCCTCAACCTGAGTGAGTTCAACTTATTCTGTCAAGTTATTAGTGTTCAAATATTTTCAGACTTGGTACTTACAGTATTCGTCCTTGTTTTTTTAGACATTCTGCTTCAGACGTCTCTGTTACATCTCCTGGAGCGTCTGAGGGAAACATGAAAAAGAAGAACAGAATCTGTAAGTGATTACATTCAAGCAGTGTCAATGCTTTTTACCTTTTCAGAACTCTATTGAGAATCTTACTTCTTATAGAATGTTTCTTAGTGTGTTTGTGAAATTTCAAACTGATTTTAGACAGTTTTTTTACAGATTTTTTAGTCATTGGATGAACAGTTTTGCCATTTATCAACTTTGAATTGTTCTCAGCAGCTTTCGCTGAAAATGTGGAGCTTGTTGAACAGGAGGTGACAATAGAGCCCCCTGTCCCAGCGGACCCCGCACCTCCATCTGAGTGAGTTGTGAAAATCCTCTTGACTTATACAGCAATATAAAAGTGAGTAAATGTTTGTGAAAAATTAACTTAAAATATTTGGATTTTTAGTGAACCAACAATTAAGGATCCTCAAAAGAAGCCTGAGGATCCTGCTTTACCCGACTGGTCCAGTACACCCCCTGGAGCGTCTAAGAGCTCAAAGAAGAAGAAGCGGAGGAGAAAGAATAAAATTTGTAAGTTTTATATTCTTTTCGAATCTGCCCACATTGTCAGCGCTCTTTTATTTTGTTGTTATGAAAACTCTAGTTTTTTATATCAGTCATTGGATGAACAGGTGAATCATTTACCTCTTCTGATTTGTTCTCAACAGGTTTTCCACCGATGCAGGAGATCAGCAGCACACTGGAGACTGACTCCAGTAATAAAGATCAGGTTATGCTGCTGGTCACACCGACACCAGCTCCTGTATCTGAGTGAGTTAAACAAATTCAGTCAATTTATAAGTGTTCGAATGTTTGTAGAAACAGAACTTACAGTATTTTCCTCCTGAGTATTATAAATGTACTTAACCTTTATTATTATTGGTTTGTTATTTGCAGCTTAAGAGCAGGGACCCACCAGAAAGGCAGCCAAGAGATCAAATGGCTGAAATTAAAAGCAGCATCTAAAACCTGAACCTGCTTCTGAAATTTGTCATGATACTCCAACGAAGTAGACTCAATTGCAGGTAGAATGATCCAAATCTTTATTTAGCACACACAACAGGTCACAAAGATCCCTATGGCACGAACACAGGTACACTCAGTAGTAAGACCAATAGATTTCACCGCCTTCCGTGAATGAAAGTCCCAGCAATTCCAGAGGGCGGTAGTAGACTGCAAGGGCAACTGGGAAAACCCCAGTGTACGGCAGCGTCAGCTGGAGTCGGGTAGCGCCACCGAGAGGCGGAGGACCAGAGTAATAGTCGGGAGATCAGATGTCCAGCCGTAGGACGGCTTCAAACCCTCAGAGGAGGCGACCCCGCATGGGATGCAGACCCTTGTGACTGCAGAAGTGCTAGTGGACGCAGAAACAGAAACTAAATAAATCCAAATGGGTTTAACAGGAACAACTGGAGAAAACACGGAATATACAAGACAAGACACGAATTGTTACAGAACTAGAAATAGCCGAATTGGCAGAACTAACTGATCATAGGGTTTACACTGAAACGGTCCGACACAAGACAAGATGATGAAAGGGACTAAATAGGAAAACCTAACAAGCCAAAGGTGGCAGGGAATTGCGATAATGATGATGGTTGGGAATGACTACAGGTGAACAGGGTGAATAGATGAGATACCGGTGAGAGAAAAGCCTAGCAGGGAAACACGAAGGCGGGGTAAGTGACGCAGACATTACACAAACGTAGTGACAGGAAGAGAACCCACGTGACCGGGATCACAACAGAAATCAGTCCTTTGATCACATTAAGTATTTTCTAAACAGTGAATAGTGCACATAGTGTACTTCATAGGGCATAGGGAATGTTTCAGGTAAGTAGGCGATCAAACCCTCAAGTCAACATAACTTACAGAAAACATAAGAATTTGAAATACTTATTTAACAGAGACCAGAACAGATAAGTCCTGTAATACTGTTTCAAAACTTAAATCTCTTCTAAATCAATAGTGAAAGTAACAATTGACAGAACAATAAGCACAGTAAAATAATTATTAGGGCTGTAGCTATTGATTATTTTAGTATCAAGTATTCTACCAATTATTCCATCCATTAACCGAGTATTGGGAAAATAAGTACTTTTTCTTTATTAAAGCCCAATACTAAATATACAAGAGAAAGTAAGCAGGTCTCTTAAAATGAACAACTAATTTGTTTACTTGTTAGAAACATTAACATTTTTATTGCTGAAATTGCATACATTAATATCTGTGAAAACTAAACCCATTTAGTACATTCCATTGCCATATTGCTTTCAAAAATTCATAATACAAATATTTAAATAAGAAGCATAAATAAAAATAGAAAGAATAATTTCAAAGGTAAACAACTAACTTCAGCATGTGTATGGTGCATTTAGTTTCCCTAAATTAGTTTTCATTTTTTAAAGTTCTCTTTTTTATTTTTTTTACTATTTAATAGTAAAATATTTGTCCATATAAAATATAGTAGTTAACCAGACTTTTATTTTGACAGATCGTCGGAAGGCGCTTATTTTTTTAGTGTGTTTGACGCAGTGTTGTCAACTTGCCGACTTTGTACTGGATTTGGCAACTTTTCAGACTCCTTTAGTGATTTTAGTTTTTTCAAAAGCGACTAGCGACAAATCTAGCTACTTTCTAAAAAAGGCTTGGCGACTTAACAAAACATTCTGCTTTACTTCTACTGCCCTGCGAGAGCGAGTTTTTTCCCTTCCCAGCGCAGCACCGCCTCTCTCTGTCTACTCTGTTCAGTGAGCGGCCGGGAGATGCAGCATATTCAGTTCAGACCGCACTGACGTGTGAATGAGATATGGATGTATCCAAGAATAATCATTTACTGACTTTGTTCGAGCATTTATGATTTAAAAACGCGATTACTGTAGGGACGTACACATGAACACAGACGGATTTTATCTGTTCAACGAGGTGACTGCTGGTGTGTAGTTTTAAGTGGTCGAACTTGACATGCGTTCTTGTTGTCTGCCAAAAGAAAGTGAAAAATATGCCATTAAGAACCTATTTATTGTGCATTTGGGTGTATTGTTTTAATATAATACTGTAAACGACATCTCAGAGAGAGGAGATATGAAGTAGACCTGAAGTGTTTAGCTTGTCCGAAACTACGTCAGTGTTTCCCCTACCATTACCTTAGGGGGGCGCTGCGCCCCTCCAACGGCACCACCCGCCCCCCTTGAAGGTCAAGTTAATCTTATTTTATATATAGCGCCAGATAACAGGATTAGAGAAGAGCGTTTAAGGTAACCTTTCCTACAGAACATGTCTATACCTTTTTATTTTACTGAACAAATTAAATAGCATTATGGTCTTTATCTTATTTATACGGCGGCATGTCATTTCAGTCTCTACGTTTACAATTCTCATTTGCTCTCTGTATCGAGTTCCGCTCCGATGCGTGCGCACACAGACACGTGTGCTCCGCTCACGCACAGGTAAGCACACTCCGACCAGTGGACAGAGAGCGCGTGTCCGACAATATTTCGTGTCAAACACCAGAAAAGCAAGCAGATAGAAATATTTGCTCCCAGGGTGGTGAAAATGGCTATAATTCCAAATATCATTTTTCTTCCAAGCGATAGAATGGAAGTACATGGGGGGCAGTTTTTTGAACCTCCACAAAGTGCATCGTTCGTTCAAAGGAATGCTCGACACAGGTCTGTGGTCTCAACAAAAGTCTTTTGAATTAAATCAATACGTTTGTTTAAGAGAAATATACATATTGAGGGCGCTATTAACAGCGCTTGAACCAGAGGCTTGTTTTTCAGGTAAATGACAGTGGTAAAAGCTCCCGCACAGAGGAGACGCTATCCTATTTGAAGCTGTCCTGTAGTTCAGTGGTAAGAGCATGACCCTTACGGTCATGGGTTCGATCCCAGGGATTGCACATTAGAAACTAGTGATTAGTATAATGCAATGTAAGTCACTTTGGATAACAGCGTCTACCAAATGCATGAATGGACATTGAAAAAAAACAAAAAATACCGCGTTCGTCAGCAGAACAGCAGCCGAGGGATAACAGAAGTTAGACATTAACGTTACTAGCGCCCTCAATAAGGATATTTCTCTGAAACAAACGCATTGATTTGCTTCAGAATACCTTTAGTAAGACCACGGAGCCGTGTCGAGCAGTTCTTTAAAATATGTTTGCACTTTTTGGAGCTTCAAAAAGTTGCCTCCCATTAACTCCAATTCTACCATTTGGAAGAAACATGATACGTGGTATTGTAACTCCGACTGCATTATTCTTCAAGAAGAAAGTCATATTCAGTCAGGATGCCTGAGGGGGAGTAAAACGTGGGGAATTTTTGTTTTGCCGCTGAAATATAAATGGATATTTACAACCGGAAGGCGTTATCCATCTCAGCGTGTAGAGCCATGAGCAAAGACAAACAGCAAATTCTGAGAGAAATTAAAATACACAAATGATTTAAACCCAAAACCGAGTATTGAACTGTGACTGTTGTTTCTAACCTTCCAGTTTCACATTGAGAACTCCCTAGTAGTTTCCACCATACTGTTTGATTTTTTTACCGAACCTTTGTGTCTATTAAAACTTTTCTTCAGAATTTGACTTCAATCATCTGAATGTCTCTTGTATAATTACTGGATGATACTGCAGCTTTTTACATTATAGATCATGTCATTTCAATGAATCGACTTGAGAACTATGCTGTCATTTGTAAACTAACTTCCAACACATGTTTTGGCAGCATGTCGGCCTGAGCGGAAGCAAACCTTTGTCATATTGTGTCATTTTTATCATTCTGGGCCCTAGTTTAATGATCTAAGCAAATGGTCTAATGCGCAAGTGGACTTTGGGCGTTTCCCAAACTACTTTTTCAGTTTAAGAGCAGCATGGAAAAATGGTTGGCGCACCAGCCACATGGTCTAAAGGGGTTGTCCCTATTCTCTTAAAGGTTATTAATGCAACTTGTCTCCGGCGGTGGAAAGTAACGAATTACAAATACAAAAAATTACTGTAATTGAGTATTTATTTCTCAGGAATTGTACTGTTTAAGTAGTTTGAGAACAGTGTACTTTTACACTGTGCTCTGCCCTTATAAGTGAGTAGGGAACATATGCGATTGGAATGCATGCGAAGCAGTTTCGCAAACTGTTCATTACCAGTTATAATGTTCGGGCCCAAAAAATGTAATTTATACTTTACTCAATTACTTTTTTAACACCAGTACTTTTACTTGTAATTGAGAATAATTTCAGCAATGTAACAGTACTTCTACTTAAGTACAAATCCAGTACTCTTTCCACCACTGCTTGTCTCTCATAACTTAAGTTCCCTTTCTGTCGGTCTCTCGACGTTGTGTCGAACCGACAGACGGGGTAACGCCCTTGAGAGCCTATCAACTCTTGACTACTTTTGAGAGGCCAATGAAATTTGGCTAATGAGATTTGCATGCTGGACTCCACCCCCGGATATCCGGTATAAAAGGAAGACGGCGTGAAGCATTTATTTGCCTTTTGTTCTTCAGAGCCATCGATCATGATTACAAAGCTTAAACTTAAACCTTCAAGACAATTGCTGGATCTAGGACGTGGAGCTGCGGATCGTCCCTATCCTGCAGCGACCTGCCCCAGGGCGTCTAGGCGGTTCCAGAGGTGTTCAGAGTATTTCCAAAAAGTCCTTTCAAGGGCTTAGCATTTCTCAAGCGCGGCATGTTCCGCTGTTCTCTTGGGTGCGGCACCCTCATCGAGGAGGGGGATGGACACGATAGCTACATCAAGTGTCTGGGCGTCCAGCACGCTGAGGCAGCTTTCATAGACACATCTTGTCCGATGTCCGCTAGTGCTAGCAGCGTTGGTGATATGGGGACATCTGCGAGCGTAAACCCGCCAGCCAAGCTCTCACAGCCGCTCACACCCCGCCTCATCATCTGACCCATCCCCAACCGGCGGTGGCAAACCGTCCGGATTCTCAGCCACTTATTCGGAAACGATGTGTGACGATGATGAGATGTCGCTCGCAGCATCGGAGGGAGAATTATTGGCATCCGACACGGAAGACTCCGAGCTCCCCATCAAGGGGGGTCGAGCTCAGGAGGAAGCAGACGTTGAGATGTCGACCATGCTAACCCGGGCAGCCACGAGCATTGGGTTACATTGTACCCCACTACCTCCTCCCCCAGCGCTCGCGACTGGATACGTGAAACCTCCACCCCGTCAGAAACCTTCTCGGAAGAAGCATCCCTGACGTGAAGACACCAGGGAGAACAACATCGGGTCCGACCATCACAGCCACGCCTCTGATCAGATCAGATTGGATGGTTCCTGCCTCGTCCCAAAAGCCGGGCCCTTCTCAGGGCCTGGCACCCACATGCTCACAAAGAGAGTGTCTGTTCTCCCTGGGTGTCCATCGCAGAAGCTCTCACACTCCACTGTCTGTGTTCAGCAACCTGACCTCACGTCTTGGCAAGGTCGAACACACATTACAGCCGCCACCACTGTCAACCTGACCTTGTGTGCAGCTGTTCCGCAGGTTGCGCCCCGTTCTAGATCTGCGTACCCTGAACAAGCACCTTCACAAGCTGCCATTCAGGATGCTCACGCAGAGGCGCATCCTGACATCCAACAGGTGTCAGGATTGGTTCGTGGCAATCGACCTGAAGGACGATTACTTTCATGTCTCGATTCACCCTCATCACCGACCGTTCCTACGGTTCGTTTTCGAGGGGCGGGCATATCCGTACAGAGTCCTCCCTTTCGGTCTGTCCCTGTCTCCACGGGTCTTCACGAAGATCGAAAGGGAGAAATGTGTGTGGGTACTGCACTATCTCGACTGGCCCTGGTGCAGAGCATCCTCTTTCTCGGTATGGAACTCAACTCTGTCACCATGACAGCGCGACTGTCCGCAGCACGGAACACTTCAGGCAGCCAGCGGTCCCCACAGTGGCTCCTGGGTCCCATGGCGTCCTCGGTGGGGGTAATACCCATCGGGTTGATGCACATGAGAGCGTCTAACACTGGCTACAGAGTCGAGTTCCGAGGAGAGCGTGGCACACCGGCAGCAGGCGTATGGTGATTACGCCTCTCTGCCGATGCACCCTAACCCCCTGGTCTTCCGGACTGGTGTTGCTCTTGGGCAGGTGACAAGGAACGTTGTGGTGACGACGGACGTCTCCCTTCAGGGGTGGGGTGCAGTGTGCAAAGGGCATGCAGTAGCGGGGCTTTGGACCGGCCCCCGCTTGCGTTGGCATATCAATTGCCTAGAGTTGTGGGCTGTGCTACTTGCACTGAGGAGGCTACGTCTCTCGTGCAGGACAAGCACATGCTGGTCCGTCTAGACAGCACTACAGCCGTGGCGTACACCAATCGTTAGGGTGGCTTACGCTCACGACATCTAACACGACTTGCCCGACGCCTCCTGTAGAGTCAGCAGGTGATCCGTAGGTGATCTGCTCCCTGCGTGCCACACAGATCCCAGATAGCCGACGCGCTTTCTCGTCAGCGTACGCCTAGCAGAGAGTGGCGACTCCACCCCCGCGCTGTCCAGCTCATTTGGATGCTGTTCGGGCAGGCCCATGTAGACCTGTTTGCCTCCCACGACACCACCCATTGCCCACTTTGGTACTCCCTGTCCGAGGCCCCCCTCCGCACGGATGCCCTTGCTCACAGCTGGCTGCAGGACAAGCAGAAGTTTGCCTTCCCCCCAGTGAGCCTCATTGCACAGAGAGTGTGCAAGGTCAGGGAAGAGGAGCATCAAGTGCTACTAGTTAGGAACGACTCCCCCCTGGCCCATTCCCCTGAGGGAGCACCTGCTCTTTCAGGGGAAGGGCACGTTCTGGCATCCCAGACTAGACCTCTGGAACCTCCATGTCTGGTCTCTGGACGGGATGAGGAAATCCTGAGTAGGCTACCCCCCTCTGTGGTGGAGACCATCACCCAGGCTAGGGCCTCATCTACTAGGCGGTTAAACGCCTATAAATGGCGCCTCTTCTCGTCCTGGTGTCTCTCTCGACGAGAAGAACCACGGAGGTGCTCGATCAGGATCATGTTGTTCTTCTTACAAGAGAGACTGGAGACTAACATCTCCCCCTCCACACTGAAAGTGTATGTAGCCGCTATTGCCACTTGTCACACAGTTGATGGATAGTCTCTAGGGCAGCACGACCTGATCATCAGGTTCCTAAGGGTCGAGAGAAGGCGGAATCCGCCTCGTCTCCACTCCATACCCTCTTGTGACCTTAATGTGGTCATGGCGGGCCTCTCTGGTGATCTTCCTCACCTCTCGAGTGAGATGGCGCTCACTTCTTTCAAGAGGGTAGGAGCCCTACAAGCATTCGCCGTGTCCCCGGATTGCCTTGAATTCGGGCCCGGCAACTCTCATGTTATCCTGAGACCCAGGCCCGGATACGTGCCCAAAGTTCCCACGACTCCCTTTTGGGACCAACCGGTGAGCTTGCAGGCGCTCCCCCTTGTGGAGGAAGACCCAACCCCGTCCTTGTTGTGTCCAGTACATGCAATATGCCTCTACTTGGACCGCACGCAGAGCTTCAGGAGCTCTGACCAGATCTTTGTATGTTTCGGAGGACAGCAGAAGGGGAGAGCTGTCTCCAAACAGAGACTGTCGCAGTGGATCGTGTATGCCGTCACGACGGCACACCGATCACAAGATCTCCCGTGCCCCTTGTCAGTCCGGGCTCACTCCACACAGGGTATAGCCACCTCCTGGGCACTGGCCAGAGGCGCCTCTCTGGCAGACATTTGTAGAGCTGCGGGTTGGGCTATGCCCAACGCCTTTGCAAGGTTTTACAACCTTTGCGTAAACCCGTTTTCAGCCCACGTCCTGCGTGGCAACATGTAGGACTGGCATCTGGCTGGGTGTATGCCTGCGAAAGCACCTCCCCACCCTCCAGCAGATTGGATCAGTGTGCTATCTTTCTCCCTTCTTACCCACCACGTTGTTAAGAACAGGCATCCCGTCCATCACTAAGCAAGCAACCCCTGGGGTCGGCTGGGCAGAGCAGCCTTCCCCCTTAGGCCAGGAGAATATATGAACAGATAGCTCTAACCGGACCTAGTGCTATTGGACGTCTGTAACACCCCCTCCGTGGGCTGTTCCGTCTGATGTATCCTCATGAAATGGTTCTCACTCCTGGTAACCCTTGACCTCCCCCAGGTGGACCTCCACCTCGCAGTTAACTACTCAGTCCAAATGTCCCATGCAGTCTCCCCCAACGGCGAGACCATCTCTACATCCACTGAATTCCTCCCCCTGGGTAGGAAGTGGCCTCTGCAGCGCATCCCTAATTAAGGAAGTTGCCCTGAACCGGTGAAACCAGATCCGGACGGCCTCTCGCCAGTAGAGAGTTAAGGCCTCTGTCTGTGAAAGGTTACCGGTCGGGCATACCCATCTTTCTCTAAGAAAGCGATGGGACCCCCGACCATCACCACATCATATACCGGAAATCCGGGGGTGGAGACCGGGATGCAAATTTCATCAGGCAAATTTCATTGGCCTCTTCTAAAGTAGTCAGAGTTGATAGGTTCTCAAGGACGAACCCCATCTGTCTGTTCGACACAACAGACATAACCGAGACGTTGTTGCGCTTGTCATTACATCACGTGGCTAATCTCTGGCCCAACTAGACACTGACACGTGTACGCTAATGTGTTTGTCTTGTTCTCTTGTCTCATCCTCGGGACATCTGAGTCTGACAGAACCAGCTCCTGTTTGACTGAATGCTCATTCTCATGATGATCACAGCTGATGTCTGCAGCAAGCAGAAGGTAATGAGAGTCTGCAATGAGTCGAGTGATGAAGTGATGCCAGAAGAAAGAGGTAAGCAGCTGCTTAAATACCTGATGTTGAATTTTCGAAAGAATGATCAATCTCCTTTGAAACCAGTCAAAATTATATGAATAAAAGTTGTAAAAATAAAGAAGGTTTGTCAAAGGTGCCGTAGATCTGTTTGCTTTCTTAAATTCTTCAAATTATCTTATTTTGTTTTCAACAGAAAAAAGGTTATTTTTCCAACTAGTCAGTGATGTCCAAGAACTGTCAGTTGCTAACATTCTTACAAATATCTTCCTTTGTGTTCAATAGAACAAAGATATTTATACAGGTTTGGAACAACTTGAGGTTGAGTGAATGATGACAGAATCTTCATTTTTGGGTGAACTGTCCCTTTAAGTGAAAGTAAAATCAAAGCGCATGTGTAACAGTATATGAGATCTCAGTGCTGAGATCTTCTGAAACTCTAATGGAGACAGTTGTGATATTTCTTTCTCTTTCTCAGGAGAAATATCTGAGATGATACTTAAACGTTTCTTTCTTTGTTCTCATTCATGTCTGAGAGAAATGAAAGAAATCTCATCTGTGGTTTTACTGTCTTATGTTTTCTGATGAGATATAATCTATTAGTGAAAAGTTTTAATGTAACTTTATGATCATATGATTTGTTATGAATATCCATAACTATTCACGTATTTGTTGTATTTGTTTGTATGGAATAAAATGTTCAATTCAAGTTTATTTATATAGCGCTATTCACCATGTGCATTGTTCCAAAGCAGCTTTACAGGAGCAAATAAGAAGATCAAGCAAGATCATTCTAATGATTAATATCTAATAAATAAACAATTAAATAAATGCAGTCTCCCGGTGAGCAAGCCAACACTGCCCTGCTGTGGCAAAGAAACCCAAACTCCAATGATTGATTAATGAAGAAAAAAACACGGGAGAAACCAGACTCAGCCGGGAGGGCCAGATCCAGTCTGACGTGTCATAGCTGCACTCAGTGACCCCGACCAAAAGCCACCGAGCAAACATCCACGAAGAAGAAGGAGAGCCCACCACCCGCTACACAGGAAGTCCCATTTGCCCAAACCGTGCAGGTCCAACCCGGTCCCACGCCGCGATCGTCACCAGGAAACACAGTAACAACCAGGGAAAATACTAATGGCATAATGTTACTTTATTCCTCTGTAGGCCAACATCGACCACAAAACAAGACCAGACCCACACAGCCCCAACACATGAAATCCCCACAACCAACAAGCCCCCGCCCACTCCCGACAAACACCCACCCAGCAACCTCCAATCAGAGCCACTGAATGCAGCTATAACTTTTCTTTCTAAATAGAAGCTGAAAATACAAAGTAATTCATGATATACATAGAGGAGAAAAATATTTCGATTTGGGTGAATGTTTAATTTGTTCATGGAAATGTTATCACATATTATAATTGTGATTTTAGTCATTTACATGAGAGAAATCATTCTTCCCCCATTTAAGAAAACAGGACAGTGGTCTTGGTATGACTGAAATGATACTTGCAGCGTACTGACAGTTGAAGGGGAGGAGCAAACGGGTACTCCGGCCAAGGCCTCTAATTTTTTAAGATGGATAGTCATTTAAGGGCTGAAGTGCATTTTCAGATTTCAGTGAAGATTAGGAGGGTACCTGCATTTTAAAAAGAAAATGATCCACATTGGTAAGCTATTTACTGTAAACGCTGCGATATTTCACGAAAAAAAGAATTTCACTGGGACTTAAAACACTGTATGCATTGTCCTCATGTATCAAACTTAACATTAATTTTTTGTATGTTAGTTTGGATCCAACTTTTTAGTTGGAGTGGTTTGAAACAGTATAGCTAGAAGTATAGTATAGTTTATCCTATACTAGAACCCATAATAATAATAATTTCCATTTATATGTCCATTATCATTTCAATTGTTTTAAACCCACATGCAGGTTACTATTTTTGGTCTGAGCAGGCGTGTGATCTAGATTTTGTGGAAATAATTGTACCCACATATGTAACAAAAAGGGGAACAATTATATGTATGTTAATTATATTTGTTTATTTAGTGAATATATATATTTTTTATTCTACGTTGTTGCTTCGTTTTGTTGCTATTTGGACGTACATAGTAATTCAATGTTATCTTTCCCTTCCTCCATCAAACTGAAGTTAGTTGCGCAAGCAAAGCTCTCCAATACCCTCTCCAATAAAATAGGGGTTTGCTGCAGCCGATGGGGCGAGTTGATGTCAACTCAAAATCGGAAATACGTCACCTCCACTCGAAGCCCGAACGAATACAAAATAACATTGAAAACAACCACAGTAAAATATTGAATAATTTCCACAAATTAGGTTTTGTTTTGAGTAAAAAAAAATATATTAATCACATCGACTGCAAGTAACACGCACGTGCGCATAAACACACACGACCATCATCACAATATATCATTGAAATATTTAAGAATTTACATGAGAAATTACATGTGAAAATAACCACCTTATATGACGTGTTAACGAACAGTAAATAACGATCAACGAACGTGCTTCATCTTTGCTTTAAATGGCGGGTCGCAACCAACATGTTTAGGTGTATATCGTCACCTACGTTACCGGGGTGTGTAACATCATATAAATAAATATATAAATCCCTCGTGTTTATTCATGCTTTTTGCGCAAATTCACGGAACCTATATGCGTTGTGCTCGTATTGCAGTAGTGTAGGAATGCTGAGATAAAAATACCCGAGTTAAAATTTGAACTTCGGAGAGCACAGCGACGCCATTTTCCTCTTAATTATATATACGTATTTCCTGTTCAAGGGTGGAGCAGTGCGCATGCGCGACTGAACGAATCACTTCCCAAGCAGACTCGTTCTTCCCGAGTCACATTTAAGATTCGTCGTTCACGAACGGCCCATCACTAGGAGCTCCACTCGCTCCTTCGGCTGCAGACAGACCCCTCTCAAGCAAATGAGGCTTCGTTACGTCATTACTGTTTCAAAACGTTTAAAAACTCGACGACATTTCGCCATTAGGGTATGTTGATCTGAAAGCAAACTCATAAACCAGTGTCTATATCTGATTTAAATGCATCGAAGATATTGTAGCTATCAAAACATGTTACCTTAAACAGTTATAAAATGTATTGTTATATGTTCTTGAGTAGTTTCTAGTGCATCTGTTGCGGTTATTAGCCTACTAAATGCTGCCATCCACTGGGATTGGTAGGAAGTAGATTGCATTTTGGCCCTTGTGTGTTTTGGAGCCGTCTTTTGTCCGTCCATTCTTCTTGATCCCCATGTACCAGTCTCCATTCTCCTGGTGCCTCTGTGAACAGTACGTGTTGTAGTGGTTCTCCTCGATCTTCTCAATGAAGTAACATTCATCATTTAATGTACCCTGAAAAACAAAAGACAGGGTCTGATGCTTCATTTATGAGTTTACATTAGGATATCTGAAGGAATATTTAATTCCTTTAATGGAAAACATGTTTTAATGTCTCATCTTTAGTCAACACCTTTTTTATTACTAAAATAGTAAAATACAAGGTAACTATTTAAACTTACAGTGCCATAAAGTTTTCCCGATTTGTCCATTGCAATGTATTGTCCAGTATCGTGACCCCTGATGGCCACCACTCCTGCCTTTACAGCTTTTACCTTCAAAATAGCTTCAATACAACAAAATGTAATAAATCAACAAACAAACAAATAAATAAATAATGCATGTTTCACAGGTGCACACCAATATTAACTTACACAGCTATCTCAAACTGTTGTTAAGTGTTTTGGTACACTTTATATTTAGTTTTTCATGAAGAGTTTGGTTCCAAAATGAGAAAACACTGTCTAAAAAAATCAAAGATCATTTTTATCGATCAATCTGCAGTTGTTTCGATTTTAAGCCATAACAACCACAATACAGCTATCAAATACAATAAATAAAATAAAAACATGATAACATAATAAAAACATGATTTTTGAAAATGCAGTTAACTCATTTTGGAACCATACTCTTCACATATTTATGTACTTTTCTCTTGTTCATTACACGTTAATGGTCTGTTTTGCATAGACTACTGACTGTGAACGTCGTTGTCCTGTCGGCTCGCGTCCACGGTCCCGTTGGGTTGGATGCGGAGATGGTATCCTCCATTCCTGCAGTAAAGTTTTTGGAAAGGGAGATGTTTTGGATCTTTTTGGTCGATCATCGTCGGACCGAGTGTAAATACGCCGATATCCCCCTCGATCATAGTGCAGTGTGCTTCACTGGGACGCACTGTGCCCATGAACACCCCCTTCGGTGACAGGAATGGATCAGTCCGCCGTCACTAGGAGCCAGTAGAGCTCAACTGCCACTTACAACGAGCGCGTGTCATTAAACCTCCTTCACACTTCTTATTATAACCATACATAAAGTTTATGATGCTTTAAAAAAAACATGATAATAGTGCCCATAATTTTAGTGCTATAAATTACAAGAATCTATTTTGATTTTTTTTACATCTATTTTAATCTGTTCTATTTTATCATTCTACAGACATAGCTCTAGTCCTCTAATCTGATTGGCTGAGCGTGCAGAGTGCTTATATACTTATACAGTAACAGCATTGCTTGTTTCATAGTTTGTTTTTGTAAGTTTATGGTTGCTTGTGGCATTCTAGAAATGTGCAGATACACAAATAATTGCTTTTATTCCATTACAGCCATTTACACCACATCCATGGTTTACTTTTTTGATACACTTGATTCACTATCATTTGTATTATCACACTTTTACTTCAAATGTGACCCTGGACAAAAAAATTGTCTTGTCTGTCATTTTTTTCAAATTGAGATTCATACATAAACTGAAAACTTGATATATGGTTTGTTAGGATAGGACAATATTTGACCGAGATATAACTATTTTTCAATTAAAGCTTATTTATATAGTGCTTTTCACAATTTGTATTGTTTCAAAGTAGCTTTAAAGGGGCAAACAGAAAAAAACAGAAAAGGTAAAAATCATTCTAATAAATAATATCTAATTTCTAAATAAATAAATAAATGCAGTCTCCCGGTGAGCAGGCCAACACTGCCCTGCTGTGGCGAGGAACCCAAACTCCCATGATTGAACCAGGCTCAGCCGGGAGGGCCAGATCCCCTATGATGTGTCATAGCTGCACTCAAACTGCTGACATGTGATTTAAGTTTAGCATTTGATACCAAATATTGTAACTTCAACATTAATAAGACAAATAGTCCGTCCTTACCCTTGGTTGGGGATGTAGTGGTCTGAGCTGGGATGGTCCGACGGTCATATTTCTCTTGGCTGGTGGTGGAATTGCCTTAGATGGAGCTGGGATGGTCAGTCAGTCTGCAGCTGTAGCTGCAGTAATCTCAAATTGGGGATGGGCATCTGTCGGTCGTCTGAACATGGTGGAACTACTTCCTACCTCGGGATGGGCATCCCGAGGCAGAGGCAGAAAGAGAATAAAGAGAATGATTAGCGTAGCTGCTGTTCATTAACTACGCATTAAGTGAAAGCTTGGCTGAAAAGATGTGTCTTTAATCTAAATTTAAATTGGGAGAGTGTGTCTGACCCTCGAATAGTATCAGGAAGGCTATTCCAGAGTTTAGGTGCTACGTATGAGAAAGCTCGACCCCCTTTGGTGGATTTAGATATGGTGTTTTAAAAAGTCCTGAGTTTTGAGATCTTAGAGAGCGTGATGGGTTGTAATGGGATAAAAGCTCAGTTAAGTAAGTAGGGGCTAAACCGTTTAAGGCTTTGTAAGTAATTGTAATATGATACTTAATGGGTAGCTAATGAAGCGATGATAAAACTGGGGTTATGTGATCGTATTTTCTTGACCTAGTAAGAACTCTGGCAGCTGCATTCTGAACTAAATGTAGTTTGTTTATCGATGATACAGGACAAACACTAAGTAGAGCATTACAATAGTCAAGCCGTGAGGTCACAAATGCATGAATAAGCTTTTCTGCGTCAGCAACACATAAAATACTTTGTAATTTGACAACATTTCTAAGGTGGAAGAAGGCTGTTTTTGTGATATTTGAGACATGATTTTTAAATGACAGGTTGCCGTCTAATATAAAGCCTAGCTCTTTAACTGTATTTGCTGGAGTAACCGTGCAGCTTTCAATATGCAGGTTGTAGTCGGAGATATTCTGTTTACGTAAATATCTAACACTCTGGAATCTGAGAGTGCAATAAAATCTAAATACTGAGAAAATTGCCTTTAAAGTTGTCTTAATGAACTCCTTAGTATAGTCTATTACATACAAAATATAAGTTTTGATATATTTATGGCAGGGAATTTTCATGACACATGATCTTTACTTAATATCCTAATGATTTTTGGCATAAAAGAAACATCTATAACATTGACCCATATGTTTTGTTGGCTTTAGCCACAGATATGCCTATGTGTCAGACTGGTTTTGTGATCCAGGGTCACATACCGTATAGTTAAACTACGGTTATGGTGATGGTGATGAGGCCATCATTCGTGGTGACTATAGTGCAAATAGTACCCTAGTATGGTTTACTTTTGCAAAGGGTCATTGCACAAAGAGTACAAATAGCTGGCTTTAGATCAGCATAACTATCATATGTATCCGCCCGAATGTGTTAGACTAACAAGAGACAACTTAATGTAGGCTAAACAAAAATGTAATGAGTATGTTTAAGCTTAATATAAAATGTTTCACACATTTTTGATCACATAAAATAACAATTATCCATAATGCATCATTTTAACAGTGCAAGTTCAGGTCATGAAAATCAGTCTTGTTATCGTGCTTATAAAAGTGGCTGTTAAAAATCCCTGCTATGTCAAGTGGTATTCACTATCGTTTTATTTTCATTAATATGACATCTAAAATGGTTTCCAGGCCGTCGGGCTGTTCGAAAAGTAAGAGAGAACGAGTACTAAAGGAATGCGTTTCCAAGCAGCCTCAGTACTACTGGAAATAGAGCCCTGGTGCCAGACGGGTCCTGCAGAACATCGAGCGCAGCATCTAGTGTGAATTACGTCCCTCAACGGGGTGTAAATGAAAAGGGTAGAGCTGTTTCAGTTAAGACTTACCTGTGACACGTAGAAGCCACATTGCTGCATATGAGGCATCATATCTCTTTTCAGCTCTGGCACAGAGTCTAAATAGCAGGGTTTTTCAACAAAGTCAACTGTATTCCTGATGTGTGTAGGGTCTGGTCAATTCCTGCTGTCTAAAGAATGACTACTGGATACATTCCGGGGCAAAAAGTCAGATGTTAACATGGTGTCTGTACAAAACCTACACATGAGTTTGTGAGTTCGATGTGTGCCCACGCATGCTTGGAAGACCTGACTGTGTAACATTATGATTCAGTTTCTGATACCATAAGTCTGTTTTACTGAGACAATTTTGTCATTTCCTGGAGCTCCGCTGGATGAGGTCAATGCCCGGTCGCATATGAAAGCACTTAAGTTAAGAACTGTCACCCAAAATGGAAAATTCTGTCTTTTATTGACCCTCCATAGTCATTCTGATAAGAACAGAGAAAGATACTTGGAAGAATGCTTGTAACCAAACAGTTTTTGGCCACCATTGACTGCCATAGTAGAATAAACTGCCTTCGAACACAAAAGTCAGAAGAAGATATTTTAAAGAATGTAGGGCACTTTTGACAACCAATGTAATTTTTCCTATTGTACGAGTCAGGGGTGGCCAAGAACTGTTTGGTTTCAAGCATTCTTACAGATTTCTTCCTCTGCGTTCATCAGAACAAAGAGATTTATCATTTCGACAAGTCGAGGGTGAGTAAATGATGACAGAATTGTCATTTTTTGGTGAACTGTTCCTTTAAGGGAACCCTTAAACCCTTGAATTTGTATTAGTGAAAGTGACCTATTTGTCAGATATGGTGACCTTTACCCAAAATGTGACCTCTGCATTTTACCCATCCAGTGAGTATTGAACACACGTACACCCAGAGCACTTAAAGGGCACCTCAGTTGTTGCCGACAACCTTCTGATCAGGAGTCCCACTCTCTTACCTTAAGGCCATGACTGCCTAATGGAACTGTTTCATTGAAAAGTCATAAAAAATATCAAATGTCGAAAAACAGACACCAGAAAAGCATTATAAAACAAACAATATATATATATATATATATATATATATATATACATATATACATACATACATATTACATAAAAACAAACGTTTATACATAAACGTACAGTATATATAAACATTGCAATTATATAGGCTATGGAATAAAGGGAACTCTTAATGAGAAACGGGTTGCAAGAAAAAACGTAAAGTTAAGTTATAACTATGGAGATATCAAGAAACTAGAGACTTGATCATTTGTACTCTACGTTTAATGTAAACCATTGAAATGTGTTGAGATATGTTACTATGACAACCGCTTCTCGTGTTTTAAAATAAACTAGCGCGGAATGCTAACTACAACCATTAGCGTCTAACGCTTAACTCAGGGATATTTATAACATACGCTTAACTCAGGGATATTTATTACATTTATATTTTAAAAGCATTTCTTTTCGTTGTAATGTTGTATTATGTAACGTGTTACTGCGGTGAAGGCTTTCGGATCATGACATGATTATGACGCATTAAGCCTCGAGCACTTTTTGACTCCTTATAATGCTCTGCTTCACCTTAGTCGGCGTCGGTTTGTTTTAGGCGAGTGGTCCGTGTTTTGAGCTTGTGAGAGATACAACTTTTCGACTTCTTTTGGTTTCTAGTGTGATTCTTGGCGTGTTTTTGCTGTTTGCTGTTTTTGGCTGAAAGGAGTGAGACCGAAGAGTGGCCTAACGGTAATTTTTCGTTGACTCCCCTGATCGCGAGGCATCAAAACATCGCAAAAGATCACCTTCATCGACTGGATTCAGACCTGATATCAGGATGAGATTACCAGTTGATTACAACAACGGCTGTCGGCCTACAATGTCATGGGGTAACTTCGTTTGGGGTGATGAAGATGAGGACGATGATCAGGATATAACTTTACCATCATGGACGAGCGTGAAGGGCAAAGATCCGTTGCCATCATCCTCAGTCCAGAAGAGATTTAAGAGAGTGAAGAATGGTGAGTTTACTATTTGCTACATAATGTCATTCTGTTTACATTTTGATATCTTTAATATTGACTGAGGAAGGCCATGTCATTAAAGTCATTGTTCATTTATTTTATGTGTAAAATCATCAAATGAAACGTCAGTAAATTTCCCTTTTTTGTTAGTGTTTTTGTTTTAATCTAATACGTTCAAATCAAACAAAACGGTTTATTTAGATGGCCTTCTCTACATTACTATGTTAGACATTAACTCTAAATACTGCATTCATTAAAGAGAATATTAGAATAAAATAATTTTCAATTTTATAAATGTAGTAATGTTTGCATAAAATCAACATACAGGCATATAGTATTATTTATTGTCATTGACCTGCTCTTACTTGTCTCAACAGTTTCGTCACACAAGCGGTTCAGTCAGAAGACCGTCTCAGATGTGTGGCGGACAACAGCAACTTCTTCATCTGAGTGAGTCGAGCGATTCTCTTGATTTTAACACAGCTTGAATGTGGGTAGGAACAGTAACTTAAAATATCTGTCATAATTCTACCATAAGCTCTTCTGCAAGATCTGGACCGAGCTCACAAGACCAGATGCTGGAGTTTCCTAGTTTAGAGGTTTACAGGAAGTCATCTCCTGTTGCATCTGAGCCAAAAGAGAACGAAAGGAAGAACACAATTCGTAAGTTATTACATTCTTTTCAACACACAAACTTGTTTTTATAGATTTATCAATCATTGGACGAACAGTTGTGTCATTAATCTACTCTGATTTGTTCTCAACAGCTTGTGCAGAAAATGTGGAGCTGGTTGAACAGGAGGTGTCAATAGAGCCCCCTGTCCCAGCGGCCAAGAAGAACAGGAAGTGTCGGAAAACGAGGGATAAAATGTGTAAGTTATTACATTTTTTTCCAAGCTGACTAACACTTTCAGTGCTCCTTGTGTTTACAAAACTGCTTTAAAATGCTTAATTTTGCATGAACATGTTTATCATTTACCTCATTTTCCTTAGATTTGCTCGAGGCAAGTTTAGCTCAGGAGCAGCAGATGAGGACCAAGCTGGAGACTGACTCCAACAATAAAAATATGTGCAAGTTGGAGGACAGACAGCAGCTGACGACCGAGCCACCGGTCACACCCACACCAGCTCCTCAACCTGAGTGAGTTCAACATATTCTGTAAAGTTATTAGTGTTCTAATATTTTCAGACTTGGTACTAACAGTATTCGTCCTTGTTTTTTTAGACATTCTGCTTCAGACGTCTCTGTTACAACTCCAGGAGCGTCTGAGGGAAACATGAAAAAGAAGAACAGAATCTGTAAGTGATTACATTCTTTTCCAACACTTTCAATGCTCTTTTATTTTTCTAAACTATTTTGAGAATCTTACTTCTGATAGCATGTTTCTCAGTGTGTTTGTGAACATTCAAAAAAATGTTAGAGAGTTTTTACAGATTTATCAATCATTGGATGAACAGTTGTGCCATTTATCAACTTTGAATTGTTCTCAGCAGCTTACGCTGAAAATGTGGAGCTTGTTGAACAGGAGGTGACAATAGAGCCCCCTGTCCCAGCGGACCCCACACCTCCATCTGAGTGAGTTGTGAAAATCCTCTTGACTTATACAGCAATATATAAGTGAGTAAATGTTTGTGAAAAATTAACTTAAAATATTTGGATTTTTAGTGAACCAACAATTAAGGATCCACAGAATGTGGAAAACAACATGGAGAACCCTGAGCATCCTGATGTGTCCAGTACACCTTCTGCAGTGTCTACGAATAAGAAGAAATGTTGGAGAGCGAGTGATAAAATGTGTAAGTTATTACTTTCTTTTCCAAGCTGTCTAACACTTTCAGTGCTCCTCATTTTACAAAACTGCTTTAAAATGCTTAATTTTGCATGAACATGTTTATCATTTACCTCCTCAGATTTGCTCCAGTCAAGTTTACCTCAAGAGCAGCAGATGAGGACCAAGCTGGAGACTGACTCCAACAATAAAAATATGTGCAAGTTGGAGGACAGACTGCAGCTGACGCCCGAGCCACCGGTCACACTGACACCAGCTCCTCAACCTGAGTGAGTTCAACTTATTCTGTCAAGTTATTAGTGTTCAAATTTTTGCAGACTTGGTACTTACAGTATTCGTCCTTGTTTTTTTAGACATTCTGCTTCAGACGTCTCCATTACATCTCCTGGAGCGTCTGAGGGAAACATGAAAAAGAAGAACAGAATCTGTAAGTGATTACATTCAAACACTGTCAATGCTTTTTACATTTTCAGAACTCTTTTGAGAATCTTACTTCTGATAGCATGTTTCTTAGTGTGTTGTGAGATTTAGAACTGATGTTAGACAGTTTTTACAGATTTATCAATCATTGGATGAACAGTTGTGCCATTTATCAACTTTGAATTGTTCTCAGCAGCTTTCGCTGAAAATGTGGAGCTTGTTGAACAGGAGGTGACAATAGAGCCCCCTGTCCCAGCGGACCCCACACCTCCATCTGAGTGAGTTGTGAAAATCCTCTTGACTTATACAGCAATGTATAAGTGAGTAAATGTTTGTGAAAAATTAACTTAAAATACTTGGATTTTTAGGGAACCAACAATAAAGGATCCACAGAATGTGGAAAACAACATGGAGAACCCTGAGCATCCTGATGTGTCCAGTACACCTTCTGCAGTGACTATGAATAAGAAGAAATGTTGGAGAGCGAGTGATAAAATGTGTAAGTTATTACTTTCTTTTCCAAGCTGACTAACACTTTCAGTGCTCCTTATTTTACAAAACCGCTTTAAAATGCTTAATTTTGCATGAACATTTTTATCATTTACCTCCTCAGATTTGCTCCAGGCAAGTTTACCTAAAGAGCAGCTGATGAGGACCAAGCTGGAGACTGACTCCAACAATAAAAATATGTGCAAGTTGGAGGACAGACAGCAGCTGACGCCCGAGCCACCGGTCACACCCACACCAGCTCCTCAACCTGAGTGAGTTCAACTTATTCTGTCAAGTTATTAGTGTTCTAATATTTTCAGACTTGGTACTTACAGTATTCGTCCTTGTTTTTTTAGACATTCTGCTTCAGACGTCTCTGTTACAACTCCTGGAGCGTCTGAGGGAAACATGAAAAAGAAGAACAGAATCTGTAAGTGATTACATTCTTTTCCAACACTTTCAATGCTCTTTTATTTTTCTAAACTATTTTGAGAATCTTACTTCTGATAGCATGTTTCTCAGTGTGTTTGTGAACATTCAAAAAAATGTTAGAGAGTTTTTACAGATTTATCAATCATTGGATGAACAGTTGTGCCATTTATCAACTTTGAATTGTTCTCAGCAGCTTTTGCAGAAAATGTGGAGCTTGTTGAACAGGAGGTGACAATAGAGCCCCCTGTCCCAGCGGACCCCGCACCTCCATCTGAGTGAGTTGTGAAAATCCTCTTGACTTATACAGCAATATATAAGTGAGTAAATGTTTGTGAAAAATTAACTTAAAATATTTGGATTTTTAGGGAACCAACAATTAAGGATCCACAGAATGTGGAAAACAACATGGAGAACCCTGAGCATCCTGATGTGTCCAGTACACCTTCTGCAGTGTCTAAGAATAAGAAGAAATGTTGGAGAGCGAGCGATAAAATGTGTAAGTTATTTCTTTCTTTTCCAAGCTGACTAACACTTTCAGTGCTCCTTATTTTAAAAAACTGCTTTAAAATGCCTAATTTTGCATGAACATGTTTATCATTTACCTCCTCAGATTTGCTCCAGTCAAGTTTACCTCAAGAGCAGCAGATGAGGACCAAGGTGGAGACTGACTCCAACAATAAAAATATGTGCAAGTTGGAGGACAGACAGCAGCTGACGCCTGAGCCACCGGTCACACCCACACCAGCTCCTCAACCTGAGTGAGTTCAACTTATTCTGTCAAGTTATTAGTGTTCAAATATTTTCAGACTTGGTACTTACAGTATTCGTCCTTGTTTTTTTAGACATTCTGCTTCAGACGTCTCTGTTACATCTCCTGGAGCGTCTGAGGGAAACATGAAAAAGAAGAACAGAATCTGTAAGTGATTACATTCAAGCAGTGTCAATGCTTTTTACCTTTTCAGAACTCTATTGAGAATCTTACTTCTTATAGAATGTTTCTTAGTGTGTTTGTGAAATTTCAAACTGATTTTAGACAGTTTTTTTACAGATTTTTTAGTCATTGGATGAACAGTTTTGCCATTTATCAACTTTGAATTGTTCTCAGCAGCTTTCGCTGAAAATGTGGAGCTTGTTGAACAGGAGGTGACAATAGAGCCCCCTGTCCCAGCGGACCCCGCACCTCCATCTGAGTGAGTTGTGAAAATCCTCTTGACTTATACAGCAATATATAAGTGAGTAAATGTTTGTGAAAAATTAACTTAAAATATTTGGATTTTTAGGGAACCAACAATTAAGGATCCACAGAATGTGGAAAACAACATGGAGAACCCTGAGCATCCTGATGTGTCCAGTACACCTTCTGCAGTGTCTACGAATAAGAAGAAATGTTGCAGAGCGAGGGATAAAATGTGTAAGTTATTACTTTCTTTTCCAAGCTGACTAACACTTTCAGTGCTCCTTATTTTACAAAACCGCTTAAAAATGCCTAATTTTGCATGAACATTTTTATCATTTACCTCCTCAGATTTGCTCCAGTCAAGTTTAGCTCAAGAGCAGCTGATGAGGACCAAGCTGGAGACTGACTCCAACAATAAAAATATGTGCAAGTTGGAGGACAGACAGCAGCTGACGCCCGAGCCACCGGTCACACCCACACCAGCTCCTCAACCTGAGTGAGTTCAACTTATTCTGTCAAGTTATTAGTGTTCAAATATTTTCAGACTTGGTACTTACAGTATTCGTCCTTGTATTTTTAGACATTCTGCTTCAGACGTCTCCATTACATCTCCTGGAGCGTCTGAGGGAAACATGAAAAAGAAGAACAGAATCTGTAAGTGATTACATTCAAACAGTGTCAATGCTTTTTACCTTTTCAGAACTCTATTGAGAATCTTACTTCTTATAGCATGTTTCTTAGTGTGTTTGTGAAATTTCAAACTGATTTAAGACAGTTTTTTACAGATTTTTTAGTCATTGGATGAACAGTTGTGCCATTTATCAACTCTGAATTGTTCTCAGCAGCTTTTGCAGAAAATGTGGAGCTTGTTGAACAGGAGGTGATAATAGAGCCCCCTGTCCCAGCGGACCCCGCACCTCCATCTGAGTGAGTTGTGAAAATCCTCTTGACTTATACAGCAATATATAAGTGAGTAAATGTTTGTGAAAAATTAACTTAAAATATTTGGATTTTTAGGGAACCAACAATTAAGGATCCACAGAATGTGGAAAACAACATGGAGAACCCTGAGCATCCTGATGTGTCCAGTACACCTTCTGCAGTGTCTACGAATAAGAAGAAATGTTGGAGAGCGAGTGATAAAATGTGTAAGTTATTACTTTCTTTTCCAAGCTGACTAACACTTTCAGTGCTCCTCATTTTACAAAACCGCTTTAAAATGCCTAATTTTGCATGAACATGTTTATCATTTACCTCATTTACCTTAGATTTGCTCGAGGCAAGTTTAGCTCAGGAGCAGCAGATGAGGACCAAGCTGGAGACTGACTCCAACAATAAAAATATGTGCAAGTTGGCGGACAGACAGCAGCTGACGCCCGAGCCACCGGTCACACCCACACCAGCTCCTCAACCTGAGTGAGTTCAACTTATTCTGTCAAGTTATTAGTGTTCAAATATTTTCAGACTTGGTACTTACAGTATTCGTCCTTGTTTTTTTAGACATTCTGCTTCAGACGTCTCTGTTACATCTCCTGGAGCGGCTGAGGGAAACATGAAAAAGAAGAACAGAATCTGTAAGTGATTACATTCAAACACTGTCAATGCTTTATACATTTTCAGAACTTTATTGAGAATCTTACTTCTGATAGCATGTTTCTTAGTGTGTTTGTGAAATTTAAAACAGATTTTAGACAGTTTTACAGCAATATATAAGTGAGTAAATGTTTGTGAAAAAACTTCTTAAAATATTTGGATTTTTAGGGAACCAACAATTATGGATGCAAAGAATGTGGAAAACAACATGGAGAACCCTGAGCATCCTGATGTGTCCAGTACACCTTCTGCAATGTCTAATAAGAAAGATGAAAATGAAGATAAGAATCTGTAAGTTATTATGTTCAAACACTGTCAATGCTTTATACATTTTCAGAACTCTATTGAGAATCTTACTTCTGATAGCATGTTTCTCAGTGTGTTTGTTAAATTTAAAACTGATGTTAGACAGTTTTTACAGATTTATCAATCATTAGATGAACAGTTGTGCCATTTATCAACTCTGAATTGTTCTCAGCAGCTTTTGCAGAAAATGTGGAGCTTGTTGAACAGGAGGTGACAATAGAGCCCCCTGTCCCAGCGGACCCCACACCTCCATCTGAGTGAGTTATGAAAATCCTCTTGACTTATACAGCAATATATAAGTGAGTAAATGTTTGTGAAAAATTAACTTAAAATATTTGGATTTTTAGTGAACCAACAATTAAGGATCCACAGAATGTGGAAAACAACATGGAGAACCCTGAGCATCCTGATGTGTCCAGTACACCTTCTGCAGTGTCTAAGAATAAGAAGAAATGTTGGAGAGCGAGCGATAAAATGTGTAAGTTATTTCTTTCTTTTCCAAGCTGACTAACACTTTCAGTGCTCCTTATTTTAAAAAACTGCTTTAAAATGCCTAATTTTGCATGAACATGTTTATCATTTACCTCCTCAGATTTGCTCCAGTCAAGTTTACCTCAAGAGCAGCAGATGAGGACCAAGCTGGAGACTGACTCCAACAATAAAAATATGTGCAAGTTGGAGGACAGACAGCAGCTGACGCCTGAGCCACCGGTCACACCCACACCAGCTCCTCAACCTGAGTGAGTTCAACTTATTCTGTCAAGTTATTAGTGTTCAAATATTTTCAGACTTGGTACTTACAGTATTCGTCCTTGTATTTTTAGACATTCTGCTTCAGACGTCTCCGTTACATCTCCTAGAGTGTCTGAGAGAAACATGAAAAAGAAGAACAGAATCTGTAAGTGATTACATTCAAGCAGTGTCAATGCTTTTTACCTTTTCAGAACTCTATAGAGAATCTTACTTCTTATAGAATGTTTCTTAGTGTGTTTGTGAAATTTCAAACTGATTTTAGACAGTTTTTTTACAGATTTTTTTGTCATTGGATGAACAGTTGTGCCATTTATCAACTTTGAATTGTTCTCAGCAGCTTTCGCTGAAAATGTGGAGCTTGTTGAACAGGAGGTGACAATAGAGCCCCCTGTCCCAGCGGACCCCGCACCTCCATCTGAGTGAGTTATGAAAATCCTCTTGACTTATACAGCAATATATAAGTGAGTAAATGTTTGTGAAAAACTACTTAAAATATTTGGATTTTTAGTGAACCTAAAATTGAGGATCCTCAAAAGAAGCCTGAGGATCCTGCTTTACCCGACTGGTCCAGTACACCCCCTGGAGCGTCTAAGAGCTCAAAGAAGAAGAAGCGGAGGAGAAAGAATAAAATTTGTAAGTTTTATATTCTTTTCGAATCTGCCCACATTGTCAGCGCTCTTTTATTTTGTTGTTATGAAAACTCTAGTTTTTTATATCAGTCATTGGATGAACAGGTGAATCATTTACCTCTTCTGATTTGTTCTCAACAGGTTTTCCACCGATGCAGGAGATCAGCAGCACACTGGAGACTGACTCCAGTAATAAAGATCAGGTTATGCTGCTGGTCACACCGACACCAGCTCCTGTATCTGAGTGAGTTAAACAAATTCAGTCAATTTATAAGTGTTCGAATGTTTGTAGAAACTGTACTAACGTCCTTTTTTTTGTATTTGTAGGCATCATTTGGATTCTAGCTACTCTCAGATAAATGGAGTGAGCCCACTAAACTGCCCGAAATTTATTTTTCAATCACAACCTGAATTTGGCCAGTTGTTACTTTATTTTTTCTGACTGACAGTTTCTCAATTCTCTTTATCTTTCAAAACTGTTTTGAAAATCCTACGATCCATTGATATCTGTCATTGGATGAACAGGTGTGTCATTTATCCACTCTGATTTGTTTTCTTTGGGTTTTGCACAGAAGGAGGAGATGAGGAGCTCTTCCAGTGTGAAAGAACTCTGCAGGTTGCTGGATGGCCTGCACTTGTCCAGATAGCCACAGGTCACACCCAACACCAGCTCCTGTACCTGCGTGAGTCTCAATTTATAAGTTCTTGAATGTTTGTAGAAACAGAACTTACAGTATTTTCCTCCTGAGTATTATAAATGTACTTAACCTTTATTATTATCGGTTTGTTTTTTGCAGCTTAAGAGCAGGGACCCACCAGAAAGGCAGCCAAGAGATCAAATGGCTGAAATTAAAAGCAGCATCTAAAACCTGAACCTGCTTCTGAAATTTGTCATGATACACCAACGAAGTAGACTCAATTGCAGGTAGAATGATCCAAATCTTTATTTAGCACACACAACAGGTCACAAAGATCCCTATGGCACGAACACAGGTACACTCAGTAGTAAGACCAATAGATTTCAACGCCTTCCGTGAATGAAAGTCCCAGCGATTCCAGAGGGCGGTAGTAGACTGCAAGGGCAACTGGGAAAACCCCAGTGTACGGCAGCGTCAGCTAGAGTCGGGTAGCGCCACCGAGAGGCGAAGGACCAGAGTAATAGTCGGGAGATCAGATGTCGGATCATAATGATGATGGTTGGGAATGACTACAGGTGAACAAGGTGAATAGATGAGATACTGGTGAGGGAAAAGCCTAGCAGGGAAACACAAAGTTTCTTTACTTTTTCTTTATTAAAGCCCAATACTAAATATACAAGAGAAAGTAAGCAGGTCTCTTAAAATGAACAACTAATTTGTTTACTTGTTAGAAACATTAAAATTTTTATTGCTGAAATTGCATACATTAATATCGGTGAAAACTAACCCATTTAGTACATTCCATTGTCATATTACTTTCAAAATGCAATATAATACAAATATTTAAATAAGAAGCATAAATAAAAATAGAAAGAATAATTTCAAAGGTAAACAACTAACTTCAGCATGTGTATGGTGCATTAAGTTTCCCTAAATTTTATTTTTATTTTTTAAAGTTCTCTTTTTTATTTTTTTACTATTTAATAGTAAAATATTTGTCCATATAAAATATAGTAGTTAACCAGACTTTTATTTTGACAGGTCGTCGGAAGGCGCTTATTTTTTAGTGTGTTTGACGCAGTGTTGTCAACTTGCCGACTTTGTACTGGATTTGGCAACTTTTCAGACTCCTTTAGTGATTTTAGTTTTTTCAAAAGTGACTAGCGACAAATCTAGCTACTTTCTAAAAAAGGCTTGGCGACTTAACAAAACATTCTGCTTTACTAACATTCAGCGAGTTTTTCCCTTCCCAGCGCAGCACCGCCTCTCTCTGTCTACTCTGTTCAGTGAGCGGCCGGGAGATGCAGCATATTCAGTTCAGACCGCACTGACGTGTGAATGAGATATGGATGTATCCAAGAATAATCATTTACTGACTTTGTTTAAGCATTTATGATTTAAAAACGCGATTACTGTAGGGACGTACACATGAACACAGACGGATTTTATCTGTTCAACGAGGTGACTGCTGGTGTGTAGTTTTAAGTGGTCGAACTTGACATGCGTTCTTGTTGTCTGCCAAAAGAAAGTGAAAAATATGCCATTAAGAACCTATTTATTGTGCATTTGGGTGTATTGTTTTAATATAATACTGTAAACAACATCTCAGAGAGAGGAGATATGAAGTAGACCTGAAGTTTTTAGCTTGTCCAGTGTTTCCCCTACCTTAGGGGTGCGCTGCGCCCCTCCAACGGCACCACCCGCCCCCCCTTAAAGGTCAATTTAATCTTATTTTATATATAGCGCCAGATAACAGGATTAGAGAAGAGCGTTTAAGGTAACCTTTCCTACAGAACATGTCTATACCTTTTTATTTTACTGAACAAACTAAATAGCATTATGGTCTTTATCTTATTTATACGGCGGCATGTCATTTCAGTCTCTATGTTTACAATTCTCATTTGCCCTCTGTATCGAGTTCCGCTCCGATGCGTGCACACACAGACATGTGCGCTCCGCTCACGCACAGGTTTCTTGCACAGTTCGATCGATTCGCTTAAATAAGACGTCATTAATACATCAGAAGAAGTCGCAGGGATTACTTTTATGTTGCCTCTGTATGTGTTTCAAACTTTTAAAGACGGGGTAACGCCCTTTAGAACCTATCAACTCTTGACAACTTTTGAGAGGCCAATGAAATTTGGCTAATGAAATTTGCATGCTGGTCTCCGCCCCCGGATAGCCGGTATAAAAGGAAGACGGCGTGAAGCATTTATTTACCTTTTGTTCTTCAGAGCCATCGATCATGATTACAAAGCTTAAACTTAAACCTTCAAGACAATTGCTGGATCTATGATGTGGAGCTGCGGATCGTCCCTATCCTGCAGCGACCTGCCCCAGGGCGTCTAGGCGGTTCCAGAGGTGTTCAGAGTATTTCCAAAAAGTCCTTTCAAGGGCTTAGCATTTCTCAAGCGCGGCATGTTCCGCTGTTCTCTTGGGTGCGGCACCCTCATCGAGGAGGGGGATGGACACGATAGCTACATCAAGTGTCTGGGCGTCCAGCACGCTGAGGCAGCTTTCATAGACACATCTTGTCCGATGTCCGCTAGTGCTAGCAGCGTTGGTGATATGGGGACATCTGCGAGCGTAAACCCGCCAGCCAAGCTCTCACAGCCACTCACACCCCGCCTCATCATCTGACCCATCCCCAACCGGCGGTGGCAAACCGTCCGGATTCTCAGCCACTTATTCGGAAACGATGCGTGACGATGATGAGATGTCGCTCGCAGCATCGGAGGGAGAATTATTGGCATCCGACACGGAAGACTCCGAGCTCCCCATCAAGGGGGGTCGAGCTCAGGAGGAAGCAGACGTTGAGATGTCGACCATGCTAACCCGGGCAGCCACGAGCATTGGGATGCAGTGTACCCCACTACCTCCTCCCCGGCACTCGAGACTGGATACGTGAGACCTCCACCCCGTCAGAAACCTTCTCGGAAGAAGCATCCCTGACGTGAAGACACCAGGGAGAACAACATCGGGTCCGACCATCACAGCCACGCCTCTGATCAGTCGGTACGGGACGGTTCCTGCCTCGTCCCAAAAGCCGGGCCCTTCTCAGGGCCTGGCACCCACATGCTCACAAAGAGAGTGTCCGTTCTCCCTGGGTGTCCATCGCAGAAGCTCTCGCACTCCACTGTCTGTGTTCAGCAACCTGACCTCACGTCTTTGCAAGGTCGAACACACATTACAGCCACCACCACTGTCAACCCGACCTTGTGTGCAGCTGTTCCGCGGTTTGCGCCCCGTTCTAGATCTGCGTACCCTGAACAAGCACCTTCACAAGCTGCTGTTCAGGATGCTCACGCAGAGGCGCATCCTGACATCCAACAGGTGTTAGGATTGGTTCGTGGCAATCGACCTGAAGGACGATTACTTTCATGTCTCGATTCACCCTCATCACCGACCGTTCCTACGGTTCGCTTTCGAGGGGCGGGCATATCCGTACAGAGTCCTCCCTTTCGGTCTGTCCCTGTCTCCACGGGTCTTCACGAAGATCGAAAGGGAGAAATGTGTGTGGGTACTGCACTATCTCGACTGGCCCTGGTGCAGAGCATTCTCTTTCTCTGTATGGAACTCAACTCTGTCACCATGATAGCGCGACTGTCCGCAATACGGAACACTTCAGGCAGCCAGCGGTCCCCACAGTGGCTTCTGGGTTCCATGGCGTCCTCGGTGGGGGGTAATACCCATCGGATTGATGCACATGAGAGCGCTCCAACAGTGCGAGACTAACATCTCCCCCTCCACACTGAAAGTGTATGTAGCCACTATTGCCACTTGTCACGACACAGTTGTTGGATAGTCTCTAGGGCAGCACGAACTGATCATCAGGCTCCTAAGGGTCGAGAGAAGGCGGAATCCGCCTCGTCTCCACTCCATACCCTCTTGTGACCTTAATGTGGTCATGGCGGGCCTCTCTGGCGATCTTCCTCACCTCTCTAGTAAGATGGTGCTCGCTTCTTTCAAGAGGTTAGGGGACCTACAAACATTCGCCATGTCCCCGGATTACCTTGAATTCGGGCCCGGCAACTCTCATGTTATCCTGAGACCCAGACCCGGATACGTGCCCAAAGTTCCCACGATTCCCTTTCGGGACCAAGTGGTGAGCTTGCAGGCCCTCCCCCTTGCGGAGGAAGACCCAACCCGGTCCTTGTTGTGTCCAGTACATGCACTACGCATCTACTTGGACCGCACGCAGAGCTTCAGGAGCTCTTACCAGCTCTTTGTCTGTTTCGGAGGACAGCAGAAGGGGAGGGCTGTCTCCAAACAGAGACTGTCGCAGTGGATCGTGGATGCCGTCACGACGGCACACCGATCACAAGATCTCCCGTGCCCATTGTCCGTCCGGGCTCACTCCACACAGGGTATAGCCACCTCCTGGGCACTGGCCAGAGGCGCCTCTCTGGCAGACATTTGTAGAGCCGCCGGTTGGGCTACGCCCAACGCCTTCGCAAGGTTTTTAACCTTCGCGTAAACCCGTTATCAGCCCACGTCCTGCGTGGCAACATGTAGGACTGGCAACAGGCTGGGTGTACGCCTGCGAAAGCACCTCCCCACCCTCCAGCAGGTTGGATCAGTGTGCTATCTTTCTCCCTTCTTACCCACCACGTGGTTAAGAACAGGCATCCCGTCCATCACTAAGCAAGCACCCCCTGGGGTCGGCTGGTCAGAGCAGCCTTCCCCCTTAGGCCGGGAGAATATATGAACTATCACAGATAGCTCTAACCGGACCTAGTGCTATTGGACGTCTGTAACACCCCCTCCGTGGGCTGTTCCGTCTGATGTATCCTCATGAAATGGTTCTCACTCCTGGTAACCCGTGACCTCCCCCAGGTGGACCTCCACCTCGCAGTTAACTACTCAGTCCAAATGTCCCACGCAGTCTCCCCCAACGGCGAGACCATCTCTATATCCCTATAGTAGTATTATAATACTACCCTCCCCCTGGGTAGGAAGTGGCCTCTGCAGCGCATCCCTAATTAAGGAAGTTGCGCTGAACCGGTGAAACCAGATCCGGATGGCCTCTCGCCAGTAGAGAGTTAAGGCCTCTGTCCGTGAAAGGTTACCGGTCGGGCATACCCATCTTTCTCTAAGAAAGCGATGGGATCCCCGACCATCACCACATCATATACCGGATATCCGGGGGTGGAGACCGGGATGCAAATTTCATCAGCCAAATTTCATTGGCCTCTTCTAAAGTAGTCAGAGTTGATAGGTTCTCAAGGACGAACCCCATCTGTCTGTTCGACACAACAGACATAACCGAGACGTTGTTGCACTTGTCATTACATCACATGGCTAATCTCTGGCCCAACTAGACACTGACACGTGTACGCTAATGTGTTTGTCTTGTTCTCTTGTCTCATCCTCGGGACATCTGAGTCTGACAGAACCAGCTCAAGTTTGACTGAATGCTCATTCTCTTGATGGTCACAGCTGATGTCTGCAGCAAGCAGAAGGTAATGAGAGTCTGCAATGAGTCGAGTGATGAAGTGATGCCAGAAGAAAGAGGTAAGCAGCTGCTGAAATACCTCCTGTTGAATTTTCGAAAGAATGATCAATCTCCTCTTAAACTTATGTTAAGTCTTAAGAAAAAGATCATCTGCATTCACTGATGCTTTGAAACCAGTCAAAATTATATGAATAAAAGTTGTACAAATAAAGAAGGTTTGTCAAAGGTGCCGTAGATCTGTTTGCTTTCTTAAATTCTTCAAATTATCTTATTTTGTTTTCAACAGAAAAAAAGGTTATTTTTCCAACTAGTCAGTGATGTCCAAGAACTGTCAGTTGCTAACATTCTTAAAAATATCTTCCTTTGTGTTCAATAGAACAAAGATATCTATACAGGTTTGGAACAACTTGAGGTTGAGTAAATGATGACAGAATCTTCATTTTTGGGTGAACTGTCCCTTTAAGTGAAAGTAAAAGCAAAGCGTGTAACAGTATATGAGATCTGAGTGCTGAGATCTCTTCTGAAACTCTAATGGAGACAGTTGTGAGATTTCTTGCTCTTTCTCAGGAGAAATATCTGAGATGATACTTAAACATTTCTTTGTTTGTTCTCATTCATGTCTGAGAGAAATTAAAGAAATCTCATCTGTGGTTTTACTGTCTTATGTTTTCTGATGAGATATAATCTACAGTCGTGGCCAAATATTTTGAGAATTACATAAATATTCGTTTTCAAAAAGTTTGCTGCTAAACTGCTCTTAGATCTTTGTTTCAGTTGTTTCTGTGATGTACTGAAATATAATTACAAGCACTTCATACGTTTCAAAGGCTTTATCGACAATTACATGACATTTATGCAAAGAGTCAGTATTTGCAGTGTTGGCCCTTCTTTTTCAGGACATCTGCAATTCGACTGGGCATACTCTCAATCAACTTCTGGGCCAAATCCTGACTGATAGCAACCCATTCTTTCATAATAACTTCTTGTAGTTTGTCAGAATTAGTGGATTTTTGTTTGTCCACCCGCCTCTTGAGGATTGACCACAAGTTCTCAATGGGATTAAGATCTGGGGAGTTTCCAGGCCATGGACCCAAAATTTCAACATTCTGGTCCCCGAGCCACTTAGTTATCACGTTTGCCTTATGGCACGGTGCTCCATCGTGCTGGAAAATGCATTGTTCTTCACCAAACTGTTGTTGGATTATTGGAAGAAGTTGCTGTTGGAGGGTGTTTTGGTACCATTCTTTATTCATGGCTGTGTTTTTGGGCAGAATTGTGAGTGAGCCCACTCCCTTGGATGAGAAGCAACCCCACACATGAATGGTGTTAGGATGCTTTACTGTTGGCATGACACAGGACTGATGGTAGCGCTCACCTTTTCTTATCCGGACAAGCCTTTTTCCAGATGCCCCAAACAATCGGAAAGGGGCTTCATCGGAGAATATGACTATTGATGAACCTATAAATTGTTGATTTAGGTGCAATCTTAGTAGCCACAATATCCTTGCCTGTGAAGCCATTTTTATGCAACGCAATGATGGCTGCACACGTTTCTTTGCAGGTCACCATGGTTAACAATGGAAGAACTATGATTTCAAGCATCACCCTCCTTTTAACATGTCAAGTCTGCCATTCTAACCCAATCAGCCTGACATAATGATCTCTCCAGCCTTGTGCTTGTCAACATTCTCACCTGAGTTATCAAGATGATTACTGAAATGATGTCAGCAGGTCCTTTAATGACAGCAATGAAATGCAGAGGAAAGGTTTTTTGGGGATTAAGTTAATTTTCATGGTAAAGAAGGACTATGCAATTCATCTGATCACTCTTCGTAACATTCTGGAGTATATGCAAATTGCTATTATGAAAACTTAAGCAGCAACTTTTCCAATTTCCAATATTTATGTAATTCTCAAAACTTTTGGCCACGACTGTATTAGTGAAAAGTTTTAATGTAACTTTATGATCATATGATTTGTTATGAAATATCCAGAACTATTCATGTATTTGTTGTATTTGTTTGTATGGAATAAAATTTTCAATTCAAGTTTATATATATATCGCTATTCACCATGTGCATGGTTCCAAAGCAGCTTTACAGGAGCAAATATGAAGATCAAGCAAGATCATTCTAATGATTAATATCTAATAAATAAACAATGAAATAAATGCAGTCTCCCGGTGAGCAAGCCAACACTGCCCTGCTGTGTCAAAGAAACCCAAACTCCAATGATTGATTAATGGAGAAAAAAAACACAGGAGAAACCAGGCTCAGCCGGGAGGGCCAGATCCAGTCTGACGTGTCATAGCTGCACTCAGTGACCCCGACCAAAAGCCACCGAGCAAACATCCACGAAGAAGAAGGAGAGCCCACATCCCGCTACCCAGGAAGTCCCATTTGCTAAAACCGTGCAGGTCCAACCCGGTCCAACAGAGGAACAACCAGGGAAAATACTAATGGCATAATGTTACTTTATTCCTCTGTCGGCCAACATCGACCACAAAACAAGACCAGACCAGACCCACACAGCCCCAACACATGAAATCCCCACAACCAACAAGCCCCCACAACCACCAAGCCCCCGCCCACTCCCGACAAACACCCACCCAGCAACCTCCAATCAGAGCCACTGAATGCAGCTATAACTTTTCTTTCTAAATAGAAGCTGAAAATACAAAGTAATTCATGATATACATAGAGGAGAAAAATATTTCGATTTGGGTGAATGTTCAATTGTTCATGGAAATGTTATCACATATTATAATTGTGATTTTAGTCATGTATATGAGAGAAATCATTCTTCCCCCATTTAAGAAAATAGGACTGTGGTCTTGGTATGACTGAAATGATACTTGCAGCGTACTGACAGTTGAAGGGGAGGAGCAAACGGGTACTCCGGCCAAGGCCTCTAATTACATCATTTAAGATGGATAGTCATTTAAGGGCTGACGTGCATTTTCAGATTTCAATTGAAGATTAGGAGGGTACGTGCATTTTAAAAAGAAAATGATCCACATTGGTAAGCTATTTACTGTAAACGCTGCGATATTTCATGAAAAAAATAATTTCACTTAAATCACTGTATGCATTGTCTTCATGTTTTGTATGAAACTTAACATTAATTAATTTTTTGTATGTTAGTTTGGATCCAACTTTTTACTTGGAGTGGTTTGAAACAGTATAGTTAGTAGTATAGTATAGTTTATCCTTTACAAGAACCCATAATAATAATAATTTCCATTTATATGTCCATTATCATTTCAATTGTTTTAAACCCACATGCAGGTTACTATTTTTGGTCTGAGCAGGCGTGTGATCTAGATTTTGTGGAAATAATTGTACCCACATGTGTAACAAAAAGGGGAGCAATGATATGTATGTTATATTATATTTGTTTATTTAGTGAATATATATATTTATTATTCTACGTTGTTGCTTCGTTTTGTTGCCCTTGTATTTTGCAATTACAGACGCTACATAGTAATGCAATGTTATCTTTCCCTTCCTCCGTCAAACCGAAGTTAGTTGCGCTAGCAAAGCTCTCCAATAAAATAGGGGTTCCCTTTCTGTCGGTCTCTCGGCGTTGTGTCGAGAACGACAGATGGGGTTCGCCCTTGAGAACCAATCAACTCTGACTACTATAGAAAAGGCCAATGAAATTTGGCGAATGCAATTTGCATGCCGGGCTCCGCCCCCGGAAATCCGGTATAAAAGGAGGCCGGCGTGCAGCATTCACTTACCTTTTGTTCTTCAGAGCCATCGCTCATGATTACATCTCAGGATTCTCAAATCCTCTTCAAACTTCACTACCGGATCTTCGACGTGTTGCAGCGGATCGTCCCTTCCTGCAGCGACCTTCCCCTGGGCGTCTCGGTGGTTCCAGTGGTGTCAGAGCTATTTCAAAAAAGTCCTTTTCAGGACTCGGCACTCTACAGCGCGGCATGTCCCGCTGTTCTCTTGGGTGCGGTACCCTCATCGAGGAGGGGGATGGACACGATCGCTGTGTTAGGTGTCTGGGCGTCCAGCACGCTGAAGCAGCGTTCGTTGACACATCTTGCCCGCACTGCGGGCAGATTGTCATGCAGAAGTTGCGGTCACGGTTGGCTGTCTTCCTCCGGGAACCAGCCAACATTTCGTCTGCTACCAGGGTTGTGGCATCTGTGGCTACGGCCCCGATGTCCTCTCGTGTTAGCAGCGTTAGTGATTCGGGGGCTACTGTGAGCGTCAACCCGCCAGCCAAGCGCTCACGGGCCGTTCACACCCCAGCACACTCTTCTGACCGTTCCCCAACCGGCGGTGGCATACCGTCCGGATCCTCATCCACGCACTCGGAAACGGGGCGTGGCGAAGATGAGATGTCTATCGCAGCATCGGAGGGAGATTTGCTGGCATCCGACAATGATGAATCCGAGCTTCCCCCTACGGGGGGCCAAGCTCTGGAGGAAGCAGACGTTGAGATGTCGGCCATGCTAACCCGGGCTGCCGCGACACATGGACACATGGTTTCTGAGGTCGGATCGTGGTGTCAAGCCACGCCCACCCCCGGTTCCATTCTTCCCTTGATGTGCATGAGGAGCTGTGTCGGACATGGAGCGCCCCACTCACGGCTCGCTCCTCTCAGTCCAGCTCCGCCTCCCTCACCTCCCTCGATGGCGGGGCGGCCAAGGGTTACGTCGACGTCCCCCAGGTGGAACGGGCGATTGCGGTGCACCTGTGCCCGCAGACAGCCGCCACCTGGGGGACCCGACCTCGCCTTCCGTCCAAAGCCTGTAAGACTTCGGCATCCCTGGTGGCGAAGGCTTACAGTGCTGCGGGCCAGGCCGCCTCCTCTCTCCACGCCATGGCCATCCTGCAGGTCCACCAGGCTAAGGCGTTGAGAGAGCTCCACGAGGGCAGGGCCGACCCAGGTGTTATGCAGGAACTCCGTGCCGCCACTGACCTTTTCAGGGCCTGGCGCCCACTTACTCAAAAAGAGAGTTGCTTTCCCCGGGCGTTCATTCCAGCCAATCGCACACTCCACCGGACTGTGCTCGGCGAACCGACCTCACACCCTGGCGAGGTGTGAGGCCGTACACATGCGACAACTGTCACCACTCTCAAACCGACAGTGCGTGCCGTTGTCCCGCCAGGCAGGCAAAAAGGCGGAGTCAACCATCCCTCCGGGGAAACCTCCGTGACATGCGGTTGGCTCTGCCTGCCAACGAACCACCCTCGGTCGGAATGATGAAGCAGACCGTCCCCTTGGTCCCCCTGTCACAGTCCATGGGAGCTTGGCAAAAGTTGCCCACACTGTCTCGGTGGCTAATGCGGACGGTCCGTCTCGGCTACTCGATCCAGTTCGCCAGGGCCCCTCCCAAGTTCCGGGGCATCATCTCCCCTCTCTCAGAGGCAGAGACGCCTCCGTGCTTCTGGCAGAGGTCTCCACCCTCCTGGCGAAACAGGCGATCGAGTCCGTCCCACAAGCCGAGATGTACAGCGGGTTTTACAGCTCGTACTTCATCGTTCCAAAGAAAGACGGAGGGTTGCGCCCCATTCTGGACTTACGTACCCTGAACAGGCACCTTCACAAGCTGCCTTTCAGGATGCTAACCCAGAGGCGCATCCTGACATCTATCAGGTGTCAGGATTGGTTTGTGGCAATCGACCTGAAGGACGCTTACTTTCATGTCTCGATTCTTCCTCGACACCGACCGTTCCTACGGTTCGCTTTCGAGGGTCGGGCATATCAGTACAGAGTCCTCCCCTTCGGTCTGTCCCTGTCTCCACGAGTCTTTACGAAGATCGTGGAGGCCGCCCTTTCTCCTCTCCGGGAGAAGGGTGTGCGAATACTCAACTATCTCAACGACTGGCTTATCTTGGCGCACTCGCGAGATCTGTTGTGTACGCAGAGGGACATGTTGCTCCGGCACCTAGATCGATTGGGCTTTCAGGTCAACCGAGAAAAGAGCAAACTCTCCCCAGTGCAGAGCATCCTCTTTCTCGGTATGGAACTCAACTCTGTCACCATGACGTCGCAGCTGTCCGCAGCACGCGCCCAGTCAATATTGAACTGCCTGGAACACTTCAGGCAGTCGGCGGTCCCCCTGAAACAATTTCAGAGGCTCCTGGGACACATGGCGTCTTCCGCGGGGGTAATACCCCTCGGATTGATGCACATGCGACCGCTTCAGCATTGGCTACAGAGTCAAGTTCCGAGGACGGCGTGGCACACCGGCAACAGGCGTATGGTGGTAACTCCTGTCTGCCGACGCACTCTAAACCCATGGTCTTCCATGACCTTTCTCCGAGCGGGAGTTCCCCTCGGGCAGATTACGAGGCACGTTGTGGTGACAACAGATGCCTCGCTGCAGGGTTGGGGTGCAGTGTGCAACGGGCACGCAGTAGCGGGGCGCTGGACGGGCCCCCGGCTGCGCTGGCATATCAATTGCCTAGAGTTGTGGGCGGTGCTGCTTGCACTGAGAAGGCTCCGGCCTCTGGTGCAGGGCCAGCACGTACTGGTCCGCCTGGACAGTACGGCAGCCGTAGCGTATATCAATCGCCAGGGTGGCGTACGCTCTCGGCAGCTAACACAACTTGCCCGACGCCTCCTCCTCTGGAGTCAGCAGGTGATCCGCTCCCTGCGGGCCACACACATCCCAGGCGTACTAAACGAGACAGCCGACGCGCTCTCTCGCCAGTACACGCCCTGCGGAGAGTGGCGACTCCACCCCCGCGCAGTTCAGCTCATTTGGGTACAGTTCGGCCAGGCACAGATAGACCTCTTTGCCTCCCGAGACAACACCCATTGTCCGCTTTGGTACGCCCTGACCGAGGCTACCCTCGGCACGGATGCCCTTGCGCACAGCTGGCCGCGGGACAAGCGGAAGTACGCCTTCCCGCCCAGTGAGTTAATGGTTGCGCCGTACTGGCCCAACCGCACTTGGTTCTCAGAGCTGATGCTCTTGACAACAGCTCCCCCCTGGCCCATTCCCCTGACAGAGGACCTGCTCTCTCAGGGGATGGGCACGTTCTGGGATCCCAGACCAGACCTCTGGAACCTCCATGTCTGGTCTCTGGACGGGACGAGGGGATCCTGAGCAGGTTACACCCCGCTGTGGCTGAAACCATTGCACAGGCCAGAGCGCCATCCACTAGGCGGTTATACGCTTACAAATGGCACCTCTTCTCATCCTGGTGTCTCTCCCAAGGAGCAGACCCACAGAGATGCTCGATCGGTATCGTGTTGTCCTTCCTACAAGAGAAATTGGAGACTAACATCTCCCCTTCCACGCTGAAAGTGTATGTAGCCGCAATTGCCTCTCATCACGACTCAGTAGATGGAAGGTCTCTAGGACAACACGACCTGATCACCAGGTTCCTAAGGGGCGCGAGAAGGCGGAACCCGCCTCGTCTCCGCCCCGTACCCTCTTGGGACCTTAACGTGGTCCTGGGGGGCCTATCCAGGCCTCCCTTCGAGCCCCTTGAAGCTTCCGATCTTCCTCACCTGACGAGTAAGACGGCCCTTCTGTTGGCGCTCGCCTCCTTCAAGAGGGTAGGGGACCTCCAAGCATTCTCTGTGTCCCCGGATTGCCTTGAATTCGGGCCTGGTAACTCTCACGTTGTCCTGAGACCCAGGCTCGGATACGTGCCCAAAGTTCCCACTACTCCCTTTCGGGATCAAGTGGTGAACTTGCAGGCGCTCCTCATCGGGGAGGAAGACCCAACCCGGTCCGTGTTGTGTCCAGTACGCGCACTGCGCCTCTACTTAGACCGCACACAGAGCTTCCGCAGCTCTGACCAGCTCTTTGTCTGTTTTGGAGGACAGCAGAATGGGAAGGCTGTCTCCAAGCAGAGATTAGCGCACTGGATCGTGGATGCCGTTACGACGGCATACCGATCACAGAATCTCCCATGCCCATTGTCGGCTACGGCTCACTCCACACGGGGTCTGGCCTCCTCATGGGCATTGGCCAGAGGCGCGTCTCTAGCAGACATTTGTAGGGCTGCGGGTTGGGCTACGCCCACCACCTTCGCAAGGTTTTACAATCTTCGCGTAAACCCGGTGTCAGCCCACGTCCTACGTGGCGACATGTAGGACTGGCATCCGGGAGGGCGTATGCCTGCGAAAGCACCATCCCACCCTCTAGCAGGTTGGGTCAGTGTGCTATATATACCTTTTTCTTCTTACCCTATCACATGGCTAAGAAAATTGGTACCTCACCAGCCTCCCTTCTTACCCAGACTCTGGTTAAGAACAGGCATTCCATCCATCACTAAGCAAAGCACCCCCTGCGGATTGGTTGGGCAGAGCAACCTTTCCCTTAGGCCGGGATACCATATGACCTATCACAGATAGTTCTAACCGGCCTGGTGCTGTCAGACGCAGCAACACCCCCACCGTGGGTTGTTCCGTCTGCTATACTCTCATGACTATGGTTCCCACACATGGTAACCCATGAACTTCCCCAGGTGGACCTCCACCTCGCGGTTAACTACCCAGTCCGCACATTCCATGCGTTCTCCTCCAAGGACGAGACCATACTTTTATCCACCATATTCCTCCCCACGGGTAGGAGGTGGCCTCTGTAGCGCTTCTCTGATTAAGAGTCGCGCTTACCCGGTGTAAACTGATCCGGACGGCCTCTCGCCTATAGAGAGCTAGGGCCCCTTCCGTGAAAGTTACCGGTCAGGGCCCCCCGACCACCACACTGGAAGGTTACAGTCTCACGAAAGCTTCGAGATGACACGCCCAGGCTTGTTACCGTCGCTTCGCTTGAGATTGTGACGCGATACAGCGTTGTGGCGTTTTCCATAGGCAACCCCATCTGTCGTTCTCGACACAACGTCGAGAGACCGACAGAAAGGGAACGTCTTGGTTACGTATGTAACCTCAGTTCCCTGATGGAGGGAACGAGACGTTGTGTCCCTTATGCCACGAACACGTATCGTATTCTGCTGCAGTTTGAGAGGTCTCAGGCTCTTCAGAACAAAAGGTAAGTGAATGCTGCATGCCGGCCTCCTTTTATACCAGATTTCCGGGGGCGGAGCCCGGCATGCAAATTGCATTCGCCGAATTTCATTGGCCTTTTCTATAGTAGTCAGAGTTGATTGGTTCTCAAGGGCGAACCCCATCTGTCGTTCTCGACACAACGTCTCGTTCCCTCCATCAGGGAACTGAGGTTACATACGTAACCAAGACGTTTGCTGCAGCCTATGGGGCGAGTTGATCTCAACTCAAAATCGGAAATACGTCACCTCCACTCGAAGCCCGAACGAATACAAAATAACATTGAAAACAACCACAGTAAAATTTTGAATAATTTCCACAAATTAGGTTTTGTTTTGAGTTTTAAAAACAACTATATTAATCACATCAATTGCAAGTAACACACACGTCCATCATCACAATATATCATTGAATTATTTAAGAATTTACATGAGAAATTACATGTGAAAACAACCTCCTCATATGACGTGTTAACGAACAGTAAATAACAATCAACGAACGTGCTTCTTCTTTGCTTTAAATGGCGGGTCGCAACCAACATGTTTAGGTGTATATCGTCACCTACGGTACCGGGGTGTGTAACATCATATAAATAAATATATAAATCCCTCGTGTTTATTCATGCTCTTTGCGTAATTTCACGGAAGCTATATGCGTTGTGCTCGTATTGCAGTAGTGTAGGAGTGCTGAGATAAAAATACCCGAGTTAAAATTTGAACTTCGGAGAGCACAGCGACGCCATTTTCCTCTTAATTATATATACGTATTTCCTGTTCAAGGGTGGAGCAGTGCGCATGCGCGACTGAACGAATCACTTCCCAAGCAGACTCGTTCTTCCCGAGTCACATTTAAGATTCGTCGTTCACGAACGGCCCATCACTAGGAGCTCCACTCGCCCCTACGGCTGCAGACAGACCCCTCTCAAGCAAACGAGGCTTCGTTACGTCATTACTGTTTCAAAACGTTTAAAAACTCGACGACATTTCGCCATTAGGGTATGTTGATCTGAAAGCAAACTCATAAACCAGTGTCTATATCTGATTTAACCGTAAATGAAGAAAAAAATACCATGTTTGAAGTGATTAATGGACATATTTAAAATATTTGAGTGGCAGTAAAAAGTCAAAGGTCATTTGTAGCCTATGGGGCCATTTTGATGGCAAATCTTAACACCTCATCAATGTTGAAACAGGTGCACTCGTACCACCATCATTTATTGGATGGGTATAGATGTATGCCCAGTAATTAACTAACACAATTTTTAAGCCATCGAATCCTATAATAAGCTATATATAACATAATCAAAAATATATATATTTACACAGAATCCATTATTTATTTTATTTTTATCAAGTGCAAAGGACATTGATTACTCCTTGAGTGGACATGATCAAAGATTCACAGAAGTTTTCAGTGTTGGAGAATGAGGGCTTCAGGCCATTTGTAAAGACCCAGTAGGCCTTCTTCCTACAAAACATGACAGAAATAAATTGATGTAAAAAAGAAGTAGCCAAGTCCTTCGACAGCAGAGCAAATACTTTTTTTATTCCAAATCTTTTCATATAAGAATGTGAGACGTTGTGGTTTGATTTATTTAATATTTTCATTTTCACTGCCAAATCAGCCCATTGTCATTTACAATAAAGAGCCTAAAGTTTACAAAATCGTTGCGTTATAAGTGTTTTAGCGCAACATCCACAGATACCACTAGGTGTCACCGTGGAGACGCGTGTCGGAATGTTTCGAAGCCTCGACACGAGACGGCACATTTGATTCAATTGTTTCATTGTTTCACGAAGCATCACTCTGCCCGTCACATACTGAAGTTCCTCTGCAGCGATGGCAATATCGTATCTGTTGCTAGTTATAAACATCAATGCTTTTCTTTCTCAGCATTGCTTAAAATGGTTAGGAGATGCTGACAGGTTTGAAATATCAGGATATCACAAAAGTTACTACAAAAGGGGTTAAAAATATGTATATTTTCACTAAAGGACAGAAATGTATGTACTGAAATGTGCAGCGGAGCGCATACTGAGCAGCCTATGAGATCAAAATACCGCGAATGCGAATCGAAATACTGCTTTTTCGGTCGCTCTCGCGATACTTTGAGGTCACAATCCAAACGGTCTGCGCAGCGCCGCATGACGTCGAACAGCTCTTTTTAAAAGGGAACAACACGAAATCCCCATGTCTTCGTGATGTCATTGCTTTCGACCAACCGATCCTGTCCCATCCTCTCGCATACAAAGGGAACGTATGGCGTTCTCGGCCCAGGCGTCGTAATCCCGCAACGCCATTGGTAGACAGAGCTGTCACTCAACGGATTACACGCTTCACGGTAGGTTGGTAGAGACGCTTTCAAAGCGCCCGAGCAGGAGTCAGCGATTACCGCGTTTTGTCTCATCATCCGTGTGCGTTATATGACGGCGTCACGAGATGCGCGCGGCACTGCTTTGATTGACAGAAGGATATTCGCGCATATCTGCACGGAGTGCTCTCGAGAAAGGGATGCGTTCGGGATTTTTTTATTAGGCAGCATCCGTTTCCGAGCGGAGTTATGTCGTTTCCACTTGCGTTTTGTTTGCAATAAATTCTGAGAAGGTTGTTTGCACCTAACGTTAGCTCAACTGCGCTGCATTGCATTACGTTGCATTCGAGTTGCACGGGACTTTGAAGCACAATTATGGGATTGCCTGCGCTAGAGTTCAGCGACTGTTATCTGGACAGCCCGCAGTTCCGAGAGAGGCTGAAGTCTCACGAACTGGAACTGGAGAAGACAAACAAGTTCATCAAGGAGCTTATCAAGGACGGAAAAGCTTTAATTCAAGCACTTAAAAGTAAGACACGTTTGCTTTGTTTGTGAGCTCGTGGTGTTGGTGTAGCACGCACTTGTTTTGTTGTATCGTGTGATAGACAGATTAATAAACAAACTCTGATAAATATTTTGTCTGATAAAGAGTCACTCAGTGTTAAATGACGTTTTAAACGAGCCTACATGAACTGTTTTATTTGGGATGGTGTTTGAAAGTGCAACGATGCCATGTTATTCTCTTTAATGATGTGTCACGTGCATGCACGTCAGTTACAAGTGACAGTTTGGGCTACAAATGACGTTACTGGCCCTGGAAAGTATTTGGACCGTCACACCCAAAAAAGTTTGAGTGTCACTGAAGCACGTTACACTATCAAGCCATATGCTAGCAAACTATGCTAAATCTTACGTTAGTACGTTTCTGGATGCTTTTGAGGGTTTTTGCCACTACCACAATCTCAGAATGCCAAAATCGTTCTTCTTGGTGATGTCAAAGGTTAAAATACACTACACGTGTTTTGCTCAGATTTTGAAAGTCTTGTAGTGTATTCCAGCCATAAGTAGACTTTCAGCTAGGTTTGTTTTGTTTTCTGATGCAATACATCGGTGCATTTTGTCTGGAGGGTCCAAATAGCACTGGGCGCCACTGTATGTGCCTGCAGAGTTATAAGCATCTGTCACATTGACCTCCGGCAGTGACCCACAGTTATACACACTGCCTGATATTTCCACTCCACTCCCCTTTACCTTTCAAAACAAACACGCTGCCCCCTGGCAGAGCGACAGCTTACTAGAAATCACAGTCACTTTCACATTAATATGTGTATCAAAAACCAAGTTTCCTGTGAACTGAGGTGTTGAAGGCAGCGGCGTGTCAGATTTTGTGATATGAGCTGTATAGATGGAAAGTCCTCAGTTTGATATGGTTTTACAACCAACAGCTTTAACTTCATTTTTCTGGGTGGATTATCTGACGTCATTGTTTTCTAGAATATCACTCTCCTCCATAGGTTCTGTTGAATCTTTGTAAAGTATTAAAGAAGTAGCTGGAATCTGCTTCCAGAAGACATCAGATGTTCACAAACAGTAGCTTCGTTTAAATCCAGATTCAAAACACATTTGTTTAGCTGTGCATTTACAACCGGAGCATTGTGCTGGTCAACATCAACTGCACTTCTATTTCTAATTTCTTTTTCTTTTGTTCTTTTTATATATATACACTCACATTTTTAATAATTTTTACTGCTGTTTTATTGTTTCTTAAAATCTTAAGTTGAATTTGGGATTCATTTTCATTTTAAAAATACTTTTTTTTTCTCTTTTTCAATCATTTTATGTTAAGCACTTTGAATTCCTCTTGTGTATGAAATGTGCTTTATAAATAAACTTGCCTAGCCTGCCTTGCCTTGCCTAAAGGGAAAATGAGCCGAGCATGTCTGTCAACGTTTACCTTGCTCTGTGTTTTTTACTCACTTGATGTGTAACCTTGTTTTAAAAAGTTTTGCTTGTTCATGCTGCGTAAACACAACCACAGTAACCTGTTATTTTGTTACAACACAAGCTGCTCTCTGCAAATAATGTTAACACATCTTTATAGACACCATTTACTAAATGTTTTATATTTTACTCTTTTGGATTGCTAGTTTATTTTTGATATCCTGATGAATAAGTTTGTTGAGGCCGTTAAGAGAATATTCAGGAGTGTTCTCTGTGGGTCATGTTTTGGCAACTCCCAAATAGTTGCTTGACTACTGTTTGTTTTATAGACAAAGCATGTCTTTTATTCATAATCGCTTATAGGATGACAGTAATTGTCTTGTACGACCATCCTTACGCAAAGAAAATACTTCATATCAACTTTCAGTATATTAAATCATTGAATGTATATTCAAACAATTCAGAATATAGCATTGTTTTACAATATAATAATAATTAAGGAAATGCAGCTTTTTGTAATTATACTGAAAAATATAACGCTTTGGTTGTAATTAGGGCTTTCAAACGATTCATCGCAACCAGAATAAAAGTTTGTGTATACATAGTATGTGCCGGTGTACTGTGCATGCATATTCATTTTGTATATATAAACAGATAATGTATACATATTTAGTTAATATTTACATGTTGTTTTAATATTTACCAATAATTTTAAATATATTTAAATGTTTATTCATTTTAGATTTGACATCTTTTATGCAAACACAAATGTTTATTCTGGATGCAATAATACGATTAGTCATTTGTCAGCCCTAGTTTCAATATATGGAAAATTATTATTTAAATGTACCAGCAGTTCCCATATATTTTAGTTTCGTAGGGGTAGAAATGGTTCACAGAAAGTTTACATTTTGTCATTATTTAAATAGCAATGAATATCCTTCGCTTTATATACATAACGAACATAGGCTTTTGAACTTTAAAAAGCACATCCATCATCAAAGTAATCCAAGACTCAAGAAGGTTAGTAAATGTCTTCTGAAGTGATATGGCGTTGGCAGGTATGGCATAGACACGTAAAATTGCAAAAAAAAAGTGTTGGAACAAAAGATGCATTCTATCTAAAAGCGAATGCTGACCCAAACTGCCTGAAACGCCTCGTGTAACCACACCCCCACAAATCTACATCAGTTGGTGGTATGATTTGATTAAGACCGCCAAAATGTATACGTAAGGTGGATTTACCTGTCAGTACACTTGCTTTGGAACCTAATGTTCCAAATATGTTAAGAGGCGTTACATTTCCGTCACACGCTTGCATTATTCGACCAATCACTACGCACTGGTTAACTGGCCACTGGAGCACACCTCGATTTCCGAGCGATGAGTTTTGTAAAAAATCTGTGCGTATCAGAGAGGCGGGGCAAAGAGGAGATACAAACATACACTGTATGTGGAAAATACTGCATTTTTTAACCTTAAACCGTGTATACACATTGCATTACATCTAAAACAAATGAAAATATTCATTTGAGCCATGTCATATGACCCCTTTAATGTCCACATTCGTAGCACAAGTGTTGCAGAACTGGTGCCAAAGTCTAACACTTAGATTTAGAAGTTTGTTCAAACCAAAAGCGATGCTTGTGTTAATAAAAACAACACATATCACCAAGCAGCAGTTTTACTGAAGTTAATGTGTATCTGTGTCACAATCTAGTCACATTTCTTCTGAATGACTCCTAGTTATAAAGTCGAGGATATGAGTTTAATCTCTTCATCTTTACTTTGCTTGGAGTGTCATCTCCTGTGTGAGCTTGTGTATGAGCCTTATTATCTGTTGACTCATTCACGATTTCATTCTCTTTTCTTCATTTGTTCTGAAAGGGCTGACTCATGGGGTATAGATATGAAGTTTACCGCTGTAAAGCACCATGAATAGCTGCACTGCTTGACTGTGTCCCCTCTGTCAGATGCGTTTGATAGATGAGCCTGGAGCCGCAGAAGCTTTTGAGCTGTGACTAATTTACAAACATCAGGATTCAGAGGGGCCACCGTATCATACGACTTGCATTGCAAAAAATGTATAATACAATGCAATGTAAGTCGCTTTGGATAAAAGCATCTGCCAAATGCATAAATGTAAATGTAACCCATAATAAACCTGTGCTGTTGTGTACTTCAGAGTGTAATCGCTCAAGCCTGAAATGATTTTTGATGTGCTGTTTTTGGATAATGTGCTGTAGTTGTTTACAATGACTGGACTCTCAGGGTGCGAATTGGGGATTGCTGTAGCAACAGTTCAAGGCTAGGATGTTTTCAGATTATGAGCGGTATCCGATAGACATAGGGTGGGGCTGATATATGATGCCATCGTTCATCGCGATGGCTGACAGACAACACGATGGTGAGCCTGCACCGCGATTCCAACAAATGTTTCACTTTTGTGCCGCAAATCACTTTGTGAACAAATATAAACAATGCAAAGGTGCATATGGGCTTGCACTGTACAGACTGGCCTGACTCTATAACTGTAAGACACGTGTCTGCGCAGCCCACGTTGCATAAAAACGCACCTACATTTATAACGCGGGAGGGTGATGTCATCATCCATCGTGATGTTTCACTGTAGACATCGTTTGATGGCAATTAGATCGACATCGGCCAACCCTAACAAAAAAAGACAAAGAGTAATAAACATCTGACCCGCCTAATTTTATTCCCTGATTCACATTTCGCGTCTAAAACTGTACGGAAAAGTTACGCTCTGTAAAGTTGAACTATTTGCATCTTGAAGTGGCACAGATGCGACTAAAAAACTTGCGACCGCGTCTCTCCCTATTTGCCTGTGCCTGCCATGTGTCTACACCTAAAATAACGAACTTGCGCGTGCAAAAGATGCAAAATGTGAATCCCCTATATCTTTAAGACGCGTGGAAAAAAAAAGGAAAAAAAAAGAAGACTTGCGTCTAAAGACGTGCCGCACCCTAACAAAAATAGACAAAAGTATCTGCGAAAGACCAATATTGACCATTTTCGTTACTTTCTATGTTACGTAATGATATATTTGAACATATTTAGAATCATTAAAATATTATATAACAATAATATTTTCCACTGTATTTCCATATATTTTTGTTTTTTCGCAAGTGCTGTGAAAAATAGTTTTGTGCAACACGAACCAAAACAGATCCCCAGAAATGTAGCTATTAAAATTCCATGTCATTCCAGTGCCTGACCTCATTGAAATTCCTGTGTAACTCTCAAACTCCAGACAGTAACGCAGGGCACGAGGAGGAAGGGAATATGCTTCCCTTGGGCTTTTTTCACACTGCACAGCTGTGAAAGGAGATGAACAATTCAGTAGTGCCTCTTTAGAGAACATGGGGAACATCCTTAAATAAATGCTTCAAGTGAACAAAGAAGTGTGTGTGGTTAAATTTGTGCTCCCTACAGAGTGGAAGGAATTACGGCAGCTTTATAGTTGACATTGCTTCTAAAGGGATGATCCTCCCAAAAACCATTCATTTAAATCTCTGCCCACTCGCTGAAGGCAATTTACACTAGTTGAAGATAACGCTTGCATATTAGATGTTCATGATGAACATAATTATTGTTAGTTAAATTACGTCATATCCTCTATCGATGATAGTCAGGTACATCATGAGAGTATAACTGCATTAGATGTCCGCCCCGGATTATAATCAAAGCATCTCATTCACTTACTAAAATTAGCGATTATGCTTCTTCCCGTAATTCATTTTCTGGTGGACAATAATGAGGGATCAAAATTCAATTGACTTACATTAGTAGTTGGGCTCTTGACTTTGGGCAGTGAACAACCACAGAGAAGTACCATTACACCTTGGCATTGTGTAGGTAATTTTTGCATGGCCAAGCACTCTTCACTTAGGCCTCACAATATAAAAATCTAGTTAAACTGTTTTGTTTGTTGTGGTAGACTAGACTGTAGTTCTTGTAAAAGCGTTGCATGAGCCAATAGGGGACGTAGAGAGACATCTTTATGTTTAGGGAACAACTCTGGTGGCAGTATTTAGCAGCAGTTCATCATAATGTACCATTTTGGTGTGTGAGGAAGGTCCTTTTTGGACTTGGTCATTGAACGCTTTCATTTGGAGATTGAACGTTGGTGCAGATCTCCAACAAAGAAGGATGGATGAAGGATCTCCAGGTTTAATGATTTGGAGCAGGTTTGTGGACTTACATGAACTTTTGCTTGAACATGACCTTCGTTGACTCACGGACTCCTGCTGGTTTCATTGTTAGCCGTGTTTTTCAATTACAGGGATATCCACAAGAGTAATTAAAAAAGGGTTAAGAAACCGCCTGTGGTTTGGAAGCTATCCTGGTTTGTGTGACATTTTGTGAGCGTGCGCCAGAGCTTAAGTTCTGATAAACATTAATCGATTTTATTTTAACATTCTCCTGCTATACCATAAAAGTTAATGAGTTGGAGGCCAGATAGAAGCTTCATTTCATTTTTAGTGCTGTCCAGCTGGATGTGAAATACATGTAGCTACCTGCTGAGGAAACAATTCCTGGGGTTCATTGAGTTTAAAGGCCTTGAGATATTTTGGAGAGACATTCATGTTTAAAAAAATCATAGATTCATTATCTACTATTTGAATAGCCATAACCGTATATTATAACCGTAGTAATATTAAACCCAGATGACATGTTAGTTCCTACATATACTGTAGATCTAATGTATTCTTTTATGTATCCATATAATTTGTTTATATATTAAAACTGGCTGTTCTGTTTATTTTTCTTAAATATTACGTATTTAATAACAGTTAACACTTTGTTATTTTACATCTAATCCTGATAGTGGCCATTCAGTTTAGACTCTGAGGGGGGAAAATCTCTATTCATAAGCAAATGTCAACACACACATTTGTATGGTTGATGGTAACTGCACAGTTTTCAGTACTATCTCATGCGGGAGATGACGTCCCTGCTGACATCCTATTTACTACATCTTTGTCCGACCTTTATCTATTTTGTGAAACGGATCATTTTTACAAAGACACTATTAGACGGGTAAAAATAAATATAAAAATGATTTACTGACATTGACGTCGTTGTTATTATTAGGTCCTGTTTATAACATTCCCATCATTTCATACTGTGTTTACTTAATAAAATTAAACCAAATAAACTCCAAACAAATGCATAATAAATAACAATTCTTAATACCTTAATAATTATGGTCTTGTTAAACTAATACTTATCCACATGTTTGAATGTCAAGCTGTCATGTGTGAAATAAAGTCCTTGGACTGGTGTTCGAATTGGTGTTTTTTTCACCTCGTTTTGAAACTATGAAAGGGTTGTCTGTTTTATTTTCAACATTTTGGGTGGTACTGTAGATCTTGCCTTTCTTCATTTCCGAAGTCGGGGATCATGGGCTCAAAAAATGTTGGTGACCACTGCTTTACAATACAGGGCTCAACGCTAAGGATTTTTTCTACTGGACAGTCGGGGCCACCAGAAAAAAGTATTAAATAATATCTAGTTATTTATCTGTTGGTTTTTTACATATGTAATCTTAATAAATATGGGAATGATACCATAAAACTATTACCATATAACTCAAATTTAAACTATTGTTGAATACAGCTAATCAGTAAGTAACCAAATTATGTGCAATAGCACAGATAAATGTAATAAAGCAAATATATCGGGCAAGTGACAGTTCTATCAACTGGCCCGAGGATCTCCCATCCTGGCCCCGGCATCGGGCAGTCCTTTATGTCGAGCCCTGAATATAGTGTCATAAAGTACAGATACTTAAAAAATGTACTTGAGTAAAATACTACTATCTCTGTTTATTGCACAAAACTATCACTGTATAAATGTCTCTAATGCAGAGTGGAACAGACCCGCTCATGCACATTGCAGATGCAGAATAATGCGCTTAAATCACCCGCTTCACTCACGAGCATCCCGGACTTATAATGATGTGTCCTGATGATGATCCTTCTGATGTCCTGGGGATCTTTATAACACAAAGGAGGAGATATGTTACGTGTTTAACACATAGTGCATTGTATCCATCCAACCAATAAAAAAAGAGTTGTGTATGAATGACGCACTACATAGACCGCTTCCAGTGCTTTAACATAATACACTCAGCGATTACCGTCTCTGGCAAAATGCATTTTAAACAAAACCGTTGACTATTTTCTAGTGATTATGAAGACTAATGAAAACATTGGAACGAGTGACTTCCTGACTGTTATAGGACACATGCATGCTGGATGGAGATAAGGGCTGCAACTAATGATTATTTTTACTGTCGATTAAGGAATAGATTTAATTAATCTAATGCTTCTTGTTGGATTACCGTATTCATTAAATTATTAATTAAATTCATTGGTAAATTTTCTTGTAAAATAAATAAGTACAGCTTCTAACATAAGGTATTTTAAACTTTAAAAGTTTTATTAAATCATTTAAAAAAAGATACATAAACTTAATTCAGTTTTTTCAAACATTAAACAGCCTGAAAGGCAACATGTATAGTAAAGGAGCAAAGTCCAACAAAACACTGCCTATAGCTATATTTAAAAAAGAGGGGGGGAAGACAATAATAATTGTATTTTAGAACGGGCAAGAACATATTTTTGATTAATCAACAATAATCTTTCCCGGAGATGGAAATGTAAAACATGTAAAACAGGGAAGCAAGCTGTAATGCAAGACAACCATTTCGTTTCGTGGAAAGAAATGACGCACTTTGTATAGGTCTAACTTCAAAAGTAGTCCCGTTTACAACACGTTTTGGTTAACTGTTCATGTTTAACCATTAACTGTTTGCATATTTGATCTAAATCAATTCTGAGCCTGTATGTTGTGTTTTGTCTGTGCCTTTAGTCTCTAAAGAACCTTGTGGCTTACACACTATTACACAAGTGTATGTATTGTCGTTGAGCTTGTGGTATACTTAACTCTTTCAAAGCTTCATGAAGCATGTACATTCAAAATTAAGAGATTTTTACTTCCATAAACATAGAAAAAATATAGATTGGGGTACACATATATTTTTGTCTTGTTAAATCTGTCATGGCGAAATGCCCACACTAACAACACCGGCCCCAGATTAGCATCAGCAAAGAGCAAATCATCATTTTACAGCAAGCACTTATATATCACACCTTCGATTCCTGTTTCAACACGAAACATGTCATCACAGGAAAGAACGTGTTAGTTTGATAGATGGAATGAGTTCAACTGGTGTTTAAAAGCAGTTTTAAGGCACACGTTTTCTAATAAGATCTCTGGACATTATAATTATAATCATATCATATGTTACCAAAATATAGGTTCCGTATATTGTAATGCTAAAGAAGTCTCTTTGTCTCAAAGGGAAAGGGTTCGGCATAATGTTAACACTTGCACAATGGAAATATGAACCCGGGTATTGGCCTCAGGCAGTTAGTACAATTCAATTCCATCTCAATTTTCATTTGTTTGGTGGAGAGTAACCACAGTCAACATATAGGATCATGACCAAATTATTATTTTAAGATTTCTTAAATCAGTTGGTCAAAGTACTTTGCTTCAAGATGTAAAAGTGTTACACAGCACAGTTTGGTGACATTAGTTTGCAGCTGATCGTATCATATTCAGGACTTTCCAGTCTTTGTCATCTCATCTAGAGGAAACCAAAACGCAGGTGTTTTGTCATGTAGGAGTGTCGGGCAGATGTTGTCCGTTTAAAATGTACAGTTTTACCATCACTGCGACTACTCCTGGGTCAGCCGCTATCTGTTATGCACTGAAGAGCTCTGTTTGGCCTATTGACAGCACAGGAACAAAAGGGAAGTGGGCGTTCGGTCATGAGTTAGCACTGACTATTGCTAGAACACAGGCTTTTGTTCCCTCTGACAAACCCAGAAATGTTTCCTTTGCTGTCAGCCGTTTGGAATTTGGGAACAGATCTCTCAGAATCGGGACTGTTAGAATATAAGTGTATAAGTATATGTGTGTTTACTAAAAATGTTTTAAAATAAAAAATTGCAAAATTGTTCTGACATTTTGGAAACTAAATTTGGCAGCAACAAGTGTACTGGCATAAATGTACATTAGAAATAGTGTAAAAACATAGCTAATACAAGTACAATATTAACCACTACCACAAAGTTAGCTAAATTTATGTGTTTGCAGTTCTTATGCTCGGTTTCTCAAGGAATTACGGTTAAATGCCACCACATCCGAAAGCCAGAGGGCTCTCGCGCAGAAACTTAAATTATGGGTCACAGAATGCTAATGCTAAATAGTCCACTATATGGAGAAGAAGTGAATGAAAATGAGTCAATGTAATATAACCTGGGTCTTACAGTACAGTCATGGACATTCGTCATAACGCTTATATTACACCTGTGGTGCTTTATTGAAGTTCATTTTTACATTGTTTATTGTATTAGTTTTTCATAAAGAGGACAAAACACATGTTTGCTATGTTTATTTAGTATTATTACATTTATTAAAGTTAAAGTATTTAAAATAACACAGTGCTCTATATAACATTCATAAAATCTGTTTATTCTCAAAAAGTTGAAAACAACTGTCAACAAAAACAAGTATATAATCCTACTTTCGTGGCATTAACTTTCTCTCCTCCAGCTCATTCTAATCAGACGGTTTATTCACGTTGTTTCATTGGAAATATGAGTGAGCAAATGTACATCGGATGTACACTCAAAATCAGAATGCATTGTGGGTAAAAGTAGTGAACAAATGAAAGAATTGAGTTGTTTATTCAGAATTCGGACAACACTACAAAAAGGCGGACACACAATATAGAGCAGCTTAATTCAGAACAGCTGTAGTTCCAGGAAATGCCGATGGGCATATTCTATCACTCTTCTTCAAAACTTTTTAATAAAGTATATTTATGTTGATGTTTACTTTTTCAAATGCATGTTATAAACAACTCAATTTCATAGTGATTTTTAGATTGGGCAGTACACACACAGAATCGAAGCCTTAGAGATTACAGGATCGCCCTAGACAGGTATAATAAGTGTGTTTCGTGAGATATAGCCCCAGTCCTACTTTTTTGAGAATTTGTAGAATACGAATTGTGGAAAAACGTAAGATAATTAGGAAAAAAAAGACCCACTGTGCAACACACAACACAATTGTCATTGGGGCGAAGGCAGATTGTACATGCGTACAGAATGTTTATTTTGGGATGAACTAATCCTTGTTTTCTTTAATGTAATCATCATCCTGCTCATCAGTCCCATATTCAACGTCACTACAATCTTTGTCCCAAATCTTTTCGAAACCATAAAATGTGTGGGTTCAGTGTGAAGTCCCTTCTGGTTTTTACTCTCTTTCTGAATGCTGGTCATTGTGGCTCAAGGCCTTTCTCTCATGTCCTAACTTGTGTAGAACCAGTGAGTCCCCAGGAGGAGATCAGTAAGACAATAAACCAGTGTTCACAGAACCGGCTACTGGGGTCGGGATATTCCAGGCTCTTAGTAGGCAAGACCAAGCTTGAAGTGTCTTGCCAGTTGCCAAGCTACTACATCCTGATCAGGTTTTATAATGGACTTCTCTATAAACTGGTATATGTTTGAGATGACATAATAATAAAAGTTTACTAAAAAACAAATCATTTCCCAGTTGAAAACTTACAAATCATTTTATATTCAAATGCAGTCATTTTATTAGCTTTTATTGAACTCAACATGTTGAAGCCCTACTAAGCACATCCATCAACCATTAATAATCCAAATTCTCCAGTGGAACATTTTAGGCATATTTAGCAATATTGTACCAAAGAATTGCTAAATTAAAATATGAAGACCCTTCACTATGTTTGATTCATTAATATAACATTACAATAATTATACATCACATGACAGTGAGTAAAGAAAGCCTGAGAACCAATGACATTTCAAGTTACTGATAAGACACGATATTTATATTGTGCTCTAATGACTGGTTTTGTATATAATATGTTTTTCAGAGTTTCAACATGATTTATTGTGGATAAAATAATTCTTGAGAAAAGTGACATGATTAATTATCTTGCCATTCTATTATATTATCAGTTGAAGAAGCTTTATAATAGAAGTATTGTCCTCAACTGACTTTTACTGTATAGCGAGGGGCGTGATGGTCTGAGACGCTGTGTAAAGAAATTCACTCTGCAGTTCATTCTGTGTGTGAAAGAGATGAATAATTAACCATGATGGTTGACTGGGGTGCAGGAGTATGTCATGGACTCTTATCTTTCACCGGCTGTGCCATCGGTTTTAACAGAAACGCTGTGTCATCACGTGCTGTGGTGGTTGAATACCTGACCCCATTGAGCTTTAAAATGACTTGATGGATTTTACATTCAATAAATGTTTTTGCTGTACATCATTATTTCTGTTTACGAACACACAGATCTTCCTTGTAGGGCGGTGCTACGGAAAAAAATTGATCTGTGCTAATAATAAATTAGCCTGTGTAGGACTAGCATGCGTGCGATACAGTTTGTCAGGTGTATTAGACAGAGCTTTCTTCTTTGTGTGAAGTGTGTTTGTCTCTTTGTTTGTTTGTGTGTACTGTGTGACATTAATCAGTGATACATCTCTTTTTACTTAGTTTTAGTCTATTATGTGGCTTTTCGGCTGTATTGAGTGCATAGACTTCATCCTGTTATTTAAAGAGTACATAACTAGGAATTTTGGTTCATGGGGTTTCCAACAACAAGTTTATGTACGTAGGTGTAAAAACACTATTATTTCTTAATAATAGGCAGTTATTCTTACCTTACTTCTTGACTGAATCTCAAATGATTCGTTCCGCAATTCATCTGTCTAATCCCCTACTTTCTGCTAGCCTAGTCTGATGTGATTGGTCAGATGGTCTAGTCTGCTGTGATTGGTTTACCGTGAATGAGGCTCACAGGGCTACAGTGTTTGGGGAGAAGAGCGAAGTTTTCGCTGGCAGTCCTAGCAAAAGGTATGCGGGGACTATACGCAGTGACGTTAATCCGTGGCTGATCTTGAATCGGACTAGGGACGACTTGTTTGCAGGATTCAGAGCCGATTCCCTTTTTTCCAAGACAATAACTTTATTTATTCACCTTTTCGGATTTACAACTTAGCTGACTGCTTACTTTCAAACACGACAACATTACACACTGCATGAAATATCATTTTCATGATCTTGTGTTATGTACTCCTTAATCATTTCATATGGCTGTTCTGTGAGTCTGCGTGAACTACACAGTTTAACATGCTACACGCGTGACGCTTGTGGATTTGTCTGCGTCTGCATTGTATGACAGGGCTCTAGACTAACGTTTTGCACTGGTTGCACTGGTGCGCCTTACTTTTTTTCTTGGGTGCACCAGCACAAAAGTTAGGTGCACCCAAATTTTAGACCGCATCGCATTTAACATTTACCTGCTTTGACCAGTTCACTTTTGTTTAATGTCCATATGGGCAAAATTTACTTGTAAATGTTTATCTTACAAACTGTTCAACATCCATCCATCCATTTTCTGCCGCTTATCCAAACTACCTCGGGTCATGGGGGAGCCATGTTCAACATTAAGTTCTTTATTTGAAGCACAAATTTACAAGAAAGGTAATTTACTGAAAAAGTGTAGGTGCTTAAAATGCTTCAGTGAAGTGAAATTTAAACTTAAAAGATCTAAAGATAAATGGACCAATTCTTGAAGGCTCTGTGTCGGAGCATTGCTTATGATTTTTGGACGGATCAGGCCTTAAATTAACATAATTTACGAAAAAGTTGTGAATTGTTCTTTTCATCTTCTCTCATCATCCCCTTCTACATCCACTCTGTTTAACTAACAGCATTAGTCTCCTCACCTCTCTGTCTCACTGCAGCACACGCATTTTCAAACGTACACAACAGAGGTTGCGCTAGTGTTTTTTTTTGTCCGTCATTTTGACTGACATGCTCGTAAAAACTCCGTCATAATCTGTCATTACCCATCACTATGGTTCAAGGTGGTGTTAGGTGCTAATTTGTATGTTCGTGACGTCATTCGGAACTTGTTGTATTGTGATACAACCGAATGCCCAATAAAGCCGTTACAGTTTTTGATACCATATTCAAGCCCTTTCCAAATCACTTTTTATTTTGCTCATATCTTGTGTATTTAACAAAAGTTATGGCTGATGTCGACTGAAGCGCTGTGATTTTTAGGAACGGAATTTGGAGTAAATCGTGTTTAAAGGTCAATGATGAAATGAAAAGCACAACAGTCCCGTATCACAAGAAAAAGTCACTTTCCAGTGGTGAGAGACTTACTCTATTAACAATTTATTTAAAGAAATCCTAGTGTTGAAGTCTATAAAAATACTGTACAAAACCGTTTGAATAAAACGAAAGTAATGAAAATGGTGCAGCGCACATTTAAAGAACGAGAGCTCTGCCATTATCACTACACAAGAAATTAGCAAACATTACGGACAACAAATAATAAGCAGTGAAGCAAGTTTTAAACGCGCAGGTCGCTTTTCGAGCATATCACGCTGAAGGGAAATGGGGATTTACAAATTGCCCTCATTGTAATCCGACAAAAAGAACGGACGGCCATAAGATTTTTCCGTCACGGGTGAAAAATCCGTCAATGACAGAGAATTTTCAGTTAACGAGACCTCTGGTACACTCACGTGCAGGAATATCTGGACCACAGCCAATCAGAGGGGGGTCCGCCCCTCACTATCATTGATTGGTTTAGACCACGATATGGGTCTAATGTGTGTCTGTTATTGAATCACAGTAAGACTTTCAGGGTTGCGGATACTTTTTTCCCCTCGAATGGCTGATCGCACCGGTGCGACCTCTGATAATTTTAAGTCGCACCATTGAAAAATAAGGTCGCATGTGCGACCAAATTAGTCGCACTCTAGAGCCCTGTATGATGAACAACACCTGAACTTCATCTCCAGAGTTGCTTTGAGAGTTTGAGAGCATTTTAAAGCTATTGTCAAAACACTCTGAAACTCAAGCGTATTCCCGGCGACCCGTCAAAATAAAAGTCCACCTATCCTCAAAATTCAGATGAAAAATTACTGTAGTGTACTACATTTGTAGTATTTGCTATGTAAAATTGTAGTGCCCTTGTAGTAAGTTGATCTAGGAATTTTACTGCAGTTTACTATAGTCAATACTATAGTATACTACAGTGATTTATGTGGACAAATATACCACTATTGTAAAGTAAAAAAAGAAAAACACTGAACTTACAAAGAAATGAAATCAGACAAATTTAGGTGACCTAAAAATTATATGGCTCTAATTTATCCATCTGAATTTAACATTGATGTCATTTCTCTCTTACCTGCCTATTCATGTGATGAACTGCTTATTTATTTACGAGAACAGACATTTTAGACTTGTGCTACTTTTTGGGCCTGTGCTACAAAACTTTAAACCTCTGTGTCATCGATGCTACGAGCAAAAAAGTTAATGTACAGCCCTGTTCCTTGGTATCTTTTTTTTATATAGAGAAACCAAGTCCTATAAGAATATTTTGATATTCCCCCACAAGAAAAAAACTGTAGTATACTTTACTATAGTACACTGTGAAACATTCAAGTAAAACGTCAATATTCAGGCAGTTGGGGTGCCAAAACATTGTGTTTTAGTGAAGTTATATTCCAGTTTGTATATATTAAGTAATGCATAATCCATAATGCATTCATCACTGTCCTACTGTTCTGCATAGTGCATCATTTTTATCTTTGACTGGGAAGATGCAAATTTTGGGCTGGGTTAAATCACATCACAACTTTGAAATGACAGATCTTGGTGGTCTGCACTCAGTGCCCTGGAGGTGACGGGCAGGCAGGCTCAGCTCTCTGCCCAGCTCAGTGTGTGCGTTACAAGGGACTAACAGCTCTGAACTGAAAGCGTTCGGCCTCAGGCTGTTGCTGGCACTCCACAGGCCAAAACAAACCAGAGCGTGCTGCCAGTGGGAGGGAGAGCGCAGGCAAAATCCAGAGCCATTTCCCCTCATGCCGCTCCAAAAATAACCCCTGCCGACAGTTTTTAATCTCCACACAATCCCTCTGGTCCCCGGCAGGGTCCGAGGAGGAGCAGATGTATTGTTGAAATTCAAGCCTATTGGTTTTGATGAAAGGAACATTGAGCTGCAGAACAATCTCCGTGTGATTTTTATAGATCATCACCGATTAGCGCCTGTGCGCTGATCCAAAACGTTAGCAGCCCTTTACTGAAGCTCAGTCTTAACAGAACAATAACGTCAGCTGCCAAGGTTTCAATGTTCATACAGCAGCCTTTTCACATGCATCATTTCGCCGTTCAAAGCAGTTTTATTGTGTAGTGACACAAATGTGAACCATGTGCCTCTGCTCATAAACATATGATCATATGATTTTCACCTGATCTCATTTAGATTCTTTTTGTGAAGGTTTCAAGCAAGTTTTGGTATTCTTTTTGTTTTGTAATGTTACAGTAAATATGTCTCCAAAGCAATGTGGGACTACTGTGATGCGTGAGGACGGCAGCTGACCTACTAAAGCTTGTCTTCTTTTATTATGTCATGAATTTTCAAGTGGTCTGTGCATTCATGATGCTGTATAACTACATGGCCTTATTTCACATGGGTCAGAGGATGGCAAAAGCGCCAAGGAACATTTTGCATTTTACAGTTGAAATAGAGTACAGTGTAGTGTAGGAAATAATTATGCTCAAGGAGAGGATTAATTCACTGAAGCATGTGAGATTGCTCTTCTGCTCTATTATTCCAATAACGCTACATTGCTGACAGCATCACCAGGGCTCTATAGACTAATATTTGAGAGAGGTGGCACTGGTGCTACACAGAGTCGAGGGGTGAGGCAAGAAAAATAATTACCAGAACTACATCCAAATGTGTTCAATACATTAATAAATCAATATTTAATCATTAACAAGGATTTGTTTAGATGTGTAGTTTTTTATTGTATGTAAACTGTCTTTCAACACTTTACCATATTTATAGCACATCTTTAACAACTAAATATAACTATAACACAACTCATATAAGAGACCACAGTTCCTTTAATATCAGTGGGCTGTCCTTTTGTGTTTAATGAACATTATAAAACGGAGATCTTTATTATGCTGCTGCCCCTTTAAGAGCTTGCGCTTAACTGTAACACGCATTTGTTTCCTAACTGTTTGTTCACGAAACGGACAACCTTAACTAGGATTCTTGTTAATATGGGAATTTTTTCATCATTTTGTGTTTATATGTCCGTTTCAGAGTAACATGGCGTGAAAGAGAACTCTTGACTTCCTGGGCGTGCGCATATCTCATACAACCCGTGTGACCTGAAGGCTTTTAAGTTGATAGTTTGGCTTTTATTCCTAACGACTCACAAATAGAAAGTATTTAATGTGATGTAAAACATTTTGTATGCTTTGCAGTATTTTTAGAGCTTTATACAATAATATAGAGCTTAAAGTTAAACATAATATTCCTGCATTAGCTTCACATGAAATTACACGCAACACATGTCGTTATCTTTGATGTTTTGCCCCTTAGTTGGGGAATTTCTTGTGTTCTGCAGGTGGCAAAACATATTTATTTTAGTTGCAAGACTGAGCGCTTCACTCGTCTGCTCTGTCGATGAATGTCTGAATGCGCTGCTTGTGCAATATAACATTTCTGCTTGTGACATTTGCGCATAAATTCTCTATTAATAAATTTTGCAGTAAAAAATGGTCGCAAAATGTGACCATTTGGTTGCAGTTAGAGCCCTGATCACAATGCCCTTAAATGATGTTGTGCAAATATAGATTATAATAAATGAGGAAGTACTCTGTGTGGCTGTGATCTTAAAGCTATTCTGGTCACAAAAAAGGGAAATAATGTATGATGGTTTCAGCTGTTGAAGCACTAAATGTAACTAAATGTAGCAACTTAGCTATCGTTTCTCGGTATTAATTCTGAGTTTAAAATATTGTGACTTCCAGTAAGAATCTATATATGAGCACTTTTTTTTTTGTTTGTTTTTCTCATATCTGGTAGCTATCTTTGTTGATCATAGCACTGAAATTGCTGGATGAGTTATACGTGAAAGTTTAGCCACTCTTTAAGTTTCATTGTAGTTTTACATCATGTTCCTTATAGGTTGGCTACAGTTTGAAAGCACGAGATTGAGTTTCAGACCTTAGCATTGTCTTTATGGACAGAGTCTGGGGCATGCACCCTCCCCCAGCCCTTCTGCCTCATCCAGATAACAGCGAACCGCCTGCTCACAGAGCTAGAACTCTATCCCATTCAACACCCGTAGGACGGCACAGAAAGTGGCAGGTGTTTTCGCATCTTAACAGCACCAGCTCATGCGAGCATACGCTCAGCCCCGATAAACACAATTAAACACGCTCGCCAAATGGCACAAAAAAAAGCGTGCACAAGAACACATGCATAGAGGTTTAAAGTTATCCGTCACGGCTCACTGTATTAATGGGATTTCCCCGCTGACCTACAATCCGAGCAGAGCGGAGATCCCAATGCCCCCTCCACCAGAAGCACTCGGTGTTCACCTCTACAACAAACATCACACTCAGCACATGTTAGGCCTGTTGGCACGCTTAATCTCATGAATATTTCAATCATTCGTTCCCCCTTTGGGAAAGCAAGTAACGCTTGAAATGGATCAGAGAGGATCAGAGTGCTTACTGATATAGCCACAGCAGATCTTTATGAATAGAGATTTGGTATCATTATCCTCTTAGAAGCTGGTGTGCTGCCACATCAATTATAATCATCTTTTTGATGTGCTGGTTGACGATTAATGCCGGCACAAATTTCAAATAGTATTAAAATTACTATTGCAGTACCCTGAGCAGCCGCTGTAAATTGTAAATCCAATAAATTGTTACGTTTTCCCCGTAAGATTTGTGGATTTACATGTTTTCACTGTTTCACTGGGGGCGCTGTTACGCATCTTCTAAAAGAATACATCATCACTGAATCTAAAGTGATAAGATGATTACTTGTGTCTCGCATTACCAAATAAAATATCAAACCAACAACAAGAGACAGGACTATGCTAGCATTGGGGGTGTTGATGGACTGGATCTGCCTGATAATTTAGCGTTTTTCAAAATCTCTACATTTTTAAATAGAAATTCATATGACTGTTTAAAGGCAGAGTAGGCCTGTTAAATGATTAATTGTGATTCATCATATCCAGAATAAAAGTTTGGGTTTAAATAATATAGGTCTGTTATACTGGTAAGGGCTAAACGATTAATCGTCATTTTCACTTAATATCGCGTAAATCGTCCCATCGATTGTGACTATGATATTATGTGGTTATGCGCAGCTTGTCCGTGAAGCATGGCTCTTCGATCAGTAGGCAGTGCTGCCCGATCTGAAATCACTATGAGTTTCAGGCGCTTATAACGAAATAGCTTATCTTTTTTGAAAAAGCAACACCCGTCAAACATCATCATTATAAATATACTTTATTATCATGAAAATACCAGAGAAGGCTTGAAAAACAGTGATCGAAAGATCCCCATAAGCATTTTCTGGAACTGTGTGTCATGGTGTTTTACTTCTTATGTGGCTTTTATTTGGATGTTTCTGCACAAGAGCGCCCTCTGGCTTTCAGGTGCAGCAACATTTAACCGTACTTCACTGAAGCACTTTGCAAAAACAATCGTAGTAAATCGTGCTGTTTATTAATGTTTTATCGTGTAGCCCTAGAACTGGCCATGTTTTTCCTTTTCTTTATAACCACATGCATATATGTTTATATTTTGGAAATATTTCCCTCTTAATATTTTTATACATTTTTATATTTTAGCCACAGCTGGCAGGTGAAAAAGAGTAAACGATGTTAGATCTTTTTAATAACATTAAAAGATGACTTTAACAGTAAATCGCATCGTTATTATATATAGGCGGCATAAGAAGCGCCTACTCCCACGTCATCAAAGGAAACTAAAGACAGACTACAGTATTTTCGTAATCATGTAGTAGTATTTAATGCAGTGATATAAATAAAGTTGAGGCATGAGCCCACGAGGCGTTCATTGTTGACATGTAGAGTTAGAGTCTTGAATTGCGGCCTGTACCTTTCTGTCGTGTTTCACTTTAAGATTCGTCACAGTTTCCCCATTCACAATAAATGCTGACGGAACGAGGTCACAGAATCTCCACGGTAACCTGTCAGCCGGAATAATGGATGCGCTTTTTTTAGGTCAAAGGTCATGCAGCTGTGAGCCAGGTGCGGGAATGTTAAATAAACTCAATATGTGCTCCTCCGTGGATTCTGTGGATTTTAAAAAATTATGTTATTACTTGTGATCCAGATGGGCCTGAAAGGCTGTGTCGGCCTGTAGAATCCTGCTCTTTTATACATTGTTTTGACGTATTATCATTATGTTACAGCAATGTTGTTTGTTCTTGATGAATGGAATTACATTTCTTGCTAGGCATTGAAAAGGTACAGGATGTGTGAAATATAAAGTGCCTTCTACGGCGTTACAGACATAATGTCGTTCATGTCGTGTCACCATGCTCAACCTCAGAGTCGTGGCATCTTGAGCACTTTATGGTTTTCCTGTTGCAGTCTAGCATTTACAGTTTTGTTTTTGCACCTGCATGTTGAAAAAATTGGGGGGGGGGGGGTGTGATTGGTGTGCCCGTCCTACCAAAAGAATGATTTTATAGTCTTGTTTTCAGCTCAGCCTCTCTTTCTTTTCTCTCTGAGTGCTATGTGGGCATCGGCCGTGGCTAAAGCCTGAATCCCCAAAAGAGAATTGTGTCAGTGGGGGTTTAACAAGTAAAGAAAGAAATCTCTCTCTGACTTTGTTGCTTACTTCTTTGTCGGGGTTGCTAGGGAACGGGAACGGGAACTATGCAACCGAGCGATGGACGGTTGGAGAATAGGCATGGGACAGGACAAAAAAAAAGAGAGAGAGATGAGATGCAAGTGAGATCAAACTTATTTATTTGTTTTGGTCTTCTTTATAGCTTTTAAATGTCTTTGCTGCCACATAGACCAGACATCAATCCATCCTGTTGTCTGCTGTTTCGCTCCAGTGGAGATTTGGGCGTCTGTGATTGGGGCAAACCCATAGGCAATTCTTTTTAGTGTCTACGTTTGTTTGGAGCAACTTGCCGTACGTATTACACGTTTGATCTCTTTGTGCTTTTCTTGGGAAACACAACATGTTGCTGCGGATGCTCATACATTTTATCAGTAGGTTACTTTGGATAGAAGCATCTGCCAAATGCATAAATGTGTATGTAATGTCATCACAGAGCCAGCAGGGAATCTGCTTATTAATGGCTTACTTACTGCATTATAAAGTGATGGTTCACCCCAAATTGAAAATTCTATCATCATTCACACACCTTCTTGTCGTTTCAAACCTGTCTGACTTTCTTTCTTCTGCAGAACACAAAAGAAGATATTTTAAAGAATGTTGATAACCAAACGACACTGGGCCACATTGACTTCCATTTGTATGGACACAAAACGACATTTCTCAAAATATCTTCTTTTGTGTTTTATAGTCAGGTTTTAAATGACATGATTTACTATTTTTTAACCATTTGAACTAGGAAATAGGGACCAATTTTAATTTCCAAGGACAAATTATATCAAGTGTTTAAGTTCGGGGAAGCTAATGACATTATATTGATAAAATGACATGTCATGCATGTAATTTTAATCCAAACACCTGCTGACTGGTTTTCATGCTGACACTAGCTCATGTAATGAAAGGCAGCGGCAGGCGAAACAAAGGGTGTGTATCTAGCTCATGATTCATGTCATGAGATCTCTACTGTTTGTCTGTGAAGCACTATCAAAACATGTGGGTGCTCTGTGTTTGCATGTGTGCTCATCTCTTGATGAATATACAAAGGAAGTATTTTATATGTCCCTTTTTGTTGGTCCCAAAAAAGCTGCACAGTGCGAATAATTAGAGGTAGTGTATGATCCGAAGTGTTTTAACTGTGACACGTGATACATAATCTATTAAGAATAAAAGCAAATTTGACCCATTATCAAATCAGTTGAAAATCACAATATGGACACTGGGTGGCGCTATCACTTATAACCTAATCTGAAACACTACAAAGGTAGAGTTCACCTTTAAAATACACATTTTCATCATTTAAGCACCCTCTTGTGATTTCAAACCTGTATGACTTTCATTATTCCGCAGAACACGAAAGAAGATATTTTGAAGAATGTTGTTAACTGGTCCCCATTCACTTGCATTGCTTTGTGTCCATAAAATAGAAGTGAATGGAGGCCTGTGCTGTTCGGCTACCAACATAATCTTTTAATAAATAAAGTCATACAGGTTTGAAATAAAAAGGGGCGAGTAAATGATGACAGAATTTTTGGGTGAACTGTCACTTTAAATATTTTGCTGTCGCGTCCATATTATTCCATTATATTGTTTTGAATGACACAATGCTTTGGCCAACCCACTTTCTAGTCTGTCTCTTCACTATCCTGTTAAAAATAAAAGAAGCTTTTATCAATGCATGAATGTAAATGATCTGATGTCTGGTTGCGTGACTTGAAGCTTGTTTCAAATATCTGCTTTCAGACCACATGTAAAAACACCACAGCTATGGTTTTGCTCTTCAGACTACCAACAACTAAAGAGGTATGAGTCAGGTATGGCAAGAAAAATAGATTTCTGCTGCCTGTCTAAACAAAGGGTGACTTCGTTCATGGATAAACGGTTGCATGAAGGTTCATGAAAGGTTTCAAAAGTTGCACTTATTCAAAGTGTTACAATGTTTTTCACAGTGTGACTGTTGTGAAAGTGTAGGATTGTTGGGACCTTGTGAATTTCCTGGTCCGTAATTGGAGAATCACGCTTTTTAGTGAATGATGATGTAAGTGCTGACAGTGCAGGCATAACCCACCTCCTACCCAACTATTTCCTTTTCCTGTGGCACACCACCATCCTCCTTTCTGTAGGATACGAGTCGGAAACCCACTTTCATGGTCCATCAAAATCCACTTCCTGGACGTTACTAAACACAAGCTTTATTCATTGTTTTTTTAAGAGCTGCAGCTCTTTCATTGGCATTTTTACCTTGAGATCTGTAAAAGGGGAAGTGTATTCCAAAGACCTTTCCGGAAAGTTAGACATGTCATTTCATGCTCATTGAGTTGCTAACATTGCTGTCTGTAACCGCCAGCCGCCGCACAAATCCCAGCCGCCCGCGCCATTCATCTCTCGCTGACTAAACTAAATGAGCAGAAACTGCAGTCTTCTGAAATCAACCCAAAGGCAACAGGAGTCTATTCATCCGGGGCTAGTCACAGGCCGTTCTCTCAGTGCCGTTCTTATTCTAATTGACTGAAAATGATCCAGGCATTTCTTCAAAAAGCATCTGTCCAGTGACAGTGTCTGTAAGACGTTGGTAAAAAGATAGTGAGCCAAACTGTGTCAAGTGACATCTCATCCATCTTTAGTAAACTGCAAGTGTAGTTGTCACTTTATATCTTTCTTGTGGCTCACCTGTCATCTCATGCTTGTATAATTAGTTGGAAACACTGAACAAAGGCGTCGCGATCACGTCTACAGAAGTGTGAGAGCGTCTTTGCAAAAAGTAATCATATATTTACCATCTATAATACTAATTTCCCGATAGAAATGCATTCAAAAGTTATTGAAAGTGAAAGTTCAATTTACAGCAGACCATTTTATTTTTTTGCACTTGACCCTGCTCGATCAATCACCTCCCTCGATTGTTGTTATGAAAAAGACACACTACTCGCGTGTCATTGGTTAGCTGTGAAATGGAGCTTGACATAGGGCATTTTTTTCTTAAGAAAAGTTGAACGTTTTTTTGAAAACACGGTTTGCTCCATAGGACTATAATGTAAAACAGACGTAAGCAGTTTCGAAAAAAGAAGTCAAGTCTGAACATGGCCTTAGTTGACTTATAGGCCTACCTGCTTGAGCTCCATATGAAGTGTCTGGACGTGTCATCTGGCAGTGATGTGGTTGGGTTTGCTGAATTGACTTTGGCTTGTGACGAGCTCTTGCTGTGTGGCCCTGCGCAGCTCCCTGCTGCTGAACCTCTGCGTGTAATGAAAGCTCTGCTGTTTGGGCCATCTGGTGCGATATGTCTTCCAGATCTTCTCTGGCTCCTGTCACAAAGGCTTTTATCATCATGAGAGGTGATGACCTCTTCTTCTTGAATCAAGTATTAGAATAAACACGGGATATTTGCCATTACAGTGTATCATAGGATTGCATGATATTATGCTGTTATACACAGCCGTACACAATCTTGTATTAATTGCACTTGGCTCAAAGCTCTAAACTTTCTAAATGATGAAAGATCTATGGCTAGTCATTTTATTAAAGCTTCACTGTAACTTTTTCTCTCTATCGCCATCTCTGTTTGATACTTGAATAGCTGGTTACTTTACGTATTTGTATTTACTTGTGTTGATGTTACCTCTGAAACCCAACCTGACAAGTAAACTTATGTATCATTTAGTTTACCGTTGTGAATCATGGTAATGCGTAGAGATGTTATGTACTGTATAACTGACTTTTAAGCATAAAAACTTAATGTCAATTTTTACTGCACTCTTGGTACAATTCAGTTAGATTTACATTTACATTTAGTCATTTAGCAGACACTTTTATCCAAAGCGACTTACAAGTTGGCTAAACAATGGAAGCAAATGGGTCAACATTAGGACAACAAAAAGCATAAGTGCAATAAAAACATGTCCCACAAAGTCTACTACACAGTACTGTACAAGTTTTTTTATTTAATTTTATAGATAGAGTATAAAAGATATAGAAATCAGTTTCAGTAAAATTTTGTAAAATGTTTTTCATTACTTCGACAAATAAAAATAGCAACTCTGGCCAAATTTAATTTGACTTTTGAAGCCCATTTGATTGTGCTTAAAACAAATAAGTTATAAACCACTTTGGAAGACGTCAAATCCGAAATTAAAAACTCTGCAATATTAATGATCAGCGTTTGTTAATTTACACAAAAATGTATTTACACATCCTTACATTATAAAGTTAACTTGGAATTCATATTTATCAGTAAAACATCTGTATGCGTTTTAAAGGGACGGTTCACGCAAAAATGAAAATTCAGACATGAATTACTCACTCTAGTTGTTGCAAACCCGTATATATTTCTTTGTTTGGCTGAACAAAGACAAAGATATTTGGAAGAATGCTTGTTACTATCATTTCTTGGTTCTTGGCCATCATTGACTACCATACACGTTTTTTCCTGGCTCAAAAAGAGGCGGAGGTGGTGCCATGCTTATCTTATACACTAAGGCACGTGTAGGCCTACTGCATCTTTAAATGGCTTAACCAAACACTTTACATATTAAAACATAAAACACAAGATGAAATTGACAATTCTTAATTTGTATAAAACATTACTTTTATTCAGCCAGATTTGTTTTTAATCAAATAAAGCTTTTTATCCTTTTCAACTAACTTTTCAGCCAACTAAATGATCCAGTCTTACTAAATTTGCAAAGCTCATTCACATCCTGCATTCTCTTGTGGTTTACAGAGCTTTGAATGATAGTCACTAAAAAGTTTCAACAGTTTAAACGGATCGGTTCAAAGGAGTCATTTGTTTGAGGGTCGTTCTGATCGCAATGTACGTTTATACAAGTGAACTCTGTGTTTGCAGTATAACGCTGATTCAACGATCCCACTGCACCGCTTAAAACAGTATATAATGATGTACACCACGTAAATTTTAGAATCCTTATAAGAAATAAAACGTACTTGGATGTGAAACAAACGATATTCACCTAAAGCCGTCTTTCTTCAAAATGTCTTCTTTTGTGTGAGGAATTTTTCCTACTATGGTAGTCAATGATGGTGAAGAACTGTGCATTCTTCCAAATATCTTTATCTTCATCAGAACAAAGACGTTTATACAGATTTGGAACAACTCAAATGTGAGTAAATGATGACAGAACTTAGGTTTCCCTTTAATTAAAATGCGCTTTCTAATAACAAATAACAGAACATATTACAACACCGTTGTTTAGACACATCAATTGTTTGGGAATGTCATCAAAGTACAGGAGCTTTTAGAGTCATCATAGTTTCTTTTCAAATTTTATTGCTAACACAACAGCACGTGTTTTGTTCAGAGGTTTGGGGTTATACTGTAACTCTGGTGTAGCAAGTTTGGAAAGCCACTTTAAAAGTGTAATTTCTCAAATCAAAAGCTGACTGTAAAATATACTTACTGTACTATTATTCAATAAAACTGACTATTATAAGATGAAAACCCACAATATACAGAGCTCCTCATACTAGTTAGTTGACCACGGAATATTATTACAATAATAAAAATATGATACATTACATGTGTGATGAGACACTTATCCCACGAGATAAGATGACACATGAGAATGGGTTCAGTCTCAAAAGAAACTTTTTAAAATCAAATTTTAATGAAATATATTAAGCAGTTATTAACAAAATGTAAACACTACAAAAGTTTTATCACAAGCTCAACTGACAGGCAGCAATTGCACAAAAAATGATGCGTTGTTTTCGTAACCGGTGCAGCTTTTAGTAAAGATCCGTGTCTGTTTTCCCAATATGATTTTGCATAGTGCTCCTGTTAGGAGATCTGTCGATCATATCATATCTCCTTCCTCCACTGACTGAACCTTCATAGCCTTCAGAGAAACACGTAATACTACATAATCAAATCATGTTTTATGCTTACATTGGACATATGTAAGAGACAGATGATCCGTTTTTGAAGAGGTTCGCTCGTGGATGTATTTAAAATAACGCAATGTGAAATTGTAATTGCTATTCTGTACATACAGTCTGCTGCTGTTGAGCCGTGTGAACTTCCGTAAATACTAGTGCTTATTCGTGAGGCGCTGCAGCAGGAGAGATGCGCGCGAACGTTGAAACCCATCTGTCTAGCGCGTGTTTACACAGAAAAACGGTGGGAAAGTAGCGTCGCGGGATGGAAAAACATCTTGTCTATGAATGACTGATGTCATTTGACTGATGTGGTAAAAGTGAGCTGTGGATTGTCAGCATTATTCTTTCGATTTCCTTTCTTGTTGTCTAGTATTTGTGTGTATACTCCTCAAGCGTGAATTTGCGTCCATTCCAGGCGGTTGAACGGCACCATTGTGTCGCAGGGACAGAAGGCCGGAAGCACAGGACACTGAGAAGAATGAAGGGAGATATTGTGTTCATAGAGGACATAAGAATGACATCACGTCGTTGTCAGCAGAAGCTTCTTATTTTTAGCACCTGTTGCATGTGAACAATCTGTTTTCCCTTCCTCCGGGATTCTCATGTGCCATAATAACATCGCTTACCTCAGCGTCAGGTGGAAGTTGTTAGGAAAGTGAAGACACCTACACCTCTCTTGAGTAGCGTTAGGAGGTGTCTCACAGTCAGAGCTTCACTACTCACGGTCATGTTGAAAGTTTTGTGTGGTAATGGTTTGGGTGGTTGTAATTACATTACAGTTTCGTTCAAGTTTTGTAAAACGTCTTGTAAGATGGTGGCTTTGTAAGCCAGCGCAAGTCAATGCCAAAAACACGGAGTCAGATTTCTTTCTGTGAAGGAATTGGGTCAGTTTGCCTCACAAGAAACAAACACATGTCCTGAAGTAATGAATTTGCGTCCTGGTGACCTCACCCATTGTGCTGATTTGTGTCTGTTTTATCGCTTGTGTCATTTGTATTGGAGAGAGTTTACACACAGTGACTTGAAATGTGCTTTTGATTATGAGAAACGCAAAAAGAATATTTTGCTCAAATTGCTGTGAATGATGCTTTTCAATTGGATTGGATAAATATTGAAGAAAGTGGGTATATAAATCACCTGCATTACTGGCTGACTTGTACAGTTTGCTTTGTTTTTAAATGAGCTTTAAGTGTCATTATGTGTATTAATGCATGTCTGATCACTTTTGTAGTTTGTTGTATTGTTAATTATTACGAAGTACACAATCAATAATGCTATAAACCTATAATACAGATCATTGGATGAGTAAGATGTGCGTTTTCGATTGTGTGTTTGTTGATCTGTTGTATTGTTTATGGAGCTAAAACTTGTGCTTTCATGGATTTGACCTGCGCGATTAAATGTTAACGTTTCACTATAACTCTGTTTGTTCTGAATTTTGAGACCGTTTTCTCTGAAGGTGTTTTCTCAGGTTTTATTTTACTGTGAAGTTGCTTTGGAACAATATTTATGATCATATTATTCGTTGGAACGCTTGATTCTGATTGGCCAGTCGCAGGTTCATTATTGCCAGATTACAACCTCTCAAAACTAATAACACACGGTGACCTAGAGGCAGCAAATCATTCTGACAGGTTTTTTGGGACAAATTAATTATAAATATGTATTTGGTTAAACCAAATTGCCTGTATGTGACGTTTGAATTTCGTTTCTTACCTTAAAATCAAAACTAAACGTCTTTTCCTCGCGAAAGGTCTGCATTCGGCAAAAATGAGCTAATCAATTCACAGTTTCATCAGTTTTTTTCTCATGTGGCAAGTAGCCGTGTAATAAACGGGATAAGGTACAAGCAGCTGGCTGTTATCGCGCAATAAGCCCCTTCAGTGTGATACAAGACGGATCACACTGTCGGGGCTTATTTCTGCGATAACAACCGGCTGCCTGTGCATTATACCTTACTTCTGAATCTGAACAAACCTAACACAGTTAAATGATTAATCTTATCCAAAATCAAAATTGTGTTTACATGATATATGTCTGTGCACGGTGCATATTCATTTTTGTATTTATAAACACATCCAGTACATGTATGCATGCATGCATTTTGTTTCCATTTTAGTTTTTTGTTTCCTTGAACCGGTTCAGAGCCCTGCATTTCTGTACATCTTTTTTTGGTAACAATTTAGTATAGGGATCAATTCTCACTATTAACTAGTTGCTTATTAGATGCCTATTTTTAGCATATTGGCCGTTTATCAGTACTTATAAAGTACATATTCAACATGACCATATTATACTTCCCTATTCCTACCTAATACCTTAACCTAACAACTACCTTACTAACTATTAATAGCAAATTAGTATTTTACTTGCGCAAAAGTCATGGTTAATGGTTTATTAATACCGAGAATTGGGTCTTAAAATAAAGTGTGACCCTTTTTTTCTTCTAAACAATACAAACGGATATGTTAATATATTTTAGATCTGTTTTCTTCTTAATTCCCATTATTTTCATTTGTTTCTATTTTCATTTTGTTACAGTTGGATTCATTCAGTGTTGTGGGCGTGTGAACTAAGATAAGCCACTCCTGGAAAGTTCAAAAATGTTTTCAACAGTTGAACGGTTCTCTTTGACTTCTTCAGAGATGTAATAAACCCAAGTGATATCCGCACGCAATGGCTTTGTTCCGTTTGCTTAAAGGCCTGATGTGAATATGTGTCAGAGTACCACCGCAGATAAACTGATCTACAGTCAGTAGACTTTATCACTGATGTGTAGAGATACACAGATATACATTTCTCCACCGATAGCTGATGAGTGATATCTGACAATAACGACAGTATAGTCGTAAACTCTCAAAAACAAAATTTAGATTAAATGAATATTCTTTACTTTCTGAATGTTATTAATTCATATAATGACTATTCATGTTGAACATCAAACGGGTGATGTTTCGAATCATTTTCTGCACAGCACAAATTCAGTGTATTTTACTGTCCTCTTTTGATTGACAGGATTTATGTGTTCTGATCATGGAGAGCTTTATTGGCCGATAGCTGAAAAATGGCTTAATATATATTTTCTCTACTGAAGTGCTAAGTTGCAATTGAGTAAGCAAGAAAATTGACCCTTGTTCAGGTTTTTCAATGTGATCATCACCTTTTTCGATTCTTCCCGCTGAGGTGAAGAAGAACAGTTGGTTCTGGAGATCATTTCCCTCCATGTCAAACTTTAACTTTAAAACTTTAAGTCATGTAAGGTACACAGCAATATAGATCTGAAAGAATCTTTCCACAGTTTTCCTAAAATCCTAAAGAGAGTATAGTGTCTTATGTAGGTCCTTTATCTGAAGTCAACTAAATGATGAATTTATTTTAACTTTAATAACCCCACTAAATAATGTATGTCCAGGGTTTTCCTCGGTTTGCTCTTTTCAAGACGTTTTTTCAGTTATGATGGAAAACCAAAGGGTCTGACTCCCATTTAAAAGCTGATCTGAGTCTGACCAGCCAACATCTCATTCCTTAAAGCGAAAAAATAGAAATTCTGGAATATTTATTCACCCTCTTGTCATTTCACTTGCACCAAACAAAAAAGAAGATATTTTGCAGAATATTGTTAACTTGTCCCCATTGACTTGCATTGTTTTTGTGTCCAAACAATAAAAGTCAGTCAACTTTTCTGCAGAAAGGTTTAAATGTTTGAAATGACCAGAGGGTGAGTAAACAATGACAGAATTTTCATTTTGGGGGTGAACTATCACTTTAACCATGATTCCTTATTTATTGTAAAGGACTTTTCTAGAGATCCTTATGAATTTTTCTTGCAGTATCTTTTTCCTGTTCATCTGTATCTGTATCGCTTTGTCAGTCAAGCCCAGAGGCTGCACAATTTCCAAAACGCTCACTATATTCTCAGTTTCTTTGTTTTGTTTTAGGCAACGTCAAAACAAAAAAAAAACTTTGTGGTTTTGTCACTCTCGGCTTCTCATGTCTGCACATGTCTTTTAAATATCACCCACATCTCTTTTTTTTAAGAAGTCGTCTTGCATCTTTTGCAGATTTGTCCACTGCGAAGAGGAAATTTGCAGAGTCGCTGAACGAGTTTAAATTTCAGTGCATTGGTGATGCAGAGACGGATGATGAGATATGCATTGGTAAGTTATCAACATTGTTTCCTTTTCTAGACCATCTTGACACAAGATCTTCACTACAGAAATGACCTGTGCGAAAACACATGTTCCTTAAATCAGTTTGAATGAAAAAGCTGTCATATAATTTCCATACTGTTGTTTCTAATGAAGATTATGTTGTCATCTGATCCCAGTCCAGGGCTTCACAATATATTCAATAAGAGCAAAATAAAAATTCTGTCTCATTTAATCGCCTTCATGTTGTTCCAGATCTGTATACATTTCCTTGTTTCCTTGTTCTGAGGAACACAAAGAAAGATATTTGGAAGAACACTTGTAACCAAACAGATCTTGGAGCAAAAAGACTATCATAGTAGAACACTGTTGAACAATAAAGAAGATATTTTGAAGAACGTAGGACAGCAAACAGTTCTGGGGCATTTTTGGCAACCATTGTCATTTTTTTAGTATGGTAGTCAATGGTGGCTTGTTTACATGCATTCGTCCAAATATCTTTCTCTGTGTTAAACCAAACAGAAATTTACACAGGTGCAACTAGAGAGTGAGTAATTCATGACAGAATTTTCAATTTTGGGTGAACCGTCCCTTTAACTCAACCTCATCCATACTGAATCCATATTTCATTACGCTCCTATTGTGTCTAATGGCTAAATCTAAAGTTTCAGCTTTACTTTGATATATTCCCCATAATTCCTCATGATGGTGTGGCATCAAAGTCTTAAGTGTTGGAACCTGTGGGAATATTTGTGGCTTTCTGTAAGTTCTGGCACCTCAGATGGAAACTCGCTCAGATCCTGCTTGGCTAAGTTCAGGAGCAAGTATTGACTTGCCTTTCTTCTGATCTCATCTTTAACTGCATTCTCTTGTTTTGTGTTGACACCGTTCTGTATGAATTTCACCATGAAAAACAACAGGGAACAGCAGAACCCGACTGTAATCTTTCTGGAGTTTTCTTTAAATTGATGGTTTAGTTGCTTGCCTTAGCTGTTGAAGACAATCATCACTTATTATTCCTCGTATGCTTTGCTCAGATTTTTCTAAACCCAAACCCTAAGCACAAAATATATATCAAGACCAGAAATCATAGAAGGCAATGCCTCGGCAACAACCCAACTTAGCCATTTTTGAACAAACAACCATAACTTTTCCTCAGTAAAGGTAAGAATACATAGTTTTGTTCCACAGGGCATAAACACATTTTTTGTGGATTTTTTTCATTGTTTTATGTGTTAAAGTGATAGTGCACCCAAAAGTGAAACTCCTGTCATCATTTACTCACCCTCTTGTCATTTCAAACCTGTATGGCATTCTTTCTTCATTAGAACCCAAAAGAAGATATTTTGAAGAATGTTGATAACCGAACAGTGGACTAAATCAATGCAAATCAGTGACGGATATTGCTGTTCGGTTAACAACATTCTTCAAAATATCTTCTTTTGTGTTCTGCGGAGGAAAGAAAGTCATACAGGTTTGACAAGACAAGAGGCTGAGTAATAGGTAACAGAATTTAGATTTTTGGGTGAACTATCACTTTAAACGCTGTCTGGCAGGCCGGGGTTTTCTGTTATGAGCACTAAGTGGGAGCAATATGTCACTTAAACTTGTTTTGCATGGCAAACACAAAACCACTTTTGCACAGTTTTACACAGTTGTGAAATGAGAAGTGTTGATCTTGGCTGAGCTTTATGCCGTGTTTTTCAGGGTGTATGTGGTGGATTATATAATGACGAATGAATGTTTGACATCAAGATTTAAGTTAAAATGATGTTAATGTGCACAAGATGTGTTATGTCATCAATATCTAGTTTTGTTTTCTGTCTATAGCCAAATCGCTGCAGGAGTTTGCTGGTGTCTTACAGAACCTGGAGGATGAGAGAACACGGATGGTGAGCGGGTGTCTTTATTATGTCATCACCATCATTATGCAAAACATGTTAAGAGAGTTCACACATAACATGTTATCATTTGCTCACCCGGGTGTTTTTCTTCTGTGGAACGCTGAAGGTCTTTTGAAGTTCTTTCAGAGAAAGTGAATGACGGTGGATGCTGTTTAGTTTTAAAATCAGCATTTTATGCATGTGCTGTTAAAAAAAATCTGTAAAATAACAGATTTTTTGTAAACTAGAAAAGCCAATAAACTGTTTCATAAAATAAATAAAATATCCTCTAAAATTGAAGGATATATATTGGTGCTGTCAATCGATTAACAAATGTGTCTGATTAATCACACATTCTTATTTTGATTAATCACACATAATATTAATGTTTTAAAACATATTTTTAAATTCTAATAATTTCATATTTACTCTTAAAATTAATCTAGGAACAATTTATGTCTTTAACAGCATCATCTTATAAATGAAAGGCAACATTCTGATATTAGTACTGTTACTGATGTTTCTATTAAATTGATTATTTTTAATTTATTTTAATTATTACCATTCAAAAGTATAATTGAGAGCTATCATGTCTAACAGGTAGGAAATATACAGAATTTTAATTGAATGCACTTCTCATACATTTTACAGTCTTTAACGCTAAATTCTAAAACTTAAATATTTCTGAAAAAATGTATAGCATGCGTTAACACATTAATCTTGACATCCATAATATTTATTTGATAGTTTTCGCCATTTTTCTTGTTAATTTGTTGTCTTTTTCTGTCTTTTTATAGCTTTGACCTTATTTCCAAAATAAACTGTAAAAAAAAGAAATCTTAAAAAAAAGACATTTCCTGGCAGCTGGGGTGCCAGAAGTAAACTGTAAAATAACGGGTTTTCCCCTCAAAGCTATATTTCCCTGTTTTCTTGTAAATTTGCTGTCTTTTTCTGTTGTTTTAATACCTAGTTTAAAAGAACTGTATATTTGTATGGCAGACAACTCAACATCATAGTGCACTGATTCTCAAGTGTCAGAATTTTTGTTTTAGTGTGAACTGTCCCTTTTTCATGTGTCTGGACAGATCGAAAATGCCAATGACGTGTTGATTTTGCCCCTGGAGAGATTCAGGAAGGAGCAGATTGGAGCTGCCAAGGTCAGTGCAGAACTTCCCGTTATAGATGATTTGAAGGTCAATAAGAGAACAGTTGACATTAAGCGCCGTCATGTTATCTTTTTACAGTATATTCGACGTGGTTAATGTCACATTCATACATCATTCAAGCAACCCAAGTGGGTTAATAAATGTCTTCTTAAGCAAAACAAACTGTGTGAGAGAACAATTTTTTGAACTTGACTTTAAATATAATCTCACAACAAACCATGAGACAATAGGAAACCGCAGAGATGTGTTTTTGTTGGCCAACCCAGAAGTTAGCGCTGCAGTGGTTCCCCCGACCGAAAGCCTATGCATTTAGCCTGTAGACTTTTGTTAGATCGCAAAAAATAAGCTTTGTGATTAACAAACGTTTATGATGTTTACGCTTTTTTTATATGAAGATAATCTTCATATAAAAAAATATTCCAACATTTGTTACTTTTAAAGCCAAAATACATTTTTTTTGGTCTTGAGGGACCCATGCAGACCCCGGTCCTCTGGTGAAGAGACACTGCTTTAAGGCAACACTGCCATCTGTTGGCTCTGATGTGTCAACACGTGTTTTTAATGCTCCTGCTGGAAAGTCAATCTGCTTCAGTTTTACACAATTTATGCGTAACTCACTTTTCTTCTGGTTTAGGATTGAAACGACAATGAAAATTTGTTACAATTAATTCAAACTTATTTCGCAAGGGATGTTTGATGGCGACGCTAGTAGGAATAAAGTTTTATATATTTGATAAAGTATTATTTGGAAGAGTTTGATGTTGCTTGTTCAGTGAGCCCCTCTTCCTTCATTTTATCCAATTCTGTAGTCCAAAGAGACCCGAGCTGAGTCTCAGGACTGATGTCCTCCCCAGAACGCAAGCCAAATTTGTTAACTAGTTTTGTTGACCTCAGATGCGCAGGTGAACTTGTGATATCTAGTTTGGCGAATGAGGCATAAGTGTTTGATTCACAAGTGACAAATCGGATGCATACACACCCGTTACTGTGAACACACATCTGGTTATTGGACACTTACACGTGTGGAGTTCAGGGACCACAAAAGGGATAGTTCCCAAAATATGTTGTCTCTTCATTCCTTAAGAACACAATAGGAGAAGTCTTGTCTGAGGTTCTCTGCATGGGAACTACAGGCTGTTATACTCCAAAAAGACTCAAATATAAACGGTAAATCCATAGTGTTCTGAAACCACATGACAGGATTTGCAGTTGAAAACGTATGACCAGAATATCTTGTTCGTTAAGTCACATTTTTGTAACTTTTTGCATGTTTGAGTTCGCTCAGTTTGTTTTCTTGTGTGTGTGCCGCAGGAGGCGAAAAAGAAATATGACAAAGAAACAGAGAAGTATTGTGCAGTGCTGGAGAAACACCTGAGCCTGTCTGCCAAGAAGAAGGAAGCCCACCTTCATGAAGTATGTTAAGCATGCGCCATTTTACTAAATGGTCATGTGTGCACTTCTCCTTTTTGGGACTTTTTCTTATTGCGTATTAACTTTAGAAATATTTTAAGTGGCTGTCACTCAGACGAAATGGAGTTATTACATCAGCAAATCGACATTTGCAGGTTCGTTATTCCCAGATAACAACCTCTCAAAACTTATAACACATGGTAACTCTTTAACAAGACACTGTACTACGAAAACAGCAACACAACTGATTAAAACAAAAGCCGGATTTAGAGCTTGCGAGAGGTCTTACAGACAGTTAAGTTAAATATGACATGTCACCTGTAAGAACACACCTTAGACGAATTTCATGCACTGTTCCTTTGAAGGGCACTTCACGAGTACTAGTCGTTCAAGATGAAGAGATATTGTTGTTCATTGCTCATTTGTGCAAGTGTATTTTAAACGGCCACATTATGACATACAATCGCGTTTGCCTTCTCCAGAGTTCACACATCAAGGTCTCTGCTTACCCTCAACAGCTTGTAACGTAAATCAACCAATTATAATTGAGGACTGGAAGTGTCTGCTTTATTGATTTTAAATATTTACAGTCCAGTTATTATTTAAATTCCAATTTCAAAGTCCAAATATTATATTAAAAGCTCTTTGTTCTGTAAAAGGGTGTACTTGCAATATTATGTCATAAATTAATGAATGGCATTAAATATTTTTATAAATGACAATAATATCGACTATCGCATTATTTCTGATGCAATTAATCGGGAAACAAAAATTTGTTTCTGCGACAGGCCTAAATATATCGTTTAATAACATTTGTTTTGTTCCATTTTTGTTTCCTCAGGCAGATAACCAGGTGGATCACGTGAGGCATCACTTCTACGAAGTCTCGCTGGAATACGTCTTTAAAGTCCAGGAGGTTCAGGAGAGGAAGATGTTTGAGTTTGTGGAACCGGTAACACATCTTCAACACAACTTTGTCTTTATTTCTGAGAGCATCTCTGTGTATCTTACATTTATTACAAAATACATAAGTTTCTGTAGGACAATAATGATATCAGATGTTAACAGTATCGTCATGAATGATCAACACATTTATATGGCATAACATGACATTGAGGTTTTTTGTGTTTGTGTGTAACAGTAATTGAATGTTTTCATACAAATTTAAAGTAAATTTAATTTAAAGTCAAAAAAGATTATATACATTTTCTGATCGCTGACTGCTGCTGTGCTTAATGTTTTTGTGTGTAGTTGCTGGCGTTTCTACAGGGTCTCTTCACGTATTATCACCATGGGTACGAACTGGCCAAAGACTTTAACCATTTCAAGACAGACCTCACCATCAGCATTCAAAATGTGAGTCAACAGCATCATCTTTGTTTCAAACCTCTGTACAAACCATTAGAGAGAGTTCACTGTACTAATGTATATTATAGACCAAAACAGCACTACATTCAATAAGGTCACAACTTCATTTTTTTAACGTTTCACTGATTTTGCTTTGAAAAAAAATAATAATAAAATCATTCACTTTGTTTTTTATCTTTTTCTAGAATTAGGGAGAAATATGCACAGCAATAAATGATATGTGCTTGATTTTTTTCATGTCAAATTTGACAAGTTGTTACAAGTGTTCTCCAAAAGACGCTATATTGTTACATTTCTTTACATCTGTTAATAACCTGCACCTGCTTTTGAAATCCAGTTAGAAATGGTAGTAATTCAGGGTGGGAATCACAGGATACCTCAAGATACGATTCGATTTATTGCTTGACAATCCTATAACGTTACACCGCGGTATCTATGACTCTATGGAAACAAAATGGCCATGAAAAGGATAAGTGCAACATTTGTCACTTTACTTAAAGTGTCAGGAAACCTCACCTTTCAGCTACATTCTACCTCGCTGTCGTTTTTAAAAAATACTATTAAAATGGGCGTGAACGCTGTGAGCCGTTACAATACGGTGAAGATTCAGGCATGGGAGAAGGGCTCTCCAATCACAAGGTTCTGTCATGAATAATGAGGAGAAGTGTCTTCTCATTGGTCAAGAAAACAGTCTTATAAATAATCATGACACACGGTGTCATTGATGTACTATAGTACATCACCACGTCACATCCTTTGACGTTGGCCAGATGAGGATTTTAAACCTGGAAGGCAAAAAATAGCGCAAAAAAGCTAGAAATTAACTCGTTTTCTCTACTGTAATAACATACAGCTGCTAACATTGTTATCTATGATGTGCAACACTATTTTGTTTACATCTAAATAAATGTTGTTTAGTGTTTTGTTGCTCTTTAAGGTTTCAGTTGGTAAATTAATAACATATTACCAACATGAGGAACATTTCAATTTATCATTTTATGCTTAAATTAAAAGCTTATCTTTGTGTATTTTACATATATACATAATAGTCTGTGTTTTTTATATATATTTTTATTCTGTGTAGTGTTATTTGTATGCACAATGGGTTTGAGAGAAACACAATTTCAATCCTCCATATGTATGTACTGTACATGTGTCAGAATTGACAATAAAGCAGACTTTGACTTTGACTTGATTTAACTCCTTAAAGAAATTGTATAAACCAGGTACATGTTTACATATAAGTACATATCACTTTCTTTAAACCTAAGCACATTGACATTCATTCTCATTTGCAAGGAGCATCTATTATTTAGCTCTATCTGCAATCTCTTAACTCTTTCTCTGACTAGTTAACGTTTGTTCGCGTGTTAAGCGCCACCCTGTGGAGCCATGACGTAATAACGCTTGGAAATATATTTAAAGCTTTTTGTTTTATTACTGATTTAAAATATCAATGTTTGGCACCAGCGTATCGATTCTCGAATCGTACGGAGGAGGACGACGATACATCGCCATGTCAATATATTGTCCCACCCCTAGTAGGAAGTGTATGTATGACTGTGTGTGTGTGTTTGTTCTCTTGCAGACGAGGAACCGGTTCGAGAGCACAAGATCAGAGGTGGAATGCCTGATGAAGAAGATGAAAGAAAACCCGCACGAACACAAGAGCATCAGCCCGCACACCATGGAGGGATATCTGTGTGTGCAGGAGAAACGTATGTATTTAAAACAATAGGGCGCTGGATGTAAAAAACTCATTTGTTTTCTTCAAAAAGTATAAAACTTTGGAAACAGACCTCTTCTGTAGGAAATAGAAGGCAGTGTGATTTCAAATCATGTGTAAACGTCAAATTTCTACTGAACACAACTCCTTTTATGTTCATATTTACAAACTGTAAGATTTTACATAAGCAGCAATGCATCATGGGATTAGTAGTTCATATACTATGTTGTGTTTAATTTCTTAATCAAATCCCTTTATTGTCACTCAACCATATACACAAGTGCAACAGTAGGTGAACAACTTGGGTGCAGTTCCGACCAACATGGCAGTATGACAGATTCCAAGTAACAAAGAATTACAATACTTTACTGTAGACATTTCTTGTACATATTTACACAGTAAACATTTCTGTACAAGTATTACACCATAATATAACGAATAACACATCATTTACATGTAACTACACAGCAAATGTACACAATGTGCGTAGTGTACACATTATAATGACACTTAATTTTATTTAATAAAAGGGTTTGTGATGTTAAGCTGTTTTGTTTTGTTAGCTCGAGCTCTTTATTGTATATTTGGAAGTGTATAGAGAACCTAGGTTACAAATTAACTTGTACAGTTACTGTTGCATTTTTTTTATGAAACGATGTGCATTATAAAACCTGATATTTGGTCTTCCATTGAATACGTTTCATTGTTGTGTTAGAATCACTAGTTAATTCTGTGTTGTTTTCTGAACAGGTTCCTTTGTGTCCACCTGGGTAAAGTACTACTGCATCTACCATCGAGAGCCCAAGCGGATGACCCTGCTGCTCTTCGATCAAAAGTCTGGGGGTAAATCTGTAAGTGTCCTGTCTTTTTTCATTTCTCTCCGTCTCTTTTTCAGTCCTGCACTTTGACCTTTGAATGGGAGAGCGGATGCCGGCAAAGCTTGTTTTTTTTTGTGCCGGCAGCGACGGGATTCTTATCTTAGAACGAGGAGCTGGGCCCTCCCCGCTCTCCAAGGCCACACATGAGGGGTTAATAGCGACCACATTTGGATTGGGTAGAATCCCACTGCACATGATGACTAAATCCCAGACCCCCCCCCCCCCCCCCCCCATGATCACACAAACCTGTAAAGTGCAGCAGAAAATCTAATGGAAAATGCGTTTTATTGTGATTGTCGTTTTTCTGTTGCTGAACTTAAACTGTATGGTGAATCTTAAAGGGATAATTCACTCAAAAATGAAAATTCTGTCATCATTTATTTATTACCCTTGAGTTGTTCCAAATGTGTGTAAATGTCCAAACAGATCTCAACACCCATTGACTACCATAGTAGGAAAAAAACATTGGTAGTCAAAAGTGCCCCAGAACAGTTTGCTGTCCGACATTCTTCAAAATGTTGTCTTCAATATATACATGTATTCAAATAACATGATGGAGTATTTTCTCCTACTATGGTAGACAATGGGTGTTAAGATCTGTTTGGTTATAAGCATTCTTCCAAATATCGTTCTCTGTGTTCATCAGAACAAAGAAATGTATACACAACTCAAAGGTGAGTAGATGATGATAGAATGTGAATTTTGGGGTGATGTATTACCTTAACAAGGGTTGGGCAAAAACAAAAAAAATTGATTAAAAGGGATGAAAAGTTTAATAAAAGAACAGTCATATGATAGAGGTTATTCATGTTGTTGTGTTGGCCTAAATTCATCCGTTGTATGATGTATGTTCAGTTCCTTTGGGCTAAATCTTCCAAAGTTTTTTTTTTCCTTTTTTTATGTAAGTATGTTTATAACACTAAACTTAGCATTATAATAACTTTGCGTCCAATTACAAAAAAATAGTTAACTCTTAGGGTGTTTCTTAAGTTCTTAAACTTATACTACTTTCTTATACTACTTCTATGGAAGTCACTGTATATTTAACATCAGACTCTCTGTTTGTTTCATTTTGTTGAACGTTGGAAAAACACGATTGTTGAGTTTTCCTTTGGCTATTTGAGCAAAGTTTACACAACTTTGACAACTAACGCTGCTGAGAAACCCTGAAAAGTGAAAAAGGTCCATTGATATTCTTAAAGGGATAGTTCACCCCCCCAATAAAATAATTAACTCACCTTCGAGTTGTTCCAAATCTGTATACATTTCTTTGTTCTGATGAACACTGAGAAAGATATTTGGAAGAATGCTTGGAACCAAACAGATTTTGCCCCCCATTGAATAACCATTGTAGGAAAAAGTCAAAAGTGGCCCAGAACTGTTTGCTGTCCTGGATTCTTCAAAATATCTACTTTTGTACTTCTCAACACAACAAAAAAATACAACATAATTTTTCCTACTATGGGAGTCAATCGGGGGCCAAATCTGTCTGGTTATAAGCATTCTTCCAAAAATCTTTCTCTGTACTCATCGGAACAAAGAAATGTATAATGATTGGGAACAACTCGAAGGTGAGTTAATTCATTTTTGTGTGAAGTATCCCTTTAAAATGATAGTTCACCCAAGAATCACACTTCCGGCATCATTTACTGTAACATCATGACTGTCTTTCTTCTGTAGAACACAAAAGAAAATATTTTGAAGAATATTTGTAACCAAAAAACACTGACCGTTGTTTGAACACTAAAACCACGGAGACATTTCTCAAACTATCTTCTTTTGTGTTCCACACAAGAAAGAGTCCTATACAGGCAATTTTATTTTTATAAGTTCTCTGTGTTTAGCAAAAGAAGAAAAGTCAAACAAACATCAGGAGGGCGAAGCAAACTTTTATTTTTTGGGGGAACTGTCGCTTTAAGCTCTGAACTCCAAGTTTCCTTGCGTAACGCAAACATTACATTACCACCCTCAAGATGACTTCAGATTACCACTAAAGAGGCGCGAGGGAACACTAGAAAGCAGTCACTCAGCAGGGTGCATGGATGAAAAGATGAGACTGTTAATGGAGAGGTGGTGGTGGAATGGGAGGGCATGACAGCGCTCTGGTAATTGACTTGACAGGCATTCGTCAGGCCTGTTGCTAGTTTGTGAAGAACTTGTGAAGTGTCCGAATAAAAATAGCAGGCCACATATGAACCTCATACCTTGGCTGCTCTTTTTAAGAAGTTACATATATAGAGTAACCTGACACTTTGTCGTACATTTATATAATCTTCAATGTGATGACAGCATAGTGTGTAAATATAGAGCATCTGCTCACACTTTCCTGTAAATGTGCCAGACTTACATAAACAAGAAATTTTATTGACAAAGCAATTTAAGTTTTATGGTCTTTTTTTAAGGGAGATGAGGAAAGCTTCACGCTCAAATCCTGCACCCGGAGGAAAACGGACTCTATTGAGAAGAGGTTCTGCTTTGACATCGAAGCTATAGACCGGTGAGTCGCTGAGACGCATATTCTTCACCAGGTGGCGCTTTGGTCCACGTAACGCCAGGCGGCAGGATAAACTTCCTGGCTTGTGCTCAGGAAGGGGGATGTTAACAAGGACTGGCAGGGCAGAAAGACGCAGTACACTGCAGATTGCTTTGAGCTGTCAGAACTGTCGCAGTAACTGGGAAGAGATACAAAAAGTGGTTCTGTAATGGATCTAAGGTGGAGGAGTGGTCATGAATACCTTAGAATTTATAAGGGCCCGTCCCAAATGATGCTTAACGTCCGTGACGTAATGTGGGACTGTTGGGCAGCAGTCTGCTCCAAAATGTTTTTATTTTCTGCTACTATCTTTTAAACAATTGGATAGAAGAAGTTGCAATCGGAAAAAATATTTTAAAAGGTCTATATTTTTAAAGATAGTTTTGGATTGGTTTAAACATAACTTAAGAAATTAATAAAGTGAAACCTTATAATGCAAAACGAAGAAATATTGAAGATTCCAGGTTACATTGTTAATTTGTACAAAAGGTCAGATTTTCTAGCTGTGCACCAAGCGCGGTTCATTGTAACCCTTTCCGGTCTGCGCGCGCGGCTTCTCTTGCATGAAGAGCAGCAAACGTGTGCTTATTTTAACAACTGTTGTGCAGACACACAGAGCAGATAAATAGACACACAGCAGTAAACAAAGTGCAGCAATATTAAAGTATCTGTCAGTCTGTGTACTGTTTGCTGTATGTCTCCAAGCTTTCGAGCAGATTTCTGATATTTTATGAACCATAATGTTTTTATCTACATTTAGCATTAGCATTTTTGATCAGCATGTAAACATTTGTGACTCTGTGAAAACCCAGACTAAAGTATCATAATCAAATTGATTATTAGATATATATAACAAGCATCAAAGATTTTTTCAAGCATTAATTTCACTAAGATCTTACAAATATAAATTTATCAGACTTCTATCAAGAGGGCATTACCCTAAGCCACAGAGCCTACAATACATACATACTGTGGATATCAAAATATGAAATAAATTGCCTGATAGAAGAGCATATCTTTTATGCAATATATCCAACTGGACTAAATTGATTGAATATTTATTTATTTTAAAAAAACGTATTCTCGGAACCTCCGTTTGGGAGAAAATATAAAGGCTGGACCTCTTGAACTTTAATTGAATACCTCTGATTATTCATTTCAGGCAGAGCTTCAGCTCAAACAGCTGTTTATGAGCATTGTTTGCTCGTGTTGGATATTTAAGCGAAATTTGAAAATGCATCAATCCTCCTTTGTCATGAAATTGTTAGTTTTTTTTATCCTGTTATTTGATGTAGCACTACCAGTAAAAGTGTAAATCTTTTCAACCTTAGTATAGTAGTACTATTATCAATTGTATCTGTGAATTTTGAATAAAAGCATCTAAAATCCATTTAAACTAAAATATGCTAAAATATATTTTAACATTTTCAGAGTTGCCACCATTTGACAGAAAATTGCAAAATCATACACTTTTATCATCCAGCTTCTTGAGGTTTCACAATGGGAAGCTTTTTAAGGAGTATTGAACGAGTTCCCATCTTTTCAGAGCTCCCATCGGCTGCATTTTCTTTATTATTTGGTCCAAGTCATCTTTTAAAAAAAAAATTTAATTAATTGTTTTTGGTTTCTAAGGACAGCAATTGGAAAGTTGGCACAATTATTTTTTTATTTGTCTACAAAAGTAATTTCCTACATGTAAGCATACAACATGAGAGTAATTTTGAGATTTATTTATTTTTAAGATCATTTGAAACATTTCAGTCAAGCGTTTCCAAACTTTTGTCCGTTATTGTGTGTGATGTTCAAATCTACTCTGCAGCTGCGATGAGAAAAGTCTTACATAAAACCACAATGTGATTAATGGGGGTTTCACCTGTGGGCTTTCTTTCTGACCCTCTGGACTCACACTCGCTTTAAAAAAACGTCTGTGAATGTTGGATGAGCATGAGGATGGATCTGTACCTGACACGACCTGTGTCTGAATTCACCGTTCACTCGTTCTGTCCTCATATAGTGAATAATGTGAATTGAATGCGTTTTGGGATTACGCTGACATTTAAAGGATCACTAAGGAAACCAGTAATGGTCATCACCATCTCGCCGTCTGAACACACGCATGTGATTTTCACAATTTGGAAAATGGCAATACAGACAAAGAGATTCGTGAAAGTCAGACAGTGAATGATTGTTGTCAATGATGCTTACAGTGATTAAGCAGAACATGAAGTAGACGGCATTGTGCTCGCTGTACCTTTTATTTGAAAACCTCTTAATATTTCATCATGGCAGGTGAATCGGCACAAATATTTTTGCTTGTTTTAGATGTAATGCATTGTGTATACACGATTTAAGGTTAAAAACTCTGTAATTTCCACATACAGTACATGTTTGTATCACCCCTTTTTTGAGTTTGTGGAAAGACTAGACAGATTTATGACAATCCAAGAAAAGTTGTCATTTTTGGTAGCTTGTATGTTTTCAAACTTTACTTCTTCTCTGGTCACATGGATAGCGATGAGAAAAATCTAAGTCTTATTTATGGGTTTTTCTTCATCTGTAGGCATTCTGATCCCCAGGACTCACTTCTGATCCCCATTCCTTGCTTTAGGAATGCTTTAAAACAGCCGTAAATGTCGGAAAAACATCCAGACAGATGTTTTAACCGAATGTTTTAACGGATCAGTCTCTGTGACTGTATTTACACCGCTAACAAAAAATGCACGGTTTCATTCTGTGTTTAACCAATCGGAATACCTCGAGACGCTTTCTGCCTGCCAGTCTTTTTACAAGTTCGCAGGACGAACCTTATATGGGACACGGGACACGGATAGTTTGTCATTTGAGGGTGTTTGAAATGGGGCGTGTCTTATTTGGTGTTTTGGTTTAGATCAGGAGTCTTCAACTAAAATTGCTTGAGGTCCAGTAAATGAACCCTCCTCACCAGCCGAGGTCAGGGCAATTAAATACCTAAAAACATGAATTAATGGGTTTTGGCAGCCCTAAGAAATAAACATGTCTTTTTATATCTATATGACAACACAATATAATGAAGGTAAATGTGCAAAAATGCCCTAATCTCTAAACCTGAACAGAACATACATTCATTTCAACTTTAACAACTTTAAAAGATCTAAATAGTTGTTTTCTGCTGAACTAAGATGAACAAATAGCAGCATCAAGTTGTGACTGAACATCTTCTGATAACATTTCAGCTCTTCTTGTGGCTGTTGCAGCTGGAAGGGAGGTTTGTTTAATATTTTCGTTTAGTTCATGTCTTTATTTTCCTTCTAAAAGTGTTTCACACGCAGCCTCCATGCACTCTTTTACTATTTCCCCATCAGTAAAGGGCTTGTTATGTTCCCTTAGATCCACTGTATTCTTAGTGAACATTCATAAGATCGTCGCTGGGCGGTAAGTGAGTGAGGGAGGAGCCGTGTATAGATCGCTCCTTCTGGGCTTTGAGCTGATATATTTCCGTGCGTGAATGTTGAAGCAGGAAGAATAGAAGCAGTGTGTCGTCCCATTTATCTTGGAAAACATGCTTTTCAGGGTCAACTTTTCTAACTTTTGAAAAGGACATTGTTTTTCAGTCACTGTCAGCTACATCTGTCTGTGCTGTGCAGCGAGTCTGTCTCGGCTATCTTCACTCCACAGCGTTGATGTCTGAACGTACCAACAGTGCTCATATGTTAACTGTCCGTGGGGCAGTAGGACCCAAACTGCTACTGAGCGTACCCTGATGTGCCTGGTATAACTTTGACTTCATTAGAAAATAATGTTAGGCTCTTTTATTTATTACGTCAAAAGGATTTGAGGTCGGACGCATCTCTCGGACTGGTGTCCGCTAGTTGGTGACCCCTGGTTTAGATCATTTATAGGACTTTTAACTCGTTCAAACGTATGTTTTAATTTGTTTACCGGTTATTTTCAATAGTGTTAAAACCTGAACTATTACCTGAACCATCATGAACAAATTACAAATTTCTTGCAATCTCTTTGTTGACAAAAGCTATTATTTAGCCTACACAAACAAACAAACATATTTGAAGTGTTATTTTCACTCCTGACATGTTGTTGTTGTTCTCAAAGTACTATATTTTTATGTGCATTTTGATTGTTTATTACATCGACTAACCATATGTGTTCAGGCCTGGGGTGATCACCATGCAGGCTATGTCGGAGGAAGACCGCAGACTCTGGATGGAAGCCATGGACGGAAGAGAGCCGGTACTTTATCTCAGAGATCACACATTTGTTTTGCTCTCGCATCTCATAGACAGAGCGTTTCACATGCGTTCTGAAAAGGCCTACATCTGATTAACTGTATTCTCCCTTGAACTGCATATTCATGAAGCTCCTGGGGTCTCATACATATGCACGTTAAGACCCTTTGCTCTGAATTCAGATACAGCACTTTGACCGTGTGTTTTTTATGACTAATGTTTCGGATGAAGCTGGGAGGTCTAAAGATAGTATATGACGCAGAGGTGGTTTCCTGCAACGAAAAACCTGCGTCAATTTTTCTGTCCACCCACAAAATAGTTTAACATGGTATACACTGGCATACTCATGAGAAAAATGTGTTTAATACCTCAATTATTTCTCCTGGAGAGCAAATGGGAATTTCTCCTTTAGAAGTTTTAGTGGAGATCTCAATGATGTCAGAAACCAAGCTCAGATTTGTCAAGACTGCAATCGATATTCAATATTGTTGAAGATCTTGATGTGAAATGAAACATTTGTTATCAAATTTAACCAAATCCATGTTATTTTACCTATTCAATTGACATTAATTGCAAAGCTGTTCTCTTCATGCATTTTTACAATCCTCTCATTAGTTTCTGTTTACAGTTCTGAGACATGAAACGACTAAAAACCTCTCTGGTATGATTTCCCGAGATATAAAAGAGCAACCACTAAGAAATAATCGATACATGGCGCAACAGGTTATTCAACTTCAAACACTCCATCTTTTTTTTTATACAAAAGTCTGACATATTTGCCTGGTACACCGAGTGATGGGCTGTGGCCACACGCCGAAAACAGGTGTTAAATAGAGCTTTGTTTAAAAGAGATGCTTGTGTTCATCATCTATTGATAATGGTAGCTGTAATTATATAATTAATCGATGATAAAATAAACATGAAATGACAGAGGTGTTTATAATTGGGCAAATATTCAGTCGTGTCACGCCAGTTTAGATGTCTGGAGTGATGCTGATCCAGTGAAATACACCAGATCACGTCGGTGCGCCAGCATCATGCCTGTCTTAACCAGCCTGCGAGCTGTTGAATTGCGTCCTAAACTAACATTTTGCATTCAGCACTTCTATTTTGGGTTTGTTAGCGTGATGGCATTTGCATTATTTTTGCCTACCAGGTGCAAGACAGACAGTGCATGCAAATAAACAATTAGTTGATATTGGCCGCAGTTTATTACGAGTTAAAGTTGATTTTGTCTGTTTTTTAGTACGAATATCTAAGAATACTTTGAGTTAATTTGAAAAAAAAAAGATAACTTCAAACGTTTAAAATAAACATATTTCGGGTTATTTTGATGAAGTAATAATAGATAAAATTGCAGCTATCTAACACATTAAAAACAAGATGTATCTGTCGTTGCAAATTATAACAAGATACATTGATGTCAGAAGTTAAATGACAAGATATCATAATATTAAGTCTCGTTTACTGAAATAATTAATCGAAATAAAGTGAGTTTATATTTACAACAACACAAATATTTGCCAATAGAGTAAGAAAATATTAAATGCTTAATTCAAGGTTTTCAACTTATTTTTTCATTTAAATAAAAATGTACTTCTGAAAGCAAAACTTAAAGAGTATCATCATTTTAATTCTTAGTTTTGTATGTTAATTTATAGTCATCATGAAATAAAATTGAACAATTGTTATTTTTCATGTAATTTGCGCTGTGTATTATAATGATTTATTTGCGTGGGTCATTTTTCGCCGTCATAATCTTTAATCAAAATCAGAAACTTTTCCTCTCCCTCCGAACGACATCTTCCCTCCGAATGTATCGACGTACTGTATGTCATCACCTGAGGGCGGGTCTATACAGACTATCCAACGGCAAGGCTTCCAACAATCCAATCAATTCCCAAAAGTCTAAATCAAGCCCCGCCCTACATTGAACAGCCAAATGCTGTTTTACGTCTCACTTTGGAAGACACTGCATCACAATTTTCGTTTCATGACAACATTAAGAATTTCCTGAAATTTGCTCTAGAAAACCTGAGAAAATAGTAAGAAATATTTTTTGAATTGTGGTTGCATCCTAAGAGCAATAAGTTAACATACTATGAGCTCTGAAACACACAGCACAAATCTGCGTCAGTATGATGCGCTGAAACGGCATGTTTGCATTTGGTGCTCATTACGTAAATAGATTTTCATTTTTATACAAAATTGTGTTAAAGCCAAAACTATAATCAAAATGTCTCATCTCACAGGTTTACACCTTGAATCGTGACAGCCAGAATGAAGCCAGTAAGTGTGCTGCCAATTCAGTCATCCGCCATCGCATATACTTGCCTGGTGGGGGTGTGTGTGGGGGGGTTGACTATTAAAGGAACAGTACACAGAAAATAATTTATATATATTCAACCTCACCTGTATTTTTGTTCAGTACCAGATGCCCTTCTTTATCACTTTCATGAACACATTGTTACTCTTAACCGTGTTTGTTTTTACTAACTGCTTCTTTGTCTCAATGTAGTGGCGCAGTTGGATGTCATCGGCTTTAACGTCGTCAAAAAGTTCATCTATGCCGTGGAAACGAGAGGTAAGCTAGTTTGGTGTTTCTGTATGAGCGTGCAGGTCAGATGGTCAAGTGATCTCGTGTGATGATGGTCTCTTGTGATGTAACAGGTATTGATGAACAGGGCCTGTACAGGATCGTTGGTGTTAACTCCAGAGTTCAGAAACTGATCAGCATGGCAATGGGTGAGAGACATCACGCTGTCATTCATTTCTATTAGCTTCAGGAGATTGAAATGAAATAGTTTTGCCAGACATGTATATTTTCCTACTTTGAGTGTTTGGACTTATACAGTGTTAAAATCCATCAAATAATTTTTTTACTTTCAGGGCTGGAAAGGATTTTTAGGGCAATAGTTCAAATATTTACATGCCCTGCCAACATTTTCACCCCTCCCTCCAGTAATAACACAATTAAACAATTATATGTTTTTATAGCGTTCACATTCGCCATATTTTTAGATTTTCAAATGGTTTTATTGAATGCGTTTAATGACTTAAAAATTGGGTTTAATTTGCAGTAATTGTTGAGTCATACAACTTTATGACAGCTATACATTTCTAAACACAATTTTACCACAAAACGATGTTACATAGGGTAGAACATTATGGGTTTTATAACCTGTTCTAACTGATGCTTCAAGACCATCATAAATCATTATCACAGCGCAGCAGTGAACCAGTAGGACAAGTCATGTTACAAAATATTGTAACACTTTTTTTTTTATTACAAGAACAAAGCTGTAGCATAACCGCTAATAATGGTCACGATGTGCCAAAAATCGTATCCTTTTTTTTCCAAAAATATAATTTAACTATAAACTCAATATACATTTTAAATAATAAACCTGATACAGAACATCCACTACCGATTATTTTTGTTATGACATTATGATTTGTGTAATATTGTGATTTCCTTTTCACCCTCAAGATTGGCGTTGCTTTAATTTCAAAATGTTTTACTTGTAACATTACACTTACGTTTCTTTATGGTTCAACAATCGTCTCCGAATTTTTAAATATTCTTTTATATTTTACATCAATTTGCTTTTATTTGCCGATTTGGAGGGCCCAAAGTTAACTTCCGGTCTGTGTTTGTTGATGGGTCTTGCCAGTGGCTAATATAACTATTTAAGTGTTATTTAATTTATATGAATTTTAATTTATATTTAAATATTACACTTAAATAAGCAATTTGTTGAATTTGACTGTAGATTAATTCTATTAAACAAACAATATGTTGAATGGGTCGTATAGGTTTAGCCATACTTTTTACTTGCTAGCTAAAATCATTTACGTGTTATTTATTTTGCATGCAATCACACATAATCTACTGTTCTTTAATAATCTAAGTTATGGCCACAAAAGTGTGCATGCACAGTTTATAGTGAAAATCTGATCTAAGAAGTCATGTGATAGATGTTGAACGCATTGACCTCGAACGTTTGACACCTCGCTGAAGATGATTTATCTGATGCCCCTCCCATTCTGCACGGTATCAGCACACCACAAAATACCATACTGAATAATAGGCATTATTGTATTTACAATAATTCTCACCTGTTGAAGTTCAAACGCTCACTTAATTCTCGTCACGCTAGAGTGACAGGAATGCCGCCACACCTCGTGGTAAAAGCAGATGAATAGACTTGTGTGCTGTTGTGTCGCTGGAAGGGAAAGCACCAGCCTTCAACTGTCTCTCTAGGAGAATGATTTACTTTGACAGTTTTGCTTAACGAAATCATTTGCGATTCTGCTGACAATTACAGTTTTTCGGGGTATAGCATATATTTTTAGATGCACAAGACATACTGTCATGTGTGATAACTATACATAATGTGAAGTCATATTATGTGCAGAGTAGTGCTCGTTGACACATCAATCAATAGAACACCTGCTGCAACTATAATATTCTGTTTTTAGACCCCAAAACCTGTGCGGATGTGGAGCTGGACAGCACAGAGTGGGAGATCAAGACCATCACCAGCGCTATAAAGCACTATCTCAGGTACCACCAGCCCGACCGCAGCGTGTCAAAAGCTTTCACCTGCAGAGTTAGCACGATCGCCCGGGGCGTCACGCAGGGCGTTGAACACGCCTTATCAGCGCCGGCTAGATATAGAGCGACTGGAGGCTTATTTCTAAAATTAACTCTGAAAAAAAATCTCAACTCAGTTTCAGACACGTTTCTTATACAGAACATTTATGCATTTGGCAGATGCTTTATATGTTATCAGTTTATGGGCTCCCTAGAAACCAACCTACAACGGTTTCACCCGTAGATGAAAAGTCTTTCAAATTACTCACAATCGTGCCGTCCCAGATTTATGACTTTCTTTCTTCAGTTGTGCACACATGGGTAATTGTATTCAAATGCAGACATGTTACTCACAATGTTGAATCGGCAAACAACGCATACGTCCCTCATTAAAGTAATCCAATGACTCCAGTGGATTCATAAATGAAGAGTTTTTAAAATGTTTTCAAAAATTATGTTTTTTTAATTGTGCAATTCAATTAATATCAATCAAACTACAGTTGGTTTGTTTTAATTTAAGCCATAATAATTAAAAAAATACAGCTAACTAATACAATAAAACAAAACACAAAAACTAATAAAATAAAACAGAATAAAAACATGATTTATAATAAAAAAAACAGAGTTTTGGAATTTTGGAACCAAACTATTCAAATGTCTTCTGAAGTAAAAATGGTACATTTTTAAAAGAAAATGTTCTATATTTTGAGATTTTTTGCAAAATTGAAATGTTATCGGTTTATCGGTACTCAAGATTCAAATGGTGGTTCATGAATAACTTTAAATCTATTTAGTCATGAGATGTCTAAACATAGGATGGCATGAGTCAACTATTTGTAAAAAAAATGTGAATAAATCATTTGTAATAACCGTATTTTAATTTTTATTACAAATGAAATTGAAACCAGTTAATCAGAATTAAATCAAAAAAATCTAAAACCAGAATATCAAAGAACAGGGAGCAGACATGCTGATAAAATG